>NC_057741.1:6057960-6075650 GCF_004010195.1 Chiloscyllium plagiosum
TTTACAAGATGTCACCATCTATTTCCCTACATTCTTTATCTTGCATGTTCCTTTCCACAGTAAGCATTGATGCAAAATACTTGTTTAGTATCTACCCCATCTCCTGCGGTTCCACGCATAGGTGGCCTTACTGATCTTTGAGGGGCTTTATTCTCTCACCAGGTACCCTTTTGTCCTTAATGTACTTGTAAAAACCCTTTGGATTCTCCTTAATTCTATTTGCCAAAGCTATCTCATGTCCCCTTTTTGCCCTCCTGATTTCCCTCTTAAGTATACTCCTACTGCCTTTATACTCTTCTAAGGATTCACTCGATCTAAACCTGTCTATATCTAACATACTCTTCCTTCTTTTTCTTAACCGAACCCTCAATTTCTCTAGTCATCCCGCATTCCCTACATCTGTCAGCCTTTCCTTTCACCCTGACAGGAATATACTTTCTCTGGACTCTCGTTATCTCATTACTGAAGGCTTCCCATTTTCCAGCTTCCCTTTACCTGTGAACGTTTGCCCCCAACCAGCTTTTGAAAGTTCTTGCCTAACACCGTCAAAATTAGCCTTTCTCCAATTTAGAAGTTAAAAATCACGCAACACCAGGTTATAGTCCACAAGGCTTATTTGGAAGCACTAGCTTTCAGAGCACTGCTCCTTCATCAGGTGGTTCATCAGGAAGCACTCCAAAAGCAAGTACTTCCCATTAAATCTATTGGACTATAGCCTGGTGTTGTGTGATTTTTCACTTTGCACACCCCAGTCCAACACCGGCATCTCCAAATCATGTTCAATTTAGAACTTCAACTTTTAGATCTGGCCTATCCTTTCCCATCACTATTTTAAAACAAATAGAATTATGGTCACTGGCCCCAAAGTGCTCCCCCACTGACACCTCAGTCACCTGCCCTGCTTCATTTCCCAAGAGCAGGTCAACTTTTGCAATTTCTCTAGTAGGTGTATTCACAGATTGAATGTTTCTTGTACACACTTAACAAATTCTTCTCCATCTAAACCTTTAACGCTATGGCAGTCCCAGTCTATGTTTGGAAAGTTAAAATCCCCTACCATAACTACCCTATTATTCTTACAGATAGCTGAAATTTCCTTGCAAATTTGTTTCTCAATTTCCTGCTGACTATTGGGGGGTCTATAATACAATCCCAATAAGGTGATCATCCCTTTCTTATTTGTCAGTTCCACCCGAATGACTTCCCTGGATGTATTTCTGGGAATATCCTCCCTCAATACAGCTGTAATGCTATCCCTTATCCAAAACGTCACTCCCCCTCCTCTCTTGTCTCCCTTTCTGTCCTTCCTGTAGCATTGCTGCCTCACAGCGCCAGAGACCCGGGTTCAATTCCCACCTCAGGCGACTGTCTGCGTGGAGTTTGCACATTCTCCCCGTGTCTGCGTGGGTTTCCTCTGGGTGCTCCGGTTTCCTCCCACAGTCCAAAGATGTGCAGGTCAGGTGAATTGGCCATGCTAAATTGCCCGTAGTGTTAGGTAAGGGGTAAATGTAGGGGTATGGGTGGGTTGCGCTTCGGCGGGTCGGTGTGGACTGGTTGGGCCGAAGGGCCTGTTTCCACACTGTAATGTAATGTAATCTAATCTAATCTAATCTAATTTGTATCCTGGAACATTAAGCTGCCAGTCCTGTCCATCCCTGAGCCATGTTTCTGTAATTGCTACGGTATCCCAGTCTCATCCCTGCTGAAAAATGTGTTGCTGGAAAAGCGCAGCAGGTCAGGCAGCATCCAAGGAGCAGGAGAATCGCCGTTTCCCAGTCCCATGTTCCTAACCATGTCCTGAGTTCATCTGCCTTCTCTGTTAGGCTTCCTGCATTGAAATAATTTAATTAGGTGCAGTTTAATTTATCAGTCCTACCCTTTTCTGTGCTTTATCCCTGCCTGCCCTGCCTGTTTGATTGGGCTTTTTTCTCAACTGTACCAGTCTCAGATTGACTTCTTTCCTCAGTATCTCCCTAGATCTCACCACCCCCCTGCCCTCCCCCACCTTATTAGTTTCAATCCTCCCAAGTAGCTCCAGCAAATCTCCCTGCCAGTATATTAATCCCCTTCCCATTCAGGTACAATGCGTCCTTCTTGTACAGGTTACAGCAACACATTTTCAGCTCTGATCTCCAGCATCTGCAGTCCTCACTTTCTCCCAGGTTACATCTACCCCAGAAGAGATTCCAATGATCCAAAAATGTGAATCCTTCTCCCATACACCAGCTCCTCAGCCATGCATTCATCTGCTCTATCCTCCTATTTACACGCTCACTAGCTCATAGCACCAGGAGTAATCCAGATATTACTACTTTTGAGGACCTCCTTTTTAAACTCCTGCTTAACTCTCTTATATTCTCCCTTCAAAATCTCATCTTTTTCCCTTCCTGTGTCGTTGGTTCCAATGTGTGCAATGAGCTCCTGCTGGCCCCTCTCCCCCTTGAGAACATTCTGCACCCTCTCTGAGACATCCTTGATCTTGGCACCAGGGAGGTAATATGCCATTCTGATTTTTCGCTGCTGGCCACAGAAATGTCTGTCTGTGCCTCTGACTAGAGAGTCCCCTAACACCATCAATCTCTTGGAACCGAACGTACCTCTCATTGTATTACAGCCAGTCTCGATACCAGAATCTTGGCTGTTCATGCTACATTCCCCTGAGAATCCATCACCATCACCCCCTACATTTTCCAAAACAGCATACTTGTTTGAAATGGGGATAACCACAAAGACTCCCACATGACCTGCCTACCTCTCTTACCTTTCCTGGGACTGCATCTGCGGCTTTTCTCCCTTCCTATAACTGCCATCCATCACACCCCCTAGCTCTTGTAAATTCCTCATTGCCATTAACTACTGCTCCAACTGATCCATTTGATCTGATAGGATTCACAACCAATGGCATTTATTGCAGATATAATCCTCAGTAGCATGTAAACTCTCCCTAAACTCTCATATCTGACAAGAAAAAGCATATCACTCTACTAAAGGCCATTTTTGCTTTTTCCAATCTGCAGACCCAGAAAATCGCACCATTTTATTCTTCTACAAAACACTGCTTCAGGCTAACTTAATACTCATGGCTTATATTTTTGAAGTTTAATCAAGAGTTAAAACGAAGTTTGCTGTAATATATAGATGGTGATTGAAAGGTTCTTTAAATATATGAAAAGGAAGAGAGAGGTCAAAGTTTAACATGGACCTCTGAGAGAACGAGGCTGGGGAAACTATAAAAGGGCTCACACCCGTCTTCTCCAGGACAATGTGGGATGGAAAATAAATGCTGGCCCAGCTAGTGATGCTCACAACCCATGAATGAATAAATAAACCAAGTAGGTAAAGAGTTAACTGGCAAAAGAAACTAAAATCTCAGAGAAACAGCAAATTGCTAAAAGTGTTCATGGCCCATGTCAGATCACGGCTGGAATACTGTCTAAGAATAAATGGCCCTTAGTAGAGTGATATGCTCTTCTTGCCAGATGTGGAGTTGAGGGAGAGTTTACATGTTGCTGAGAATTATATCTGCAATAAATGCCATTGGTTGTGGATTCCATCAGATTGAATGGATTGGTTGGAGTGACAATTAAAGGCAATGAGGAATTTACAAGAGCAAGGGGGTGTGATGGATGGCAGTTATAGGAAGGGAGAAAAGCCGCAGATACAGTCAGATAGATGGGTTAACCCCAGGAAAGGTAAGCAAGGTAGGCAGGTAGTGCAGGAGTTTAATTTAAGGATAGATTTGGATGGATCTGAGAAATAAGAAAGGGATAATTGTCTTATTGGGATTGCACATTAGATCACCAGTGATCTGTGAGAAATTGAGACACAAATTCGTAAAGAGATTTCATTATCTGTAAGAATAATAGGGTGGTTATGGTAGGGGATTTAAACTTTCCAAACTTAGGCTGGGACTGCCATAGGGCTTGGATTTGTTAAGTGTGTACAAGAAAATTTTCTAATTCGGTTTGTGAATGTACCTATTAGAGAAGGTAGAAAACTTGACCTACTCTTGGGAAATAAGGCAGAGCAGGTGACTGAGGTGTCAGTGGGGGAGCACTTTGGGGCCAGTGACCACAATTCTAGTTTCAAAATAGTGACAAAAAAGGATAGACTGGATCTAAAAGTTAAAATTCTAAATTGGATGAAGGCTAATTTTGACGGTATTAGGCAAGAACTTTGAAAAGTTGATTGGGGGCAGATGTTTACAAGTAAAAGGATGGCTGGAAAGTTGGAAGCTTTCATAAATGAGGTAATGAGAGTCCAGAGCCAGTATATGCCTGTTAAGGTGAAGGGCAGGACTGGTAGGTGTAGGGAATGCTGGATGACTAGAGAAATTGAGGTTTTGGTTAAGAATAAGAAGGACACATATGTCAGGTATAGAATGATTCCCTGCAAGAGTATAGTGGCAATAGCAGTATACTTAAGAAGAAAATCAGGAGGGCAAAAAGGGGACATGAGATAGCTTTGGCAAATAGGGTTAAGGAGAATCCAAAGGGATTCTATAAATACATTAAGGACAAAAGGGTAACAATGGAGAGAATAGGAGCACTGAAGGCCACCTATGTATGGAACCGCGGGAGATGGGAGAGATACTAAACAAGTATTTTACATCAGTGTATACTGTGCAGAAAGGTATGGAAAATAGAGTACATGGGAAATAAATAGTGGCATCTTGAAAAATGTCCATATTACAGAGAAGGAAGTCTGGATGTGTTAAAACACATAAAAATGGATAAATCCACATTTTGCCTATCTGATCAACATCCCCTTGAATTCTGAGGTAATTTTCTTCCCTGTCCACTATACCTCCAATTTTGGTGTCATCCGCAAACTTACTAACCATACCTCGAATGTTCACATCCAAATCATTTATATAAATGATGCAAAGCAGTGGACCCAGCACCGATTCTTGTGGCGCACCACTTATCACGGGCCTCTAGTCTGAAAAGCAACCCTTCACTACCACCCTCTGCCTTCTGCTGTCGAGCCAGTTCTGCATCCAAATACCTAGTTCTCCCTTATTGCTTGCCACCCAGTCTACCATGAGGAACCTTGTTGAAGTCCATATAAATCATGTCCTCATCAATCCTCTTATCGCTTCTCCAAAAAACTCAATCAAGTTTGTGAGACATGATTTCCCACACATAAAGCCATGTTGAATGTCCCTAATCAGTCCTTTCCTTTCCAAACATGTGTAAATCCAGTCCCTCAGAATTCCTTTCAACAACTTGCCCACCACTGATATCAGGCTCACTGGTCTATAGTTCCCTGGCTTTTCCTTACTACCTTTCATAAATAGTGGTATGTTAGCCAACCTCCAGTCTTCCGGCACCTCATCTGTGACAATCGATGATACAAATATCTCAGCAAGAGGCCCAGCAATCTTTTCCCTAGCTTCCCACAGAGTTCTAGGGAATACCTGATAAAGTGCTGGGGATTTATCCACCTTTATGCATTTTAAGACATCCAGCACCTCCTCTTCTGTAATATGGACATTTTTAAAGATGCCACTATTTATTTCTCCATGTCCTCTATCTTCCATATCCTTCTCTGCAGGAAACATTATTGCAAAATCTTTGTTTAGTATCTCTCCCGTCTCCTGTAATTCCATACATAGATGGCTGATCCTTGAGGGGCCCTGTTCTCTCTTTAGTTACCCTTTTGTCCTTAATGTATTTATAGAATCCCTTTGGATCCTCCTTAACCCTATTTGCCAAAAGCTATCTCACATCCCCTTTTTGCCCTCCTGATTTCCCAAAGACTGACAGATGGAGTTGAATTTACATAATGTGAGATTCTGCATTTTGGAAAGGCAAATCAGGGCAGGACTTATACACTTAATGGTAAGGTTCTAGGGAGTATTGCTGAACAAAGAGACCTTGGAGAGCAGGTTCATAGGTCCTTGAAAGTGGAGTCACAGGTAGATAGGATACTGGTGTTTGGAATGCTTGCCTTTATTGGTCAGAGCACTGAGTATAGGAGTTGGGAGGTCATGTTGTGGCTGTTCAGGTCATTAGTTAGGCCATTATTGGAATATTGCATGCAATTCTGGTCTCCCTGCTATAGGAAGGATGTTGTGAAACTTGGAAGGATTCAGAAAAGATTGGAGAGGATGTTGCCAGGGTTGGAGGGTTTGAGCTACAGGGAGAAGCTAAATAGACTGGAGCTATTTTCCCTGAAGTATTGGAGGCTGAGGGGGTGACCTTTTCATGTTTTATAAAATCATGGGGTGCATAGATAGGGTAAATAGACAAGGTCTTTTTTCCAAGGTGGGGGAATCCAGGAGTAGAGGTTATAGGTTTAAGGTGAGAGGGGAAAGAATCAAAAGGAATCTAAGGAGCAAGCTTTTCATGCAGAGGCTGATGCATGAATGGAATAAGCTGCCAGAGGAAGTGGTGGAAGTTGGTATAATTACAACATTTAAAAGGCATCTGGGTGAGTATACGAATACGAATTGTTTAGAGGGATATGGGTCAAATGCTGGTAAAAGAGACTAGGTTAATTTAGGATGTCTGGTTGGTATGGATGAGTTGGACTAAAGGGTCTGTTTCCTTTCTGTATTTCTCCATGACTCTATACACTAGTATTGGAAATAGATAGAGAAAAGTCACTTGCCTGATCCCAAGTATGGAAAGGCAGTCTTCTGATGATAGGTTGAGTAGATTGGGCCTAAACTCATTGGAATGTAGAAGAATGAGAGGAGACCTTACAGCAATGTGCAAGAATCTTAGTGAAGTTGACAGCAAAGGTGCCACATGGGTGCGTCTAGGACCAGAGGGCGTAATCTTAGAATAAGGCATATTTAAGACAGATACGAGGAGGAAATTCTTCTCCTAGAAGGTAATGAGTCTGTGAATTTATTTACCTCAGGGTTGTCACGGTTGGGACATTGAGTAAATTCAAAACTGAAATAGCTTTTTAATCAGTAAGAGAATCAAAGGATATGGGGAAAAGGCAGGAAAATGGAGGTTAAGGATTATGGCCCTAATTTCTGCTTCCATGCCTTGTGACTTTATTGCAGCACAAGTTGGTGTTCTTGTTTTCCCAGACTGTGAAAGGGTGAGACATCATTGCAAATCAGGGCTAGAGTGAAGTTTGGGCTAGCAAAGGACTGAAAAGGGTTGGTAAGTAAAATGAAGCCATCAAATCAATAATATTTAAAAGACTGAAAGGTAAATAATAAACAAAAATCCTCCTGTTACCTTATCCTCTTTAAACCCAGAAATCTATGCATATTGTGCATTAAATTTCCAGTCAAGCTTATTTTTTTCATTAAAAGCTTTCTTCAGTGACTGAATAGTTCAGTTCAGAGTTAGTGGATTATTAATTTCCAGGCTTGTTTCAATTGAGGCCACCCACTGGCTGATTGAATGTAATAGAAAGCAATGGATGACTTTTCAGCTGCCACTTTACTGCTTTTTAAGAATGAGGAAACACTTTATGAGTGATTACCAGCGGAACGTATTTACCTTGCTGCTGCTGCTGCTGCAGCTCTCTTTCGCTGAAAAGACATGCACGTTCATTATCTGTTATCTAGATGAATGCTTTGTTCGGTGAGCTACCAAGAAGTCAGCCAGTGGCTGTGTAACCATATCCCGGTATGAATTGGTGTTTTTAGGAGCAGGGATAAAGAATCTGGACAGTGATGGTGCTGGTGGATGGAGGATAAGAGCTATTTCCTGAAATATATCATCCAAGGGTAGAATTGTTATAACACCCCTGCATTTGCCACATCCTTCTGGTTAAAATATATTGAAGTCAATATCAGAATGTCAGATGCAACATCACAGTGCCTATACCAATAGCTACTTGATTGGACATGCTGTCCTTCAGAGTTAAACTGAGGCTTAGTTCGTCCTTGCAATTTTTCAGGTAAACATTATAGATGTTAAGACACTGAAATAACCCCACAAATGCCAGTATCCATAGAATCATAGAGATGTACAGGACGGAAACAGACCCTTCCGTCTGACTTGTCCATGCCAACCAGATATCCTAAATTAATCTAGTCCCATTGGCCCATATACCTCTAAACCCTTCCTATTCATATTCGCATCCAGTTACCTTTTAAATGTTGTATTTGTATCAGCCTCCTCCGCTTCCTCTGGCAGCTCATTCTATACCCACACCACCCTTTGCATGAAACAGTTGCCCCTTATGTATATTTAAACTCAAACAGCTCGGGCAGTAGCTGTGGTAGCTCACTGCTGTGCCAGATTTCATTCTGACTGTGTAGGTTTCTCTCTCTCTCTCTGACCATGTGGTTTCTACCGTTGTCTATTGTCCTCCTTTTTAAAGTACCGTTGTTTTGATCTTTTTTCCCCGAAACCGAAGTTCCAAAACAATGCAGCTCCAAATTATTGCTTCTGGAATTCAAGGAAATCACCTCCAACACTTAAAATACCTCAAAAAAGCTCTTCCGTCGTCCAGTTACCAAGTAACCCTTTATTTACGCATGCACAGTACATGACACTGACCCAGCTGGCTAAGCACCAGTTCCTAGAGTGAGCAAAAATCCAGACACACCTATTTGTTTATTTATTTTTCTTTTATTTATTTTTCTTTCTTGTATTCTCTTTTTTCAGCCACACTACCACCAAAAAGCGGTAGTGTTTATTGTTCTCCAGCACCCATGTCGTGTATGTTCAGGTGTCAGACACAGTGAAGAACAACGCGTGTCTAAATCTTTAGTTATATTCCACCACCCGGATGAAAGGAAACACCAGAGCGGCCAGTGACCAGCAGTGCCCCTCCTCCACAAAGGGCAGTACTGCGTGGACACTCTTGTTTATGTCTGTCAGCCAGGGCTCCCTGATTGGACCGGATTAACAGCCCCAATCAGGGAACTCCTGTTCTGTGGCCTCCACCTGGCTGACCTCGTTCCAGTCACTCCAGACCTGACTGAAAAGAGAGCAGGGAGTTGGACTAGTGTCCAGGTTGAATTCTGGTCTCAAGCAGTATCATTGTGAAAACAGACTAACTGATCACCCACAGTTTCTACTTGTGACACATTGCTAGTACCAAATGCTGTGTTTGCCCAAAGATCAAGTGTTCGAGCATTCCTGAAAATAATTCAAATGTGATGGATTTTAAGATGTTTCAATATGGTTATCAAGTTTATAAGATTGATTTGGATGGTTTGTCTTTAAATTTAGGTTAAAATGGAGTTAGCCATGTGACTTTTCTGAATCCAGTATGCCTGAGCAAGATGCAAAGTTATTTGTGTGTGTGTGAATGCATATGCGTGAGTGTGTGCATGAGCGGGTGTGCGCATGTGTGTTTGTGCATAGGCGTGTGTGTGTGTGTGTGTATACAGGAAAACTTTAACCCATTGGATGTGGGAGATTTCAAGACTGGGGCATATTTTTAAGGGGAGAGGAGGAAGCTTTAGAGAAGAAATGCGAGGCATGCTTTTACACAGGGAATGGTTAGTATGTGGAATGAACATCCAGAGAAATTGGTGGGTATGAGTACAGTTACAATATATAAATAACAAATGTTTGGAATGATATGGGCCAAATACAGACGGGTCAGACTTGTTTGGCATTATGTTCGACATGGACTGGTTGGACCGAAAGGTCTTTTTCCATACCGTATGATTGTATAACTCTAAAACTTTGGGAGAGTTGAAATTGGCATGTTGCTTACCTGGGAATCAACATTAAACAATAAGTGATCAGACTATCTGCCTTAGGTGTGGTCAAGGAATGAGAGTTGACATTGATACTGGAAGAACGTTTCTGCTCCTCTTCAAACAATAACACGGGATCCTTTGAGTCCACTGAGAGAACAGATAGGGCCTCAATTTCACGCCTCATTCAAACAACGGTTACTATGACAGCACAAAAGTAAAATATTACTGAGTCTGAATAACCGACTCAAGAACACAAAATGCTAGAAGTTGGTCAGGCAATCTCTCTGCAGGGAAATAGAGTTAATGTTTCAGATTAGTGATGCTCAGTTGGAATTTTAATTTCCTTTGCCTCAGGAGGCAAGCTGGGAAGTGTCGGGGAGTGGGTGTATTGTGGATTCCATTACTTTTCGGAGTCCCCCTCAATTTAGTGCTGGGCAGGAAGGCTCGAGTGCAGCTTTTCTACATAAAAGCTAATCGAGGCTCTATGGAGTCCACTGAAAGTCCTCATACTGGGGGTATTATTCAGCCACTGGCAGGTGGGTTAATACAATGTATTGCTTGCACCCTATGGTGGTGGTGGTGAGGACTGGGGTGGTATGCTTCTACAGTAGTAACCCATGCCAAACAGAGATACATGCAGGATTCCCAGACCACCAATAGGTAAAGATCAACCCACCCTGAAATCAGCTCTAAGGGGTGACAAAATTCTGCCGAGGGTAACAAGGATTGAGAATCCAATCAGGTAAATGCCTGAATGTCATGAAATTGTGTTTGGATTTTAAGGACCTAGAATATCCAAAGTATGCTCACTGTCAGTGGTCTTACTAGAGAACAGTGTTGACACCACAAGCATTAAATTCCAGTCTCCATTGATCTCCTTAAGTATTTCCAACATGTTTTGTTTTTGTTACAACTCCATTAGTATTGTAATTGAGTATTGTCCTGGTTTCATGTACCACACAACGCAATGTAAAGTTTACTCAATGTGAATACGTGGCTTTGTCTCGACAAGGACTGTGTGGTCATCACTCTTACTGATATTTTCATCTGTAGTTGGAAGATTGATAAGAATGAGGTCAATAGTATTTCTTCCTCTTATTGGTTCCCTCATCATCTGCCGCAGTCTCAATCGCACAGCTATCTCCTTTAGGATTGACCAATGCCATCATTAGTGCTGCTGCTGAGTCACTCTTGGTGGTAGCCATTGAATTCTCCCACCCAGAATACATTCTGTGCCACTGTCACCCTCAGTGCTTCCTTAGAGTGGTGTTCAACATTGCCAAGATAAGGAGGTGGTATATAGTAATCAGCAAGTGGTTTCCTTGCCCATGTTTGATCTGATGCCACGTTTGAGTTCATGATGTCCAGAATCAATGTTGAGCATGCCCAGGACAACTCCTTCTCAACTACACACCAGAATTCTGCCACCTCTGCTGGACCGATCCTGCTGGTGGGTCAGGATATATCCAGGGATGATGCTGGTGATGTCTTGGATATTGTCCATAAGGTGTAATTCTTTGAGTATGTTTAAATCAGGCTGTTGCTTGACTGTAAGATGGCTCTCACAATTTTGGCACTATCCTACCAACTATTAGTAAGAAGGACTTTGCACAGTTGGTGGGGTGGCATTTCTACTGCCTAGACTGATGCCAGGTTGTCTATCTAGTTTTATTTCTTTTTGTCAATATCTATATCTACCATATTACCACTCTATATCCTAAAAGGTATGTACTCCAACAAGTGGCACTTCATGGTATAACATACTGAAGACTATCTCACAGTGTACAATGAATCATCCCTTTTGTACAATGGCATAATGACACTGCAGTGCTAATATGCAGGTTCAGTTATGAGTCCCAACTTCTTCCACTTGGTACATACCAACGGTCAAGCGGTGATAAGACAACCAGTATGCACAGTATCACACCAGTATGATCTTGGTAACCACTCATGAGTTTCAAATCACAATCATAGTGGTGAGAACGCAACAGCTCAGGATTTCCATCCTGAAAGACAGAAAAGAATGAAAGAGATGCACAATCATTAGGTTTGTAGAGGACTGTCACAGTGATGCACAGGACAGAGAGTGTGAGATAGAAACCTGCTCACAAATACCTGGATACCAGCAAAGATATCTAAGATATGCAATCAGCCCAGTTCATTTGAGGTAATGACTGACCATGGTACTACATTGTGAAGGAACCAAAATCAGCTCAGACCGATATATAATACCAATCATGTGTGCAGAGAATGAGGTAGACATTTTCAACATCAAGGACTGTATGGTGATGCTGAGTAACACCAACCAACAGCAAAACAACTAAGTTGTCAGCCAAGAGCATCTGGGAATGACATATACCCCTACAGATGGGTATACAATCATCGGACCAGAATGAGGTGTCAAAATATTATATCGAAATTTGATTCATTCATTGTGGTAACACTGTTTTTACATGTCTGTGTAATTGTTAAGAAAATGGAGTACTGGCTTATGCCTTGTGACATAACTTTAAAGGGCATGCTCATGCTGTCATCACCATACAATGGCATGTGGTCTAATGGTCTAAAGATCTCAGTCCCAGTCCTGCTGATCCCTTTTCATCTGCAGCATTACACACTGAGAGACGCACAATGCAACACATTCAAATTAGCTTGTGCCCAGACTTGCAAATCCCTGAATATATGTAGATAACAGGAGCTTTAATAAAAATTCATGCTCTTTTTTTCAGTATTTATGTGATCCAAGCTTCATCCTTATGCTAGAGAAGCTAACATACATGTCATAACATGATAGAGAGAAATCATCAATGTACCACATTACGTTACATCTTGGGGATATATCACTTCACTGCCTTTACCACCTGAGGAGCATGGAAGAAATGAAGATAGCTATGTTTGTTATACTTCTATTTAAAAATGATTTTATTTTCCATTTAATCGGCTACAATTTCCCAGCCTATTGGAAATTTAGCTGCACGGTTAGACGTGAACGCACAAAACTGGATAAAGCTGCCTCATTCAAGTAAGTGGTCAATTCTTTATTTCGTTCAAAGGATTGGCTTTCTCTTTCAACATTTCCTGCTGACTGTCTGTTACAAAAGAGAATAATTGCCAGAAATTCTAGCCCTCACTCCATCCAACTATGGAGTTTTATTTGTGATTCAGTATGTAAATAAGTGGAGTTTTATAAAATTCGCCTACAATGTTAATGAGGCTGAAAGAGGAACAAGAGAAGTTGTGTTGGCATGAGGAAAAAATGTAATTGAAGTACTGACTCCAGAATGGAATCAAAAACACATATATTTATGTTGATGAAGGAGGTATTTAACAATAATATAGGCTCGCACTTTAAATATAATCTCCAAACAGTTGTCAATAGAAGGAATGCAAACACAGTAATTGAGAAAATTACCTCAAAGCTTTTGTCTCTGTCACACTAAACCCAAGCTTTAGAAACAGTACCGGCTACCAGACCAATTTTCTCACCTTAATTCTCCATCAAACCTTTTGCAGCTTGAAATCCTAAGAGTCAGTCTAAAATGCAAGGCCAATTCACTGTCCTCTGCGCCTGGTCGGAGAGTAAAGTTTGAGGGAGAATTGTTTTGGAGGGTAGAAGCTCATGTTCTGTTGCCCTACCTACAAATCTATTCCTAGGAGCAGGGCATCAGTGAACTAACCATATGCTCAAGACTCCCTTTTTAAACGATTGCTTTCTTCTTTTCAAAGTATTTAATTTCACAAACAAAATTTTGCATACCATTCTCAGGCCTCCATTTGACAACTTCCCTAATGGCCTGACTAAATTCAGGAATCCATGTTTGGAGGCATTAGGATTACTGGGTTACCCATTAACATCTGTGATATTCAGGAGTATAGGGCAGAAAAGTTTAATACTTGAGCTATGCTTTGAGCACCATTAAGAAATATTGCTGAGATACACATGGCCCCCTGCTCTCTTGGACATAAAAAATAAAATATCCACTACGGCATCTGCGTATCATTTGTATCCAGCGATAGGACAGGATTGTGTTTTGCCTTTGCTTTGAGACAGAATAACAATTGGATAAAACGTCCACCCATTCTTCTGAATCATCCTTCACTTCGGCCAATTTTCCTGGATCGGATCATTAGTCATAGAGGACATGCATCCAGTGATATTTCCAGTGCCAAGAAGGGATTGGGAGCATAGTAACATAAGAACAAGAATAGACCATTTAGCTCTTGAGCCTGTTCCTTTATTCAATGAAATCATCGCTGTGACCTAACTCCATATACCCACCAACTGCTCCATGTTCTTTGGTATGTTTGGTTAACACAAAACTATCGATTGCAGATTTAACTTTAACAATTCATCTGGCATCTACTGCTATTTTTAGGAGCAAGTTCCAAACTTCTACTACCATTTGCGTGTAGAAGAATTTCTCCTCCTCTTGCATATTTCTGATATGTCGATGACGTGTTTGCTATATTTGAACCTACATCTGTATTTAAAAATTTCCTTGCATGTCTTAAAGGGGTCTATCCTGCCCTTAAATTCACCTTTGAAATGGAGCAATCAAATATGCTTTCTTTCTTTGAAGTGCTAGTTGAGAAATCTGGCAGGGTTTTCTACTGTCTAGCAGAAGACTACCTTCACTGGCCAATATATGCATTGGGATTCCTCAAGACTCACACTCTATAAGATTGGTCTAATCTGCAATTTTGCTCACTGTACAAGTGTGATGTTGAAACAGGGGCACACCAATATCATCCTGTGAGGTAATTATTACACTGGTCTGATAATTTCTCTCTGCTTGAAACTAAGTAGTCAACTACTTAAGGCTCTGAAAGTTGTAGTCTATCTCTGATTACCCTGGAAGAGTTAGGTATATCAAAGATTTGAGCAACAGGTGAAGTTAGCTGTTTCATGCTGCTACTATGGCAACACCAGTGGTATTCACCATTAACAGGGCGCTGCCATCAAGGCAAAAAGATATTTTGATTATTACACATTAATGCAGTGTAAGGTAATGTTTCTGAAGGAGTTAACGTCGAAATTGCACGAGTCCTACCTGATCTGATTTTTTCAAACAGCCTTTGGATGAAAATCAAAAGAACTGCAGATATTGCAAATCACAAACAAAAACAGAAATTGCTGGAAAAGCTCAGCAGGTCTGGCAGCACCTGTGGAGAGAAATCAGAATTAACGTTTTGGGTCAATTTCTGAGGAAGGATAACTCGACCCGAAACGTTAACTCTGATTTCTCTCCACAGGTGCTGCCAGACCTGCTGAGCTTTTCCAGCAACTCCTGTTTAGTCTTTGGATAGGAGCAGATGTACCCTGTACAGTTCTACAGAATCCTTAGTAATTATACTGAACTAGTCATGTAAAATATACTGACTGCAACCGTGCAAATGACCATCTTGTTAACTAAGCCAAGCCTGTGTTCAGACTCACCAATGATCTATCCTCTTCAGTTGATAATGAAGCAGGCAACTTTTGGTATGATAAGAACGAATCATTCTTAGAGCTGTTGTGACATAGTGGTGGTATCCTTACTTTTGAGTCAGGAGTCTTGGGTTCAAGACCCACCTGCTCCAGAGGTGTGTCATGACATATCTGGGCAAGTTGTTTGGAAAATATCCAGACAAATCAACCTTAGCCAAGTGCCACATGCCAAATATCACAGTTACTTCATGAACTAAATGCATAGCAGAGACATTTGAAATACATATGGAAAAATACCCATTTCCTGCAAGTCAGATGTATTAATCTCTCTCTGAGTGAAGGCTAAAATTGTAGTCAGACCTTTCCACCACCACCAGCAATGCTACCCTCCCCTCCACCAACCCCTGGGTGTGAGAGGTATGCATACTCATAAAGTGGTCATACAGGAGGAAGCTATCCATAATTGGGAAGAGTTCAATATGACTGAAGGAGGGTCACCTGCTATCAGAATCCTCACCCATTTTGAACGTTACAGGATTTGTCATGGAGTACCAAGCCCAAGTGTGTGCTGATGGAGAGACTGGGGTTTTGCATCTGCTGTTGACAAATGGACAGAAAGGTTGAGCCTGAAAAATCATTGAGAAATGTAATTGAGCGAAGTTATGGGCTAATTGTTTTTGTTCACCACTGCAGGTCCATGTAACAAGTCAATGAAGAGGAAACCGCCTACTCCTAGTTCCAACTCCACTTCGACCAACACATTTGGGGATGATGACTCAGAATCTGCACAAGTACAGAATTCACCTGCATCTTCTACTGTCAGCTCAGTGTGTACGTGTTCGAGGTTAGGTTCAGGGTCTCAGGCTAATGAGTACCACATTAATACTTGCCCAAGGCTGATGGAGGATGTGACTACTGAGATCTTAAAAGATTACTGGAGACCAGATCCCTACAGGTAAGAAGCAGCTGAAATCATCCATACAGGACCGAGTACAAATGCAGCAAGAGGCAAGAGACTGTCTGAAAAATGCCAGATGTCATGAACAGATCAAGTGGCAATTAATTCTTGCCCTCAACATTTCTTCCCAATAGTTTCCCTACTATACGTGTCAGACTCACTGCCCTGCAGTTTCCTGGTTTGTGCCTATCATCCTTCTTAAATCATAGTACCACATTAGCTATCCTCCAGTTCTCTGGCAACTGTCTTGTGACCACAGAGGATTTGAAAATTAAGTCAGAGCTCCTGTAATCTCTCTGCCAAACAGCAGCCTAGTTTACATCTTATCTGGACCTGAGGGTTTACTTACTTTCAGGCCAGCTAATACATCATCCCTTGCAATGTTAATTTGTTCAAGCATCTCATAGCCCCCTCACTGCACTGTCCTTCTCTATTGTAAATACAGTTGAAAAATACTCATTTAAAACTCAGCTATGCCATCCAGCTCCATTCATAGATTTTCTCTTTGGTCCCTTATGGAAATTGCTCTCTCCCTGGTTAATCTCTAGTTCCGAACACACTGAGAAAATGCCTTTGGATTTTCCTGAATATTACCCATGAGTGCTTTTCCACGTTCCCTCTTTGCTCCCCGAATTTCTCTTCTCAACAAACGCTTCCACACTATGTATTCCTTTAGGGCACCTGCTGGTTTAAGTCTTCAGCATCTACCATAAGCTTGCTATCTTTTCTGATCCAATCTTGTATCAGGCTGCTCTATACTTGGTGCCTTCCTTCATCCCTGCAGGAATGTCTTGGTGCTCTGTTCTCACTTTTACTTCATAAATGTCTCCCATTGCTCTGATCTGGATTTTGGCGCAAGTAGCTGCTCCTAATCCACTGTGGCCAGGTTCTGCATTATCTTGTTAAAACCAGCCTTCCCCCAATTCAGAACTTTTACTTTGTCCTGTTTCCTTTTGATTGGCTTGCTGGTTAGTTAGCTTCTTGCACTCAGAGTGAGGGAGGCCTTTATTTGAAGCACAGTAGTGGTTCTCCAACTATGACATTCCTAGCACATCAACACTCAAACAAGGCCAGTAAACACAAGCACATGAGCTCATTAGCACACCTTCTTCCACTAGTGCTCATAGTCAAGCTTTTAAAATGGGTTTTATTCTCTACTCCTGTGTATTCTTGAAAAAGGAAGACACAAGACATGTCTCTTGTTCAGACTGCTGTCTTCTCTACCTCATGTTCACAGTCTGAGGTCACTCCCATGAGATTACAGGTCAGTGTCTAGTGTGGTTCTCCATTTTAAGTGCATCTCGTTAAAGCTTCCTTGTCACCTCATCATATGTGACACTGCAGGTTCCCTCTCCCTTTCTCTCTTGACAGCCACTGAATTTACATTGATAGGGATTATTTGCCTGTATGTTTTTTCTTAAAAGAAGAAACATATATTCTAATTAAAAGTCCAACGATTTGGGGTTATGGACCATGGAGAAAGTGAGGACTGCAGATGCTGGAGACCAGAGCTGAAGAATGTGTTGCTGGAAAAGCGCAGCGGGTCAGGCAGCATCCAAAGAGCAGGAGAATCGACGTTTCGGGCATAAGTCCTTCTTCAGGAATCCTGCTCCTTGGATGCTGCCTGACCTGCTGCGCTTTTCCAGCAACACATTCTTCAGCTCTGTTAT
>NC_057741.1:6076150-6077558 GCF_004010195.1 Chiloscyllium plagiosum
GGGGCTGCAATGCATACATTTCAAAGATGCACGAGAGCAACTCCTCAAGTCAACACATTGCAATCCGGTCTCCTCAACCTTGAAACAAACGAGAACAGCAGAAACACAGGAGTTAACCTCCAAATTGCGCACACTTGAAGACATATCAGCATGTCATCATGTCCCTGTGTCAAAATGCTGGAAATCCCGTCCTAAACTTCATGATAGTGTTTCAGCACCAAGGGCAGTTAGATCAGAGCCATCACCGTTGGCTTCATGAATAAGAGGAACTGAGGAGTCAGCCCTTTCACAAGGGAGAGACGGGGGTCAGAGGAAATCATGTTTCCTTTTCTTGTTTTGTAGAAGGATTGCAGTATACTGTACCAGTGAGTAGAGAGAGGATAGACACTGCGAGTGTAAACCAAACATCAATCAAGGAACAGCTGCACATTTGTGGGAAGACTTCAGTCCATTCACAGCATTGTTCAACATAGAGAAGGTTGGGCAGTGAAACCATCACCTGGAAATCAAACCATCACGAGAGCTTTGACATATCATCAGATCTGAAATTGGTCAGAGGTGTGGAGTCTTCCAACAGAGCCAACTTTTCTGAAGGTTTCGGTTTGAGTGCTCAGTCAGGGTGAGGCTGGGAACACGTGTGGCTCCAAGTACACTGAGAGTTTCAATCATTCGTCGAGACTCATGAACTACTGACTCATTCCGACAGGTGAGGAGTTGTTTAAGTGTGATGTGTGTGCGAGGAAGGCTACCAAAATTTGTAAGATCTCCTAACACATAAGGGACATCCATTATACAACTATTGACACAAGTTCAGCTACATGGAGGAAAACAATTCGAGTGTGAGGTGCGTGAGTGAACATTTTCAAGATCATTGACACTGACAAGTCACCAACATGTTCACACAGGGGAGAAGCCATTCAAATATGAGGTCTGTAACAAGACATTTGTACATGTGAAACATTGGCCTATTCACACAGGGAAAGAACTATTCATATGCAAGGTGTATCATTTTCACAATCATGGACCCTCCTCATCACCAACGCATTCACACAAGGGTTAAAATATCCAAGTGTGAGGTATGTGAGAAATCATTCTTGACATTAGCAGAGCTTTGTAAACATCAATGTAGTCACACAGGAGAAAAGCCATTCACATGCGTGATCTGTGACAAATCTTTATCATAGTCAGAGAACCTCCACACACACTGATGCATTCACACAGGGGAGAGATCATTCACCTGTGAAGTGCATCATAAATCATTCTTGTGGTCAGAAAATTTCCGCAACCACCAATACATTCACACAAGGGAGAGACCATTCACATGTGACGTGTGTAACCAGAGTTTCATGCAGTTATCAGGTCTGGTGAATCACCAGCCCATTCACACAGGGGAAAGGCCATTCGCATG
>NC_057741.1:6079148-6082123 GCF_004010195.1 Chiloscyllium plagiosum
TCAGAGGGTCGGTGTGGACTTGTTGGGCTGAAAGGCCTGTTACCACGTTGTAAGTAATCTAATCTAATCTATCTGGATGGGTACATGAACTGGAAGGGTTTAGAGAGATATGAGCCAAATGCTGGCAAATAGAACTAGATTAATTTTGAATATCAGTTCAGTATGGATAGGCTGGGCTGAAGAGTCTGTTTCTGTGCTATACATCTTGATGAGAATGACTATCTGTAATAAGGCAGTATTTCACTGAAATATGAACACACCTGGGCTGCATTCCAATTTTTAACAAAAACACAAGAAACAACAGAACAACATGCTCTGGAATTCATCAACCCAGCAAAGATATTGGGCCAAATCTTCCAGAAACTAGTCATAACCCAAAAATGTGTGTTAGGATTCCTTGCAAATCCAGCACAGTGAGTCAATAGTATTTCACAATAAATTTGAAATTCTGAGGGAATATTCCCTGGGATCATCTCATAAAGTATTCAATTCTAGGTTTTTTTTAATTCACTCACATGATGTGGGTGTCACTGGCTAAGCCAAAATTTATATCCATCCCTAATTGTCCAAAGGAACAGTTAAGAGTCAACCACATTGCTGTGGGTCTGGACTAGGCTGGACCAGATAAGGATAGCAATTTACTGACTGAACCAAGTGGCCTTTTCTTGACAATCAACGATGGTCATCAGACTCTTCGTTCCAGATTCACACTGAATTCAAATTGGAATGGAAATCAAACCTGGATGCTCAGAACATTACCTAGGTCTCTGGGTTAACAGTCTATTGATGACACCACTAGGCCATCACCTCCCCTAAATCACCTGTTGCTTCCCTTATTTTCTGTTTCCACTTCTGTAGTGAGTAACTTATCATTCATCTCCTAGGGTTTATCTACCATCCACAAGTCAGGAGTGGATGAGTAACAAAACTCAAGAAACTCAACACCAGCTAGAACAAAGCAACTTATTAATTTATTGGTGATTGCACTGATTCCCTTCATGACTCTCTGTGTGGATTTCTGCACTGATCATCTTCAGTGTTTCAGTACTCTCTCCCTTCACAATTGGCACACAGTAGCAGCAGTTATATTCATTATAACTTCTGATGTGCTTACCTGGTTAGTTACTCAGGAGATGTTATTTAAAAACTGAGCCCAGCTCCTAAAAGCAGCTGATTCTTTCACCATTCACACTGAAGCCTCAATGATCCTGACCACCTCTTAATCTCCTGAAGCCCAGCATGACTGCACAACTCAACCTCCGAGCTGACCTAACTCCCGGATCTATTCAACCACACACCCATCTCCCACCCGAAACACTCGGCTTACTTCATCAAACCTGACAACTACTCACCCAGGTCATCCATCTATCAACCTATCAAGACCATTCAACCACCCAACCATTCTCTTGCACGTACAAGAAGTCCTGAATGTGTTAAAGATCATGTGTGCAATTTTCATATTGGGAAAGACAGAATTGGATCGAAGTCTGAAGCACATGCAGTTTCTTTGTTTATCTGTGGCAAAAACTTCACTTATTGCAGCTGCTGTCTCAGTTCCCTTGGTTAAAAATGCGACAGAGCTTCTAGTGTGGGAATAACATTCTTCATCCTTGGAGTTTTTCAAATTGACAATATCAGTGTGGAATGTGGAATCTCAAATGTGTTTGACAGCAGATGAGAAGAAGAAGACTCATAAGACTGATTATGTGCAATGGTGGAATCATCACATGCACAGGAGGACAGAGAGGAAGGGGCTCTGATGGTCGATGTATGATGAAGATGGGAGCAATTTATTCTTCTGTGTTCCACTGATTCCCCATATTCCATCTCTCTTTCCTCTCCGACCCCTCTCTGCTAAACTCTTCTTTCCACTTCACTCTGAATCGTGTCTCACATACTGGATCGAGTTTTTTGAGGACATAACCAGAAAGATTGATGATGGCAGACTGTATACCTTGTCTATATGACTTTAGTGAAGTCTTTGGCAAGGTTTTACATGGTAGACTGATTAATAAAGTTTGATTACAAGGGATCCAGAAAGTGCTTGTCATTTGGACACAAAGTTTGCTTTACAGTAGGAGACAGAGAGTGGCGATGGTGGGTTGCTTTTCAGACTGGGGACCTGTTACCAGAAGTGTTCTGCAGAGATCGGTGTAGGGTCCACTGTAATTTGTCATTTATACAAATGATTTGGATGAGAATTTAGAAGTAATGGTTACAAAGTTTGAGGAGGAGTGAAAAATTGTTGACAGTGAATTGTCTAAGATTATAAATGGAAAATGATTAATTGGTGTTGGCAATTTTTGAAGATTGAGTCACAGGTACATAAGTACATAGGTACATAGTGTGGTCAAGAAGGTGATTAGCACACTAACCTTTATTGCCCAGACAATTGAATGTGAGAGTTGGGACATCATGTTGAGATTGTACAGGACATTGGTGAGGCCACTTTTGCTGTACTGTGTACAATCCTGGTCGCCCTGCTCTAGGAAGGATATTGTTAAATTGGAGAGGATTCAGAAAAGATTTACCAGCATGCTTCTGGGACTAGACGGTTTGAGTTATAAGGAGAGGCTGGATAGACTGTTTTTCCACTGGCCTAGGAGGTTGAGGGGTGACCTTATAGATTTTTATAAAGCCATTAGTTGCATAGATAAGGTGAATCTTTTCCCTAGGGTGTAAAAAGCTTGGGGGTATACATTTTGGGTGAGAGGAGAATTATTTGAAGGGGACCTGAGGGGCACCTTTCAGGCAGAGCGTGATTCATATGTGGAATGAGCTGCCAGAGGAAGTTGTAGATGCAGGCACAGTTATAACATTTAAAATACATTTGTACAGTTATATGAATAGGAAAGGTTTAGAGGACATCGGCCAAACACAGGCAAGTTTAGATTAGATTTTTTTTAGATTACTTACAAGCCCAGCAAGTCCACACCGACCCTCCGAAGAACAACTCACCCAGACCTGCTCCCCTA
>NC_057741.1:6082211-6098145 GCF_004010195.1 Chiloscyllium plagiosum
TCAGAGGGTCGGTGTGGACTTGTTGGGCTGAAAGGCCTGTTACCACGTTGTAAGTAATCTAATCTAATCTATCTGGATGGGTACATGAACTGGAAGGGTTTAGAGAGATATGAGCCAAATGCTGGCAAATAGAACTAGATTAATTTTGAATATCAGTTCAGTATGGATAGGTTGGGCTGAAGAGTCTGTTTCTGTGCTATACATCTTGATGAGAATGACTATCTGTAATAAGGCAGGATTTCACTGAAATATGAACACACCTGGGCTGCATTCCAATTTTTAACAAAAACACAAGAAACAACAGAACAACATGCTCTGGAATTCATCAACCCAGCAAAGATATTGGGCCAAATCTTCCAGAAACTAGTCATAACCCAAAAATGTGTGTTAGGATTCCTTGCAAATCCAGCACAGTGAGTCAATAGTATTTCACAATAAATTTGAAATTCTGAGGGAATATTCCCTGGGATCATCTCATAAAATATTCAATTCTAGGTTTTTTAAATTCACTCACATGATGTGGGTGTCACTGGCTAGGCCAAAAGTTATATCCATCCCTAATTGTCCAAAGGAACAGTTAAGAGTCAACCACATTGCTGTGGGTCTGGACTAGGCTGGACCAGATAAGGATAGCAATTTCCTGACTGAACCAAGTGGCCTTTTCTTGACAATCAACGATGGTCATCAGACTCTTAGTTCCAGATTCACACTGAATTCAAATTGGAATGGAAATCAAACCTGGATGCTCAGAACATTACCTGGGTCTCTGGGTTAACAGTCTATTGATGACACCACTAGGCCATCACCTCCCCTAAATCACCTGTTGCTTCCCTTATTTTCTGTTTCCACTTCTGTAGTGAGTAACTTATCATCCATCTCCTAGGGCTTATCTACCATCCACAAGTCAGGAGTGGATGAGTAACAAAACTCAAGAAACTCAACACCAGCTAGAACAAAGCAACTTATTAATTTATTGAGAGCTGAGACTATTTAACTTTAAGAAGGCCTTGGCCAATAATGCTGAAGTTTTTTTTTCCCTATTCCAACGTCAAACTCTGGTGAACCTTAAAATTCTGACTTAAGTTGAGAGAAAGTCACAAGATTGACAGGAGAAATGGTGAATACAAGTGATTGGCAACAATCCCAGGGTTGGATAAATATCTATACTATTGTTTTCTGACACCCTGAAGGGGGTGTGAGCATCAGGTTTCATATATTTCATACGTTAATCATCAGGAGCTCAAGAGGGATAGCATGATCATCAGCAGGAAGTGGTCTGGTAAATCACTGAAATTGCATAAAGGCCTTGGCCAATAATGCTGAAGTTTTTTTTCAGCCATTTGACCACCTGAAGACGGGCACTTATCGCATGGTAGGTTTTGTGAGTTTACTTGTACCTTGTGTGTATATATAGTCAGTAAAGAAGCTTGATTATGCTACAATCTCGGCCATTTTATATCCAAAGGAAGACCATAACCTAGTAGTGGACAGTCCACGTAAAAGAGGAGGTGCCCACAATTATTCACTCAACATACAATTTAGCTGTGTTTCAGCAAACAGAGGTCAGGGCCAAGGGGTGATTTGTCCACAGGGAGCACAAAGCCTGGGTAGTTATTCATATGGCCTTCACAATAACTTTAATCTGTATCCATGGAATAATCCATTGGGCGTTGGACTTGAACCCACACATTGTTCTCTGACTCAGACGTTGTGGGTTCAAGTCCCACTCCAGGACTGATGCACAAAAACTTCAGGCTGATATTCCAGTGCAGGATTTAAGGTAGAAGAGATTACAGGAAGGGAAAGACATAAAGAGTTTTTAAAACATACTCAAAAACTTCAGTGAAACTAACTCAGCTTTCCTCAGAATAGTGGATTATCCCAAGAGTTTTAATCATGACACACAGAAAGAACTTTGTCCAAATTACAGAATGCTCCTGCATGAGAGCAGAATGGTCCATCAGCAATCCTTAAAAATGTCCACTCCAGCTGACAGCAGAGATTTTACTCCCTTTCCCGGCCTTAGAAACCCAAACTCGAAGACCACACTGACATCTGCAGCTCCAACTCATTAACACTTTAAATCAAATCAAACTTTCAGGCTGCTAGTTTATGGGGAGAAAGCATTCAGTACACAGACTTTGCACTGAACCACTTGGAAACTAATTCTAATACAACATAAATATTCTAACATATTGGTTGGTGGAGCAGACTCGATGGGCTGAATGGTTTAATTCTGCTAATTTGTCTTATGACGGTCAGCCCTCTTTTAGTCTCACTCTTGTCTCTGAGTCAGAAGGTTATGGGTTCGTCCCACCCCAAAGGCTAGAGAGCTGGGGCGAACTTCCTCAGGGTGTTACAAGGAGTGTAACTGTCACTCAGATGAGTTGAGCCACAGCCCTGGCTACCCTTTCATGGTGAATGTAAAAGAGAGCATAACCTGCAAATTTTATGGAAAACCAAAGGAGATATCCTTGATGTCCTGGTGAAAATGGATGCTGCAATCAATGTTATGACATTATGACAATGACCAGATATATGGGAGCTTTACATGCATGAACTGGTTGCCCTGTTTTGCACATTACAACACTTCAGAAGCATGTCAGTGTGGTTGTGGATCACTGTTTGATGACTCACTTTGTGTCAGTGATATGCACTTCTCTTTCATGGAAATATTACCTAATGAACAGTGATGGAGAAAGTATCCCAGAATATAGTGACATTGACCCATATTTGTGTCCAGGACTCTTATGGTTAGATCCTGAATTTCAGTGAATAGAAACACACAATGTTTGACAGATCAGGAAGTTTAATCAAGCTTAAAAATATATTTATTGTGAGTGAAAAATCTTATCAGAAGTTTAATAGAACCAGGAGACGAACATCAATGTTGAGCACACAACAAACTAAACCCAAACTAACAAAACATTTGAAAATAATTCAAGAACCATCCCAGAATATGAAATGAAATTTGAAACAGTGTAAGGAGTACATATCACATCATTATTACATTGACATAAAATGGACTGAGTAGACACGGTGAGGGCCAATAGCTTCACACTGTCAGGAAGAAGGGATCACATTCAGAGAGACACAACCTGAGTGATTTTTTTTAAAAAATTCATTCACAGGATGAGGATATCACTGGCTAGGCAGCATTTGTTGTCCATCCCTAATTGCCCAGAGGGCTTTAAGAGTCAACCATATTGTTGTGGGTCTTGATTCACATGCAGCCCAGACCAAGGAAGGATGGCAGCTTCCTTCCCTAATGGAGATGAGTGAACCAGTTGGGTTTTTCCGACAATCAACAATGGATTCGTGGTCATCCCTAATTATAGAGTTTTTTTTTTAATTCAGATTCCACCAACTGGCATGGCAGGTTCAAACCCAGGTCCCTAGAACATTATCTGGGTGTCTGCATTATCAGTTCAGTGATAATACCATTAGACCATCACATCCCCTGGGTCTGAGAATTTGGAGGCAGCTTGGGAAATTAATGCAGAGGGGAAAGAGATGCTTTTTTTGTTCATAGTTTGTAAGGTCTTTTTACAGGATAAATTAAAGCCCAGGTTCAATGGCCCAGCACAAAAAGAAAGAGTGACAGCACAGGAAAACCGTAAATTCATTAGATGGTAATAGTTACTAATTTGACTATGTGCAATAGGTTACTTTCAGATTAAAGGTAAATGCTTAGAATCCCTGCAGTGTGGAAACAGGCCCAACAAGTCTACACTGACTCCCTTAAGAGCATCAAACCCAGACTCAAACCACTCCTACCCTATTCCCATGGCTAACCCATATATCCCTGAACAGTATGTGCAATTTAGTATGACCAATCTATCTAACCTGCACATCTTTGGACTGTGGGAGGAAACTGGAGCACCCAGAAGAAACCCATGCAGACACCGGGAGAATGTACAAACTCCATACCGACAGGTGCCTGAGACTGGAATTGAACCCAGGTCCCTGTTGCTGTAGGCAGTCGTGCTAATCATTAAGTCACTATGGGGGTTATATTTGAGGTTAAAGTTTACAAACTACAAGACCAGTAGGAAAGTTTTAAAAAGCAAATTAAGAACTAAGTCAATAAAATGGAGCTGCAGGGCCCAGCACTGAATTGTATCAATATGATGTAGGAGCTGGTGGTCCACATTGTAGTTCATAGTGACTATCTCTGTTATAGGCATTCATTGCTTGAGGAACTCCGTTCAGAACCGATGAGCTTCGAACATATCAGGGAGGGAGAGAGTTACCTAGATGCTATGTTTCAAGAGGACATCACACCACGTACGTTAACTACCTCAAATTCAGTCAGTGGTTAGAGGAGAAAGGTATGATTACAAATGAGACAGGTAGAGGGATCCTGGAGAGAGTGCTAAAGGAACTTCAGCCCTTGAGTGTGTCTAACAGATGTGAGATTCTTGGTCCTTGTGTAGATGACAACAGGAGCTGTAGAGAGAATGAGCAAACTGATCAGAACACCATAACACAGGAAGCTACTCTAGGGGAAAGAAAAATGGAAATGTAATTGTGGAGATGATGGACAGGGGAATAGATGCTGTTCTCTGCGGTCAGGATTAAGAGCTGTGGATAGGGCTTTGTCGTAAATCATGGTGCAGGAGTGTGCACGGGTTCCATTGTATTGTATTATGGAAAACGTTAAAGGAGTTGGTTGTGGTGGTGGTAGAAGGGGTTGGAATTCAACAGGGGTTATGAAAGATTCCACAACAAGTAACAGCACAGAGAGTATGGAAAGGCTCAGGTATTTAATTTTAGGCACAGCAGAGAAAGGACTGAGACTGTTTGACTTAAATTCACCCAATATACAAAACAAAATAAATAAGGTTGTAATGCAGTTTGAAATTGGTGGCTATGTTAGGTCTCATATTTCCCAACGACAGTCCAAGTCACAGGATGGTTTCTGGGGATCTAAAATGTAGCTTTGTTTTCTGTCTCCAGGGCTGGAACTAAACACATTCGAGGACACACATCCTATTGGAGGAACAGGTCGATGGACAAAAGCAGTGGGACCACCTTGTTAATCAGAAATTAAATTAAATCAATAGCAAGAAGTGATATAGAGTCACAACATGTAGAAATAACGTGGGTAGAGTTGAGGAATGATTAAAGCAAAAAAAAACCTGATGGGAGTTTTGTGCAGGTTGTCATTGTGTAATCAGGATGTGGAGCAGAAAATAGAAAAGGCATGTAAAAAAGGCACAGAGACAATGACATGGGGAATTCAATATGCAGGTGCACTGGGAAAATCAGAACAATAGTGGATCTCATGAAAATAAATTCATGGAATGTTGATATGATGCATTTTTGGAGCAGTTTGTAGCAGAATCCACTAGGCAACACACAGTTCTGGATTTGGTGATGTATAATGAGACAAACTTGATTACAGAGCTGAAAGTAAAGGAACCTTCAGCTTGGGGGTAATGACAATAATATAATAGAACTCACTCTGCTGTGTGAGTGGAAGAAGCTGAAATCAGATGTAATGGCAGAGTAAAGTTAACTACAAAGACATGAGGGAGGAGCTGCCAGAATTGATTGGAAGGCAAGTCAAGAGTGTGGTGCCAGAAAAGCACAGCAGGTCAGGCAGCATCCGAGGAGCATAAGCCCTTCCTGATAAAATGCCGATTCTCCTGCTCTTTGGATGCTGCCTGACCTGCTGTGCATTTCTGGCACCACACCCTTGACTATGAATTCTAGCATCTGCAGTCCCCATTTTCACCTCGTTGATTGGAAGGGGAGCCCATCAAGGAAGTTGGTGGAGCAGTTTCTTGCAGTAATTTGTGAGGCAAAGGAATGCACATGAGCGTACTCACATGATTGCAGTGAAAGGTTTATAAAGCTTATAAAGGATGAGTTGCATCAGAACTGGAGAGGGAACCAATATCTTGATGGCCAAGTTTGCTATTGCTATAAGGGAGGGTTTAAACTAGATTGGCAGGGAGGTGTGATCTTGAAAAGCAGGGAGGCAAGTGTGAGGCTGGAAGGAAATACAGTAATCAGAAATAGTAAAGTGAAGAGACAGATCAAGCTGGAACACGACAGGGAGCAAGCAATGCCTGTTGGATTAAATTGCAACATCTATTTCAATGCAAGAGGGCTGACATGTAAGTCTGATGAACTCAGGGTGTGGATACGTACATGGGACTGGGATATTGCAGACACTACAGAAACGTAGCTAAGGGAGGGACAGAACTGGCAGCTTAATGCACTCGGGTACAGATGATTTCGGCGGACAGAGGTGGTGTAAAGAACGGAGGGGGAGTTGCATTTTTGATGAAGATGAGTGTCACAGCAGTTATCAGAGATGAAATAACTGAAGAATCATTCAGTGAGGCTTTGTGGGTGGAGTGAAAAAATAAGAAGGGGATGGTGACATCATTGGGGTTGTACTATAGGCCCTCAAATAGAAAACAGGAGTTAGGTAAATGAATATGCAGGGAGATTGAGGAGGCTTGTAGGATCAATAGAATTATCATAGCAGGGGTTTTAATTTTCCTAACATATACTGGGACTGCAGAGCATTAAGAGTTTAAATGGGATGGAATTTCTTAAGTGCATTCGGGGAAGTTTCCTCAAGCAGTTTCCTCAGCACAGAGCAAAACACAACCTACTCTTGGGAAATAGAGCAGGACAAGTGACAGGGGTGACAATGGGGGAGCACTTTAGGACCAGTGACCATAGCTGTATTACTTTTAAAATAGTTATGAAGTGGGACAAAACTGGTCCACAGGTTCAAGTTCTACATTGGGCAAGGTGGATTTTGATGGAATTAGACAACAGCTTGCAGGGGTTGATTGCAGTAGTTTGTTTGCAGGCAAAGGGACCTCCAGCAAGTGGGAGGCCTTAAAAAGTGAGTTAGCTGGAATTCAAGGTCTACATGTTCCTGTGAGGGTGAAAGGCAAGGTTTGCAGGAATAGGGAACCCTAGATGACAAGAGATATTGAGGCTTTGACCAGAAAAAGGGAGGAAGTATGGCTCAGGTACAGGCAGCTGGGATCAGGGGAATCCTGGAGGTATTTTGGGGATACAGGACTTTACTGAAGAAGGAAATCAGGACGGCAAAAAGGGCACATGAGCTAGCCTTGGCTCAGAAGATTAGGGTGAATGCAAAGAGGTTCTTTAAGTATAATAAAGAAAAAAAAACTAGCAAAAGAATAGGACCTGTCAAGGACCAAAGTGGACATGAACTGCAGGAGATGGATGAGGTTCTTAATGAATATTTCTCCTCTGTGTTTACTGTGAAGAAACTTGGGGAAGTTAGTGGTGATATCTTAGGGACAGTCAATATCACAGTGGAGGAGGTGTTGGATTTATTAGAATGTATGAAGGTGGACAAATCTCCTAGTCCTGACCAGATATATCCGAGAACACTGCAAGAGGTGAGAGAGGAAATTGTGGAGGCCCTGGCTGATAGTTTTGCATCATGATTAGCCATGGGTGTGGTCCCAGAAAGTTGGAGGGTAGCGAATGTTGTGCCATTATTCAAGAAGGGCTGCAAAGAAACACCTGGGAACTACCGACAGTAAGAGATCTGTGGTGGGGGACTTGAGAAGATATAAATGCATTTGGAAAGACAGGGTTTGATTAGAATTAGTCAGCATGGCTTTGTGAGATCATGCCTCACAAGTTTGTTAGAGTTCTCTGATGGATTGACCAGGAAGGTTGAAAAGGGCAGGGCGGTAAACATAGTCTATATGGATTTCAGTGAGGCCTTTGATAAGGTTCCACATGGCAGGCTACTCTGAAGGTTAGATCGCATGGTATCTAGGGTAAGCTGGCAAATTAGATACAAATTGGCTTGATGGTAGGAAGCCGAGGGTAATAATGGAAGGATGCTTGTCAGACTGGAGGCCTGTGACGAGTAAAGTGCCTCAGGGGTCAGCACTGGGCCCATTACTGTTTGTTATCTAATTAATGAATTGGATGAGAATACACATGGCATGATTAGTAAGTTTGCCGATGACACGAAAATAGGCAGTATCGTGGACAGTGAGGAAGGTGATCGGAATTTGCATCAGGACCTTGATCAGCTTGGGAAGTGGGCCAAGAAATGGCAAATGGAATTTACTACAGATAAAGGTGAGGCCTTGCATTTGGAAAGTGAAATCAAGGTGGGAGTTTCATGGTGAATGGTATGGCCTTAACAAGTATAGTGGAACAGAGGGACTTTGAGGTTCATGTGCACAGTTCTCTGAAAGTGGATTCAAAGGTAGACAGGGCAGTGAAAAAAGGCGAGCATGTAGTTAACATGCTAGCTCGTACAGCCACTGTCATTTCTGTCTGGTTAACAGTCGTTTTCACATTTCATCGTTTTATTACCATATGCTTCCAGAAGCTGAGGAGAAAACATTGCACTCGAAAAGCTGCAGTTGTGAATATTGCAACAGGCTATCTGCTGCTCTGTGCCAAAAACGTTCCTTTCTACTTTGCATTTAGACCGATCATTACAATCAACAATGTAAGCTAGGGCTGCAATTATAAACTGGAATTTTACAGTCAAGCTACATGGGTCACATTTAGCTGGACTGACCACTCCTTAACTCCTCTGCTTCCAACAAACCTGATCGTGCTGTTTACTGTTTTGACCTTGTGGCACATTTCAACATCTGGTAGAATCTGCAGGTGGTTGGGATGGAGTAAGCATGATGTGGATCAAAATAATCCAGACATGGAGAAGCTAAGGAAATCTATCATCTTACACTTTTATGTTTCTGTAAGTTGCGAAATCTTATGGATAACATATGTGATATATTTCTTCGTATATCAACTGACAAATTGTTGTTATTATTATTATTACTCAGGTTGGAATGACCCCATGCTAATTGCAGACTACACTTTATTCTCCTGCTTTTGAACACCCGCACAAACACATCTGTTTACGCAGAGACCCAGAACAAATTCAGAGAGGAGCTGCAGAATTGGATCAAAAATATGTTTCAAATAATATTTAATGTACAGCTAACAGGGATAAGAGATGGAAAATTATGGAAATAATCAAGTGGCTAAAGAAATGGTACAGGAAAAAAAAGGGTTGCATTTCGTAAGCTACTGGCAGGAGAACATCGGGATGGGGTTGGAGAGAATCTATAAAAATCAAGTAATATGACCAAAAAGTGAGAAACAGTCTGGAATCATGTTGCATGTATGTCAAGTGATGACAAATCTGCCAAAGCATCATCTCTTCATTAAAGTGGATGACGGAATAAGAGCTGAATAAATTATCAACGTAAGGAATAAATAAAGTGAGCTGCAGGTATAAATTAAAGTTGGTGATTATGATATAATGGCTGTAGGATAGTCGAGATTGAGAACTAAATATAGCAGGTTATCTGTTTTACAGGATGGGCAAGGAAAAGAGCAAACGACATGACAAAGCCTTGCTCATTAGAAACCATTGGCTGACTAAAGAAGACAGCAAGTCGTCGTGGACGGAAAGTATTCCGCCTGGAGGTCGGTGAGCAGTGATGTCCCGCAGAGATTCTTGCGCCTCTGCTCTGTTTATGTTTTACAAATGACTTCGATGAAGAAATGGAAGGATAGTTAGCACGTTTGCCGATGGCACAAAGGTCGGTGGTGTTGTAGATCGTGTCGAGGGCTGTTGAGGCTACAACAAAGCATTGACAGGATGCAGAGCTGGGCTGAGAAGTGGCAGGTGGAATTCAAACTGGATAAAAGCGAAATGTTGCGTGGAATGCACTGCCAGTGATGATAGTAGAATCATAGATATTAGGGACTTAAAAGCAACTGCTGGACAAGCACATGGACGGCAGGAAATTGAGGGATGTGTAGGTTACATTGATCTCGGATTTAAATAAATGCTTGGCACAACATCATGAGTAGAAAGGCCTGTATTGTGCTATACTGTTCTATGTTCTATGTTCTAATATTAAAGTAATGGTGGTGAAGGATATAATGAGGGTTGAGCATTCAGTAGAGATCGTATGGTTAAAACTGTGTGATCATTAAAGATGTGAAACTCTCCTGGATGTTGTGTACAGACATAATGGTAGCAGCTCTGAAGTGTTAACCGACATGAAAACAGAAATTGGGCAATTTTGTACCACAGCCATAACATTATTGGAGAATTTTGACTTAGACATAATTTGGGAGAGACAAACAAGCGTGAGGAAGTTCAATGAATTTATGAAACCTATCCGAGATAGTTTCCACCAAGAATATATCATAGATTCTTGAAGTCTTACAGCACGGAGACAAGTTCTTTGGCCCAAACTGGTCCATGCCAATCAAAATGTCCATCCACGATAATCACATTTCTGTGCACTTCGTCCATATCCTTCTAAATCTTTCTTATCCATGTATTTGTTAAAATACCTTTTAATGGTGTTAATGTACCCGCTTCAATTACTTCTGCAGGCAGCACACTGCACACTACCCTCTGTGTGGAAACGTTACCCTTCAGGTTCACTTTTATTCTTTTCCTTCTACCCTTAAACTCATGTCGTCTCTTCCTCGCTTCCCCAACTCTAAAACATAGAACACAGAACATTACAGCGCAGTACAGGCCCTTCGGCCCTCGATGTTATGCAGACCTGTGAAACCAACCTGAATTCCATCCAAAGTACACTATTCCATTTTCATCCATATGTTTATCCAATAACCTTTTAAATTCCTTTGATGTTAACGATTCTACTACTGTTGCAGGCAGGGCATTCCATACCTTTACTTCTCTGAGTGAACAAACTACCTCTGACCTCTATCCTATATCTATCACCTCTCAATTTAAGGTAATGTCCCCTCGTGCTAGCCATCTCCATCACAGGAAAAAGGCTTTGACTGTCCACCTTATCTAATTCTCTGATCATCTTATATGTTTCTATTAAGTCACCTGTCGTCTCACAGCCTCAAAACGCTCATAAAGCCTTCCATCCATACCAGGCAACATCCTGGTAAATCTCCTCTCCACTCTTTCCAATGCTTCTACATCCTTCTTGTAATGTGGCGACCAGAACTGTACACAATACTCCAAGTGCGGCTGATACAAACTTTTGTACAGTTACAACATGATCTCATGACTCCGAAACCTCATCCCTCGAACACATTGCATGCCTTCTTAACTTTCAGGTATCTATGCACATGGACACCAAGATCTCTCCGCTCATCCACATTGTCATGAATCTTACCATTAGTCTAGTCCTCTGTTTCCCTGTTATTCCCTCCAAAGCGAATCACGTCACATTTTTCCACATTAAATCCATTTGCCCCCTCTCAGCCCAGATCTGCAATTTATCTACGTCCATCTATAACTTGCAACATCCTTCGGCACTGAACACAAATCCATATATTTGAGTGTCTTCTGTAAATTTGTTGCCCAATTCTGCTACGCCCTCATCTAGGTCATTTATGAAAATGACAAAGAGCAGTGGACACAAAACAGATCCTTGCAGTACACCACTAATAACTGAACTCCAGGATGAATATTTCCCAGGTATATAGATCTTAAAAAGTCATGAAAATAATCAAGAAAACTAATGCCCATGTAGCCTTTATTTGTAGAACTAAGGGGCAGGGGAGCAAAATTCGGCAAGACGATTCATTTGTAGAGAAGAGGCTAGTAGATATTTGGAACTTTCTCCCACAAATGGCGTTTGAGGTTGGATCAGTTGTTAGTTCGAAATCTGAGATTTTTGTTTTGTTGTTGTTGTTATTGTTAAGCAAAAGCATTAAGTTATTTGGGACAAAGGCAGACGTGTGAGGTTAGGCCACCGCTCAACCTTAATCTTCGTAAATGGTGAGACAAACTGGAGGAGCTGAGTCTCCAACTCATGTTTCTTTGTTCCTGTATGACTGCAGCACATAAATCAAATGAGCTACTTCCAAGCATTGAATCTGCTTTAATCTCCATTTTACATTTTCTGTGTATTCTGCGTATGCCGGACCTGAGTCTCAGCTTTACTCTGCTCCAGTGTACTGACAGTATCCGAGAAAGACTGAGCTTTTCTATGTCAGGGTTGGTTTCATTATTTCAAAAGATAAAAGAAGCGAATTTGTTAATTTGTTCTAATTGTGTTAGTGAAATTCCTATATGCAAAGGTGGTTTGAGCTAATGTTGGAACGTGTAGTTTGCCTGAACAAAAGTTAAAATGCATTTACGTCAACACAAGAGGACAAACAAGGAAGGCAGAGAACTCAGGGCATGGTTAGAAACTTGCGACTGGGATACAATAGCAATTACAAAAAAGTGGCTCAGGGATGGAGAAGATTGACAGGTTGATGTCCCCGAATACAAATGCTATAGGAAGGATAGAAAGGGGGGTTAGAAAGGAGTACAAGAGAGGAGGGGGATTTGCGTTTTTCGTTAGGAATAGCATTACCGCTGTACTTAGGCAGCATATTCTTGGGAATATATCCAGGGAAGGTATTTGGGTGGAACCGGGAAATAAGCAAAGGGTGACCATCTTATTGGGATTATATTATAGACACCCATAAGGGTGAAATTGAGAAACAAATTTGACAGGAGATTGTAGCTATTGGTAAGAATAATAGTGTGGTCATGGTAGGGGATTTTAACTTTCCAAACATAGACTGGGACTGCCTTGTGGTTAAGGGTTTAGATGGAGAAAAATCTGTTAAGTGTGCACAAAAAAGATTTCTGATTCAGTATGTGGATGTTCCTACTAGGGAAGGTGCAAAACATGATGTACTCTTGGGAAATAACGCAGGGCAAGTGACTGAGATGTCAGTGGGGTGCACTTTGGGGCCAGCGACCATAATTCTATTATTTTTAAAGTAGTGATGGAAAAAGTAGGCCGAATCTAAAAGTTGAAGTTCTAAATTGGGGGAAGACTAATTTTGACTATATTGGGGAAGAACTTTCAAAAGCTGATTGGAGGCAGATGTTTGCAGGTAAAGGGACAGCGAGAAAATGGGAAGAGTTCAGAAAGGAGGTGTTGAGAGAAAAGGCAGGTAGATGCAGGGAATGTTAGATGACTAGATAAGTTGAAGTTTCGGTTCAGAAAATGAAGGAAGCACATGTCAGGTTTCGACAGAAGAGATCCAGGCAAGCATTAGAAGAGTATAAAGGCAGTAGGAGTATACTTAAGAGAGAAATAAGAGAGGGGCAAAAAGAGGACATGAGGTACCTTTGGCAAATAATGTAAAGGAGAATCCAAAGGGTCTTTATAAATACGTTAAGGACGAAAGAGTAACTAGGGAGAGCATAGGGCCCCTCAAAGATCATTCCTGAAGAAGTGCCTGTGCCCGAAACGTCGAATCTCCTGTTCCCTGGATGCTGCCTGACCTGCTGTGCTGTTCCAGCAATAAAGTTTCAACCCCTCAAAGATCAGCAAGGTAGCTTTTGTGTGGAGTCACAGGAGACAGCGGAAATACTAAACGAATTTTTTGTATCAGTGTTTACTGTGGAGGAGGATATGGAAGATACAGAGTGTAGGGAAACACATGGTGACATCTTGAAAAATGTCCACATTACAGAGGAGGAGGTGCTGAGTGTGAGGAAACGCATAAAAGTGGATAAATCCCCTGGACCGAAAGAGTTGTACCTAGTACTCTGTGGGAAGCTAGCAAAGTGATTGCTGGGCTCATTGCTGAGATTTTGTATCAGTGATAAACAAAGGGGAAGTGCCAGAAAACTGGAGGTTGGCTAACATGGTACCAACGTGAGAAAGGTGGTAAGGAAAAGCCAGGGAACTATAGACCATTGAGCCTGATGTCGGTGCTGGGCAAGTTGTTAGAGGGAATCCTGAGGGAGAGGATTGACATATATTTGGAAATGCAAGGACGTATTCGGGATAGTCAGCATGGCTTTGTGCGTGGAAAATCATGTCTCACGAAAATGACTGAGTTTTTTTTTTGAAAGACCACCAAAGAGGATTGTGATTGAGAGCAGAATGGTGGGCGTGATATATATGAATTTCAGTAAGGCGTTCGACAAGGTTGCCTATGGGTGACTAGTTAGAAAGGTTAGATGTCATGGAATACAGGGAGAACTAGCCATTTGGATACTGAACTGGCTCGAAGGCAGAAGACAGAGGGTGGTGGTGGAGGGTTGCTTTTCAGACACTGGCCTGTAACCAGTGGAGTGCCATAAAGATCGCTGCTGGGTCCACTACTTTTCGTCATTTATATAAATGATTTGGGTGTGAACAGAGGAGGCATTGCTAGTAAATTTACAAATGACAACAAAATAGGAGGTGCAGTGGACAGTGAAGAATGTTATCACAGAGTACAACAGGACCTTGATCAGATGGACAAATGGGCTGATGATTGGCAGATGGAATGTAATTTAGATATAAGCGAGGTACTGCATTTGGAAGAGCAAATCAGAGCAGGACCTATACACAACGGTAAGGTCCTAGGGAGTGTTGTTGAACAAAGAGACCTGGGAGTGCAGGTTCATAGCTCCTTGAAAGTAGAGTCGCAGGTAGATAAGTTAGCGAAGGAGGCGTTTGGTATGCTTTCTTTTCTTGGTCAGAGAATTGAGTAAAGGAGTTGAGAGGTCATATTGCAGCTGTTCAGGACATTGGTTAGGCAACTTTTGGAATATTGCGTGCAATTCTGATATCCTTCCTATTGGAAAGATGTTGTAAAACTTGAAAAGGTTTAGAAAAGATTTACAATTATGTTGCTAGAATTGGAGGATTTGAGTTATGGGGAGAAGCTGAAGAAACTGGGGCTGTTTTACCTGGAGCTTTGGAGACTGAAGGGTTTTAAAATACAGAGTCTTATAAAACCATGAGGGTCATAGATAGGATAAATAGACAAAGTATTTTCACTGGGATGGGTGAGTCAAGAACTAGGGGCCATAGTTTTAGGATGAGAGTGGAAAGATACAAATAGGACCTAAGGGGCAACATTTACAACCAGAGGATTGTGTGTTTGTGGAATGACCTGCCTGAGGAAGTAGTGGAGACTCGTACAATTGCAGCATTTAAAAGGCATTTGGATGGGCACATGAATAAGAAGGATGGATAGGGATATGGGCCAAGTGCTAGGAAGTGGGATGGATTTAGGCTCGGATATCTGGCCAGCATCGACGAGATGGACTGAAGGATCTGTTTCCCTGCTGCACATCTCTATGACTCTATGACTCAACGTACTGAATATCATTGTATTCGGAAGAAATTACGCATATTTCTCAAAACATTAAATTGCCATTTGGAAGCATTTAATTTGATCGTTGCAAAACAAAACAAAGTGAGTCAGTGGAATGATCCTTTTTGCAGTCTGATTGAGGGAGATGCGAGTGGTAATGATATTACAATGCGGGTGGAAAAGGCCGGCCAAAGGAGGAGAAAGTTGCGGTAAAGGGGAACCTATCGTTGTTATGAGAGAGAGTAGATACAGAGAGGGCAGAAACATGAGAAGTTGCGTGGGCACAGGAGAGGGAAGACCGCAGATAACTCTAAATGCAAAGAAGTAGGTTTAAAATCCATGTTCAGATGTCGGTGTCGGCTGAGAAAGAAAAGGATGACACATTTCTACCAAACATGACACACGAATGGTCTGGGTCCCACGCGGGTTCGTTGATGTTCCACGAGATCAGATAACTGTGTTTCCATGAATGCAAGATAACTGATCCTGGTGCTGGAATTTGTAGTGAGCTTGTGGGTTCAAAGGCAACAACAGAAACTTGCAAGCAAAGAATTAGTGAGAAATAGGGCATTCATCCAATATATCCATGCTGGTGTTCATTCTTGCCATCTGTTTCCTCTCACATTTCTTCATGTCAGTTGCTCGTTCTGATCCTTTCTCCTCTGTGCTTATCCAGTTTCCATTTCTAACCATCACTGTCATCACCACAAACTTTTCATGTTATTGCTGTCAACTTAATGAGGTTTGGAATTTGTTCTTCAGACAAGACCATAGAAGGTTTGAAGATGCCAGAAAAAGACTTATGGTCCTTCATTGAGAGGAACTGCTAAAATTCCCTGGTCTG
>NC_057741.1:6098645-6130169 GCF_004010195.1 Chiloscyllium plagiosum
GGTCTCTGACTGCACCTTGTCTGTTCCACATTAAATTGAAGCGGCTTCTGCTGTCCTAGAAGAGATGGGCAATGAAATGAAGAGCAGCCAAGTTATACGTGGTGAAAAAGATGACTAGAATTCCTTGTTTTCCTTGTTCTGTGACACGGTTCATTGTTTGCCCACTATTAACCGCATTCCACAAATTCTTCAACTAATTTCAAGGATTTTGCAGAACTCCCTGCGATGGAGATTCGTCAGCATTCATGAGGGAATTTCGACGTGTTTTCCCTATCATTGAGTGGAAACGCCATGAAATTTGGCATGACATTTACACCACCGCCTGGAATTAAACAGTCAAAAAACAAATTGAAATGTGTGATCATTGACACATTTGAGAAGCCACATTCCCAGAGAAATTGTCATCCATTGAAAGCAGCAAATGTCCCACTCAGATCTGAAAGGGTAAACCAAAACCAAGAATTTAGAACTGTAGAATATTAAATAGTTTCTGACAAATTTGACAACGAATCTAAATTCTCCCGATTCCCTCCGCAACAATGGAGATTCTAGGCTCTTCTGTGTTTATTATTTTTCTATTATTATCCATTATTTTCAATTTGATTGCTCCAGTAAAACGACAGAGTTTCATGATCACGAACACAAATACAGCAGACTTAATTGGTCATTGATACTGTCCTCCACCAAATACTCAGCTCTCCCTGATGTATATCTGAACTCCATTTCATCAAATCCTGTGTTTATTCTTTGATGTCTTCAACTTATATAACGCCTTCTTCATAGTGCTAAAAACTTCAAAATGCCCCAAGCATTTCCGACTTTATTATGAGAGTTTTCTATTCGCATGAAAAATCCTTCCTGATTTCCCTCACAGATTCGGAGAGATATTACAAACCAGGATGAGATCATTCGGCGAATGACCTCTCAGAATGAGGAACCACCTTGATGCAATTCTTCACTTTCTGCTGAGAAACCACCCCAAATAGAGCGTATTGCTTCCAAAACCACTGGGAGTTGTTTTGCGCCCTCGTGACTGGCAAACCGAAGAATGTACATATGCGAGAGATGGTCTAGCTGCCTGGGGATAGAGTATGAAAAGCATAGGGATCTCTTTGAGCAGCTGTGGTGTTGGTTTAGAGTCCGAGTGCTGCACAAAATATTTGGCATGTGTTTGGTTCTGGGTGAGAAATAGTGAAGTGCTTTCCTCAGTGAATGGGTGTAATTCATAAAAACCTCCAGATTAAAGTTAGAATCGTGAGTTTACAATTAGGGTGATAGAAAACAATATCCTTTGACCCATTGAATCTAAGCCAGTGAAAAGGGACCACCTAAGAGGAACTCAGTGTAGGGACATTGTTAATCACCAAGAGGAAATTGCAGATATGCTGACCAATTACTTTGCTTTAAGGTTCAGAACAGAAAAGGAGAAGCGTTTGGCAGATCTCCCAAAGAATTTTACAGAGGATCGAAAACCTGGATTCAGGAATTGATCTCTGGGTTGAAAATTCGCTTATATCACTCTGATCTGTCAGAAAGTGACTGAGGCAAACCGGTGATTTACAAATCAGTTACCTCGCATATGTGCTGGGGAAACGTTTGGAATCTATCACCAGTGTAATTGATCACAACAAAGAAAAAAAAATCACGTCATCAGGGATTGGAATATGAATTCACGAAAGGATTTGTCATACCTGACAAACGTCATGGAGTTCTTGGAAGAGGCGTTTGGGAAGATGCAACAGATTGTTAGCTGAGTTGGAAGTCGATAGACTGGATCTAAAACTGAACTTTCGAAGGACATTGGTTTCGTGCCAGGAAAGATGGATTTGTAACAATACGTGAATACGCGGTTTGGCGGCACCTGACTCATGGTGTCTGTCGGGATCTGATTTGGGGCCTCTAAAATACACAGTATTGATTAACGACTTGAATAATTGCATAATAAATCAAACACTCAAATTTGTTGACAACATAAAATTTGACAACCGTCTGTAGTTTCAACAGAATATTCATAGATTCGACGTGTGGGCCAAACGGTATCAGATGGATTTTAATATAAGCAAGTGTGTGATTATCCATTTAAAATCAAAACATGATACCTGTGAGAAGGCACAAAATTAAATACAGCTGATGTGCCACGAGTTTTGAAGGTTCGGGTGCACAGTTCTTCAAAATGCTATGAACAAGTCGAAAAATTGATCGAGAACACGAATGAAATACTAACCCTCATATCTAACGGGCTGGAGGATAAGCATGGAGACATTATACAAAACACTAGTTAGACTCCTATTAAAGCACGACGAGCAGATCTGCGCAGCATACCTGAAGAAGGATGTTTGATCCTGGTGGGAGTTCAACATAGGTTTGCAGGAATGATACCTGCAATTCAGAAGTTAAAGAATGAGGAGAGTTTAAAGAATTAGGGCTTCATTGTGTAGACTTCAGAACGTGAAGTGGTGATCTAATCAAGGTCTTCAGGACTTTAACAGGAAAAATCAAAGTCGATAAACTAATTCCAATCGTTAAAGGTTCTTGAACTAAGTGCTATAGTCGAAGAGTTAGGACCCCACATCAATCATAAGAGATCTCAGCAAGTTTTTCTGCATGCAAAGATTTTAGGAGGTTTGGAATTGTGTTCCACAAATGGAACAGGCAATTTTTATTCAATCGTTAAATTTAATTTTGAGATACATAATTGTTTGTTGAGCTAGGGTATCAAGGGGTATGGTCTTCAGACAGGCATGTGTAGTTCGGCCAAAGATGAAAAATGATCCAGTTGAATGGCGGTGCTGGTTTGAGAGACTGCATGGGCAACACCTGTTCTCTGTTCCGATGTTCTTCAGGAGCAGCTTTATTTCCTATAGGGGCTGAAAACCAAGTGAGGAGATGGTGAGTGATGTGTCTGCTTTTATACAAATTGTATCCCATAATATCTACGCCGACATTCAGAAAGGCAGTTGATTCTGTGCAAAAACATGGGTGTGAGGAGATCTACTGATAGACTTGTTTACTTGATGTTACATACTTAACTGCTTAGCTTGAGCCGTGTTTTGGATATTGAGTGCGTTTATTGGAAGCAGATTCCTTCTGACTTACAGGCTGACTTTTCTTGATGACTCATTCCTAAATGAGAGTGTATAACTTCTCACTATCTGGGAGGTGCAGAGCGTTTCCTGGCGCAGCAGATTCTTACTCATTTCCTTTTTTGAGTTCTGTGTGCGTTGGGAGCTGGTTATTATCCTGTGGACTGTGAAGGGTTACTTCGCTGTGTGTGATGGAATCTGGATGTCACCTGCCTTTACAAATCCCTCCAAGATATCACACCACCCTATCTCTGTCAGACAGACGTTCACTTCGAGTTAGCCCTAATAAAGCGTGGTCATTATTTCAATATAGGTCACATGGTAACGAACGCAACAAGATCGCCGAGGCAGCAATGTGTTAATGATGATGTAAACTGTTTTTATTGGTGTTGATTGAGGAATTAATTTTAGCTTGGACTCCATTATAATTCCTGCTTAAAATAATGCCGAGGATCTTTCTCAGAGCGGGCAGAAGGAGCACAAAACATCAACTAAATTGTTCTCTCAAGAGATCTTCTCATGCTGCATCAGGAACATTTCCACCCATGTTTTTGCAAAGAATAGTCTGAGTGTCTAAACGTTGGTGTGTATATTATGGGACTTCACTCACTATCCTTAGTGCACTCTGCACAAAGTTTTGTTCTGGCCTAATCTATGATTGTGTCCGATTCTGTGAAGTATTCTCCTTGACCTAACCTAGCTTTCACTGTTATTTCCCGATGATGATCATGAGTAGGGAGACTGTGCACAGGAACATTTCTGAGATATACGCAGAAGTGACGAGGGAAGATCTGCATCAGCACATCAGATCTTATCCATACCTTGGACAAGGCGTGTGGAAAATTCAGTGGAATTATCGTAATAGCTCCTTCTAATTGACCGATCTCTCAATTTAGTGGTCTTGTGAAATATTTATTACAAACAAAATTGACACCATTTACTTCATGTAAATTATGAATAACAATGTCTTGGTGGCTGTTGATGGACTGTATTATAATCCTTTCAGATTGATTTCACACGTCTTATTTTTGAGCTGTAACCATATTACCTCAGTGGATAAGCCTTCCAGTACGTCCTCTCTGAGTGCAGATGTGACGTTCTCTCTGATTAGTAATTATACTCGTCCACCTCTTTTACCATCCTTTCTCTGGTCTAAAACAACAAAACCCTGGAAAGTAGAGCAGCCAGTCCTTTCCCCTCCTCAAATCTTTGTAATGGCCGAAACATTATAATCCCATGTAGTGATCAAGGCTCTAAATTCATCTGCCTAGTCTATATTACGCATTGCTTTGAAATAAACCCATTTGTATCATCTTGTTCATTTACTTGTCTCTGCCTGTCTTTTCTTTCCGATTTACTGGTCTTAACTCTACCTTCTCCTCAATCCCTCCATTGCTGACCTTTGCTGTGCTGGCCAGCCAATTGCCTCTCTAGTTTAAACACTTCCAAACAGCACTAGCGAACCTTCCTGTGAAGATGTTGGATCCCCTCCAAGCTAGGTGCAACCACGTCTTTCTTATAGAGGTCAACCCTGCCCCAGAAGAGGTCCCAATAATCCAAGAAGCTGAAACCCTGCATCCTGCACCAGCTCCTTAGCCCCACACTCATCTGTCCTATCTTTCTCTTCCTTGCCTCACTAGCACGTGGCAATGGTAGTAACACAGCGAGTACAAGCCTCGAGATCCTGCTTTCTTAATTCCTTGACACACTCCACAGCAATCTCACCCCTCTTTCTTTATGTCAGTGGTACCATTGTGCGCAAAGACATCTGACTGGCCACTCTCCCTCCTGAGAATTTCATGCAGCTGATGAGAGATGTCCTTGATCCTGGCACCAAGGAAGTAACAAGCAATCCTAGAGTCTTAAACACGGCCACAGAAGCGCCTGAGTGTGACCCAAACTTGTGATCCTCCTTCAACTATAGTTCGCTCGGATTTTGCTTGATCCTACTCTGCGGCAAAGCCAGTTGTGACCACCACAGGTCTGGCTGCTGCTGTTAAACTTGCCAGAGAGGATATTCCCCAACAATATCCAAAACGGTAGACATGTTAGAGAGGAGAATAGCCACAGGAGACTACTGCATTACTTGTCTGTGTCTCCTGGCGATCACCCATCTATCTGACTCAACCTGTCGTGTGACCACCTTCCCCTAACTACCGTCTATCACTCTCTTTGCCCCCTGTATGATCCTCATGGCGCCCAACCGCCACTCCAAATGAATATATTTCGAAAGGCCCTTGTGCCTATCAATGACAAGCTGTCCTTTTTTATCCCCAAGCTACCAAAATATCCTGATAAGACTTTGGAACAAAACCTGGGCCTTAGTCCGACTGAGTCTCAGAAAAACAAACTGTGCGGTTTCCCTCACTATTGCCAAAATCATGATAACCCTTAAATAAATAAACTATGGGAATTTATTTTTAGATTAGATTCCCTACAATATGGAAACAGGGCCTTTGGCCCAACAAGTCCACACTGATCCTCCGAAGAGTAATCCACCTAGACCCACATCTCTACTCCACACTTACCCCTGACTAATGCACCTATCACTATAGGCAATTTAGTATGGCCAATTCACCTAAATTGCACATCTTTGGATTGTGGGAGGAAACTGGAGCACCCGGAGGAAACCCACGCACATACAGGGAGAATGTGCAAGCTCCACACAGACAGTCACCTGAGGTGGGAACCCAGGTCCCTAGTGCTGGAGGCACCGTGCCGTCCCGGAATCTTCAGCTCACGTCCAAGACTGTCAATGTACATTGTTTCCCAGCCCTGGTCTTCCGTGAATATTGGATACAATCGCTTAACATTCAGTTAAACGGTTCTTTAAAAACTGGGATGGGGATGAAGAGTGCAAGATTGGTCTTTTGCTGAAGTTTAACCACACTCTGACACGGAGGGCAAATTCTGCAGAATGGCATCACATCTACATTTAGCTTTGGCCACGTGGAATATCGATTCAAGGTGAATTGAATCTTTTGCATTCTACAATGTCCTGACATAGGGATCTCCTATGCCATACGTAACATCCCTGAACGATACTTGGATTGTACCGCAATCTGACTGGGCATCCATGGGGTGTCCATTTTCACATGAGCACATTTCTTTTATGTCATGAGATTCTGAACTCTCTGTGCTCAGAGTGGGCCACACTTTGATAATTTACTTCGTTTGGGCTCAGACATTTGTGACTTGACTAATGCTGTTGTCTCGAACACTGCTGTCCCCACAATAGTTTCAGCCTTCCTCCCACCTGTTTGTGGCGGCTACATCTTCAATTGGTTCTTCCTCTTGAGCCATTGCTCGGATCATTGTGCAGGCTGGGAATATTCCCAGAATGGTTCCGTGTCATAACTATCCTTGGCTTCCATGATAGTAGAGGTCAGCTGACGACTTCCAGTTTTTCAAGCTCTTCCAGATCGCAATGGCAGAAATGCTCCTTCGATTAGTAAATTGGAATCTATCACTACAGTGTTACATCCCCTGAGACCGTGTTGCAGTGCAAACTCACGTTAGATTTCAGGACAGAACATGCACTCTTTCCAGCTGCTTGCTGATATCTTGGTCTTCTCCAGACTCTCAGATGGAATGATTGAATCTTCGTTCAATAGTAAAGGTTGGCGTGGCCTTGTATCCATCAAATATGTTCTGGGCTCTGCCCTTCGATTTTAAGCCAAAGATCTCACTGCACCCTTTGACAACATTTCTTGGCACCATTTACTTAATTTGTTTCCTCCTGCCTTCCTCATCTGAATTACCTCAGTAATGTTACTTTAGACAGAGCCACTGAATAACTCGGGATGCTTTATTGTTCAATGCCTTTCCTGCTTCTCCTCACAGATTGCCTATGGCCCGACTTAGTTTCCCTCCAGTATTACGCGTGAACGTGCCCTATCTTAACGCAATGAAAACACTTCAGTTTCCTGGTTTGTCCTCCGATCTTGATCGCTAACTTTCTGGCTTGTACAAAGTTAAAAATCACACAACACCAGGTTATAGTCCAACAGGTTTAATTGGAAGCACACTAGCTTTTGGAGCAACGCTCCTTCATCAGGTGATAGTGGAGGGCTCGATCGTAACACAGAATTTATAGCAAAACTTTACAGTGTGATGTAACTGAAATTATACATTGAAAAATTGATTGTCTGTTAAGCCCTTCATCTGTTGGAATACAGTGATAGTTTCAATTCTTTCATGTGTAAATCACAAAACCTTTTTTTAAAGTTGCATTCTCGGGTTAGCTGTTAGCAATGGTGGATAGCTAGACAATATGTTGAAGGTGTTGGTCCCCTGTGTTCTCTGTCTATGCCATGATGTTTAGATTGATTCTTAAATAAAAAGTGAGAAAACAGAGTTTTACATAGTTTTACCTAGCAGCTTCCAGCACTACAAGCTTTCTTCCCCTCTGTGTGCATCCAGATTGCAGTTGGTACGGAGCTTGTAAATAGCTCCAACAAAACAATCTTCTCAACTTTTGTTCTATTCCGGAAATCTTGACCCCCTGTCAAAACTGGTCTGTTTCTTCCTCTTGATCTTTCACTATGTCCATCCTGGCTGTTTTCTTCGACTCCTACACCTCTATCTCTAGGCCTCCTGGAACCAGTTCACAAGCATTTTAAGTTGCCATTTTCACAGTTTCACAAACCCCTGAGCCCTCCTGTGACAGGGCTCGAATGCAAATGTGTCCTGTGCTTTTCCAGAAACTTTGCTGTGCCGAGGCAAAGTTCAGAGGCGCCGTGGGTACCTTATCCGGGGACCTACTTTCTCAAATAATGGAAAGAAATCTTCCATATCTTTTTCCTCGAACCTTGTCAGTGCCTGTTCTACTTAGAACCTTTCCTGGATCAACCTCGAATTTCTCCTATGACTCTCCACATTTTTGCTTCCCAAAACTTCTGGGGGAATCAATCCCATCTCTCCTCGCTTTAACTTCAATGACCTATGTTTGTTTTCCTCTCTAGCTTCGGCATGCAGCTCAATTTCTCTTCGTGCTCCGTCTTGCCGTTTCTTACCCCGAGCTTCTATACTTCCTTACTGTAGCTACTCTAATCGACGTGTTGCCTCACACTATTCACTTCATTTCAATCGCTGTCGTTTCCCTGTAGCTCGCTCTGCTGAGAAGGCTGAACCCCGTCACCAGCAAGTGAGCCTTCCATATTTTTGGTGGGACTACGAATCCTAGAGCCCTGCACCTCTACACACGCCCCGTTTTCTCGCTTCAGTATTTACGGCGATTACTGTTTTCAAAATTTCCATTTCTGCTGTCACGTTTACCTCACAAAGCTCGTTGCCAGAAGTCTTTACTTTTCGTTCAGTCATTGCTGCACCAGCGAACTGTTCCAGATCATGGGCATGCGTCCCCAGTTGTGTCACACACAGAGCTATAACCACACGGATAAACCAAAAGTCTGTAATATGAAATGAAACTTTTGTGATGTTATCTCATTACTTCTTTCCAATTGAACTGTCAGTCATAATGCTACTATTGGTCTAACATTACTACGAAGGCTACTCACTATTTATTTTATGTAAAACAGGAATAACTATTTATGAGCAACAAACAGTACGTTACAAAATTCTAGTAATGGTAATGATACAACCTCTTAAAATCATGAACCAACTACATGATCTGACCACAACCAACGCCCCCCCCCCCTACCCCACCCACCGACCCTTACCCAAACTGGGCGTATGTCTGATATACAAGACAAACAGTTAGCAGTGGAGTCGATAAAGAATGGAACTGGAAAGAAATAACAGGTCAGACAACAGAGAACGAACAGGAAAGTTAACGTCGAATCGGGGCCTAGGTCAGGACTGGAGAAAGGAAGGAAGCTCAGAAATGAAAGGATGGAGGATATGGGGCTGGGGGGAATGTAGGTGAGATGGTGATAGGTGGATGTTGGTCGGGCGTTATTGTGATTTGTCAGAGGGAAGCAGATAGGTGAGAAGGAAGATGAACAGGTCAGAAAAGGCGGGGGAAGGCTGAGAAGCCGATGTGGTTGGGAGTGAAGGGGTGTGGGATTTGACGCTGGTGAACTCTATGTTGAGGCCATTGGGTGTTGTTCCCCCAGTTTGCTTCATTTTGACAGTGGACATGGTGGCAAAGGACTAGGAAGGAGAGTTTAAATAGCTGGCAATGATTGAAGTACACACATTGCAGATGCTCCGTGAAGTGGAGACTTGACATTAGGTTCAAGATCGAAAGAGTGAATTTTATAATCCCGACGGGGGGATGAAACCACAGTTAAGTTGTCCTGACTCGAAATATGCTGAACCCCTCTGATCAGACATTTGCAAGCGGTGGACTGGTGCCTTATTTTGCGCACTCTTCTCAACTTACCTTGCCAGTCGGGCACTGAGGACAGATCTTTTCGCTGGAAACAGTCATCTAGTCGATTTGCACCGCTCCAGTCACAGCTTATCTGGTTTTGCTTCAAGCAGTGTCCTTATGGTTCTTTATAAGCGGTCACTCAGGGTTTGTCTCGCTCAGGGAATGCTCTTTCCCGGTCCTGACTGTTTAACATCGAGCAATGGACTCCTCAAACGCGTCTTCCTATTTTTTCGTTTCAAATTTGGCCCCTCATTACCTCTCTAGATTGCAATGTTTCTTTCCAACTTTTTTTGTGTACTGCTGCGAGGTTAGAGCTGAATGCTTTCTTCACTATGGTTTTCTGCAGCATCGTAGTGATCAAACACCAGTCAACCTCAAACCATGATGGTTTCTGCTGTATTCAAATTGATTTCTTGGGAGCTGGAGATGAGTGGAGGTCGGTTGGCAGAAGCGTGGAGAAATTGGATGAGGGTCAAATCTGGAAGAACGGTTAGGATTATAACAATGCTGAAGTGTAAGTACTGATGGAGTCGCATGGAGACCAGACCAGGGAATTTTAGCAGTTCCTCTCAATGCAGGACCATAAGCCTTTTTCTGGCATCTTCAAACCTTCTATGGTCTTGTCTGAAGAACAAATTCCAAACCTCATTATGTTGACAGCAAAAGTTTGTGGTGATGACAGTGATGGTTAGAAATGGAAACTGGATAAGCACAGAGGAGAAAGGATCAGAACGAGCAACTGACATGAAGAAGTGTGAGAGGAAACAGATGTCAAGAATGAACATCAGCATGGATATATTGGATGAATGCCCAATTTCCCACTAATTCTTTGCTTGCAAGTTTCTGTTGGTCTGGTTCATAACGTCCTACATGTCCCTCCAGCCCTGAGCAATGATGTTTACAGATTAATGGAGGATACACAGACACATTAATTGCGATTATCTTGGACAGGGGTCATTTGGGAATGATATTCCTCAGACCATCAACTCTCAGCTCGGCCAAGGATAAAGACCAGGAATCCGGCACAATTAGGAAACAGCCCATTTCCCGGGAGACTGAGAGGTCACTAACAGAGCGGGAGCTGGAACAGAATAACAGGGACAGTCCGCTCTGTTCACTGACCCTTCACCCCTCAGTGAATCCAGTGCCAGGAATGTCTGCTATTAGTCAGACTGACAGAATGTGATCAGATGCACACACTGTCCTTCCACATCATCAATATCGCCCAGTTCCCACCCTGACTCAGCTCATCTGCCCCTCTGCCATCTTCAATAATTTAATCCGAGCAGCATTAAGCGCCGTGCTTTGAGCTGAGCTGTCTTACCTTCTGTACTCTCTCTCTAATCGGTTCCAATTCCCCCGATCCCCCTCTGGTTTAAGATGCTCCTTGACATCTGCCCCAATGAATGAGGTAGACCGTCACCTGACCCACTATCCCCTTCCGTGGGTCAACATCTACGTATTTAAAACAAGGAACTGCAGATCCTGGAGAGCTGACAGATAACACAGAAATTCCTGGCAGGATTTATTAGGAGGGACCTCATTTGTGGGGAGGAATCCGAGTGAACCTCTAGAATCCAGGGATTGTCCTTCAGAACTGAAGGGATCTGATGATGATGCTGTCAGGCCTGCTGAGCTTCCCCAGCAGTTTCTGTTTGTATTTCAGTCCCAATCCAATTGGTCCTGATCACGGCCTCGGGAATAGCTTGCCAATTAAAGGGAAAGGGTTGGATATGTCTCCTTCCCAGCAGTTAACCCAGGCTCGAACCCCTGCCATCGCACTGTTGTACTTTGAAAGCAATCTTAAACAGGGAAAAACGCCGAGATGGAATGAATGAGATTGGACTCTCCGAGGTTTCCCAAACATGGCCACATCAGGAGGGCAGGGTGGGTCCCACCTGCTATTACATTCTCAGAGCTGGGGAAAGGAGGTTTAAATGCTCTGGGGGACCATATCAATCATCATTTGAAGATGGATTGATTAACCACAGGCCAGTGAGCATGGATTTATTCAGGGAAAAACGTGTATGATGATCTTGACAGATGCCCTCCAAAGAAAGGTGATGGCCGATGGAAGGAGTCCCTGTGATGTAGATCAACTGGATTACAGGATTAATGCTTATGTACCTGACTGGGATAGTTCAGTTGAGTCAAGATGCTCTGTAGAAATTCTCCAAGGTTCATTCCAGAGCAGCTTCCAGACCTGCGGCATTTTCATGTGGAATGCTGAACACAGCAGATACACGGGAACACCACCAGGTGACAATTTCACATCAAGCCACTCCCCACCCTGGCTTGGAAAAACATCTCAGTCCCACAAGTGCCATTGGTTGGAAATCCTGGAACTCCCTCCCTTACATCATTGTGGGTTTATCTGCCCCAAATAAATGGCAGCAGTTCAAGGCAATAACTCACCGTCACTTTCACCAGAGCAATTATATCTGAGCAATCCGTGGTGACCCAGCGGCAATGACTCAAACACATTAATGAATCACAAAATAAAGCTGAGTATTTGTTACGCGCGTGCCCCCATGCTGAGTTTCTGAGTAATTCTAGAAAATTAAATGGCGATTTAATTTGAATATTTCAGATTCTGAAGAGGTTTGAGGGGGGAGATGCTGAGAAATTAATCCGGTGGGTTTGGGCATCTAAAACGCAATAACACAGTCTCAGGAGTGACTGGAAAAGTTTTTAATATTCTCTCTCCCTGAGATTGTGGATGCTCCCTCACTGAGTACATTTCAGATTGGAATAGACAGATTGCCGGGGTCTCAGGGAGTCACGGGATATGGGGAGTGGATAGGAAACCGGATTTGAAATCTCAAACCAGCTCTGATTGGTTTGACTGCCAGAACAGACTGAACAGTTTAAACAGGCTGTATAGTCTCCTCCTGCTCACATTTCCTGAGCTCTTAGATGTTTACTGAACCAATTCTCAATCCCTTTAGATTTGGTTCCATGAAACCGTTTATCATTACTCACTGCAGCCTCCACCCTATTACAAACCATCTCATTCTTTCTTCAGCGTTACCCCCATTCCAATTGCTCAGAAATCATTCCTTTTCTAACTTCCTTCCGCTCTGCTGAATCCCCTCACCCTCATAACAAACGGGTTAACCTTTCCGTTCTCCCTATAGATGCTGCCTGACCTTATCAGATTTCTCAGCATGGCCTGTGTTTATTTCAGAGGGAATGACATCTCCCTGTTCCTGTTTCTGTGAGAGGATACATTCCCCAATCCGACTCCTTGATATTCTGTTTGTTTACAGAGAAAAGAGGGATCGCTCTGTCCAAATTCATAACATGCACAGAAGGGCATCAATATATTGTGATGGTATGAACAATAAAACAACTTAAACCAAATGAAATCCATGAGGAAATGGCATGTTGCAATGGGGTCTGTAAGGGGCAGGAATTCAATCCACCTTCCCCCTGTTGTTATTGGGTATGATGCTCCTGACCCACCAATACACAGATCTGATACATTCCCCAATCCGACTCCTTGATATTCTGTTTGTTTACAGAGAAAAGAGGGATCGCTCTGTCCAAATTCATAACACGCACAGCAGGGCATCAATATATTGTGATGGTATTAACAATAAAACAACTTAAACCAAATGAAATCCATGAGGAAATGGCATGTTGCAATGAGGTCTGTAAGGGGCAGGAATTCCATCCGCCCTCCCCCTGTTGTTATTGGGTATGATGCTCCTGACCCACCAATACACAGATCTGACTGAATGCAAAAATAACCCCTCTCCATCCATTTCATTCAGAATAAGGTCAATAACAGGACGGATTAAAACACAATACAAACTGTGATGAATGCTGCATGTAGGGAGTCATGTTACTGTAGAGGTTTTACAGCACTGAGATCAGGCTGTTCGGCCCATCATTCACACACCAGTCTAACCGCCTGGACTCCCCTGTCTAAACCTCGCCAATTCCCCAGATCCCTGTCTGAGTGAAGACTGTCTGTGTGGGGTTTCTACATTCTCCCCGGGTCTGTGTGGGGTTTGCACATTCCCCCCGGTTCGGTGTGGGTTCCCTCCGGGTGCTCCGGCTTCCTCCCAAAGTCCTGAAATGTGCAGGTTAGGGTGGGTTGGCCATGCTAAATTGCCCATAGTGTCCAGGGATGTGTAGGTTAGTTGGGTTACCCATGGAAAATGCGGGGGTACAGGGAGAGGGTAGAGGGATGTGTCTTGGTGGGCTGCATGATGGGCCGAATGGCCAGTTTCCACACTGTCGGCATTCTATGATTCTATGCTCCTTCCCATCTGCCTCAATGGATGAGGGAGACTATCACCTGACCCAATATCCCCTTCGGTGGCTCAACGTTTGCTTTGTTTTCAACAAAGAGCTGCAGATGCTGCAGATCTGAGAGACAGCACTAAAATTGCTGGGGAAACTCAGCAGGTCTGGCAGCATCTGGGGGGAGGGAACCTTTCAGATCCAGGGATTGTTCTTCAGAGCTGAAGGCTTCTGATTCTGGTGCTGTCAGACGTGCTGAGCTTCCCCAGCAATATCTTGTTTGGATTTCAGCCCCAATCCAGTTGGTGATGATCACGGCCTTGTTAAGTGTGTTTGGGACTGGGGAGGGAGCTGCTAGCGGGGTGATGGTGGGATAGTGGGGAGCATAGCTGCCTTCCAAGCCCAGGTTCAATTACTGGTTATAGTTTTTAAACTCACCTTTAAAGAAATCCAACGAATAAAACTAGCGCATGGATGTTTCATTCTGTGGTAATACGGATCTATCGGATGGCTCCTTGCTTTTCCAGGCGATGGTTCCTGTGAATTGCAGTGTGGAACCAGGCCGCATTGCTCGGCATCTCGGAAGCTGTCCCCTCTGCTGCTTCCTATTTCTTATTGAAATATTGGGTGCAGCACAAGGATGGGTTTAGTTTCTTCGAAACGTGAGAGACTGCTCCCGTCAGGAACCTGAAATAATTACAGAAGCCGCTGGAAACACTGAACATTTCCAACAGCTTCTGTAGTGGTGGGGAGGGACGGTTAATGTGTCAAATCTATATAAGGATAAAATAAACTCCAGCCACAAAACAGCCAGAGTTCCTAAGTTTTACAAACATCCGTATAACATTTTTCTGAACCATCAATTCCCCTTAAACCCTTCCAATGTGGAATAGCATCTTTCTGATTCTCACTTTGAGAGGTGTCCCTCAGTGAGCTCCTCCACCATTCTTTCCATTTCACTGGGGACCCACTATCCGCAGTCTCCAATCAAATGACCTGAACTCAGACACAGAGATCTTAAAGAGTGACACAATGCAGATAGGAAGTTGATTTCATTTCTGTTTCTGAGTCCAATCTTCACTCAGTGAGACAGAGTCAGGTATTCAAGGCTTCAACAAGAGCTGGATTCTGCTTCTGGTGATTGTCTTCATTCAGTGAGAAGGAAGGCCGTGGGCCGGAAGGAGCTCACCATTTGGCTTCGGGTTGTCTGCTCAGTCTGCAGCATTGCAGGCCGTGGGAGCAGGGCAGTGGGAAAGGTACCTCGTGTGGACTGCAATAGGACTTTCCACACATTGTTCCAGGCCAGTTACAGAGCTCCAAGAATTCTGAATGAGAATCTGAAAAATGCATTGATTGAAGGAGGAGGATCAGGGAAACAGGATAAAGCTGATGAGATCAGCAGGAATTCTCGATCTAACTCTATTTTCTGCTTCACACATCTACAATCCGGAACTCAACCCACTCAGAGCAGTACAAGCTCAGAAACAAATCATTCAGTCCAACACATCCATGCCGAACTGATATCCAATGTAAATCTCATCCTATTTGTCAGAATTTGGCCCATGTTCCTCTGAACCCTTTTTAATTCAAACACGCACCCAGATATCTTTTAAATGTTGTAATTGTACCAGCCTCCACGACTTCCTCTGGCAGCTCATGCACTCAGTGCCCTCTGCGTGAAAATGTTCCCCTTAGGTCCCTTTTATGTTTCCCCTCTCAACTTTAACACATGGCATCTGCTTCTGCACTCCCCCACCGCAGGGAAATTACCTTGCCCTTTTACCCTATTGAGGCCCCTCATAATTTGGTGAACCTCAATAAGATTACCCCTCAGCCATTGACACTCCACCTCAACCTATACAGTCGAAAAGAGAATTGGATCACAGCTCGTCTAAAAGGGAAACAATAAAAAGTGTTGCAAGCATCAGTCAATTGGAGATTCAGTTCAGTGTACCACTAAATGAAAAAAAAAATGCAGTTCGTCAATAATTAGAGAATTAGAGCAGGTGCCATTAAATTCGAAGTGGGAGGCCTGGGGAAGGATAACAGTCAATGGGAGAGTTGGTGTAGTTCCTGGATGTGTGCAGGATTGGGAAATGGGTGCAATACAAATAAATAGAGTCTTACAGTGAGAGAGATTTACAACACAGAGACAGATCCTTCGGTCTAACTTGTCCATGCATCAATTTAAGAATTCTGGCAGCGCTCCACTAAATTGGAGAATCATTTCCTAATTGGAGAATTGGGCAAGGGCTTATCGAAATGTGAGAAATGTAACAGGGCATCAGTTAATGGGAGAATTGGTGCAGTGTAACACTAAATGGGAGAATTGGGGCAGGACAATACTTGATGAGAGATTTAGAGTAGGGCACCCCTAAATTGTTCGAGGGCATTAGTCAATATGAGGATTCGTGTAAGGCAACACTGAGGAGAAATGGTTCTGGACTTCAGTAAATGGGTAAAGTGGTGCTTAGCAACACTGGACTGAAGAATTGGTATGGGGCATCAGTAAATGAGAGGCCTGGTACAGGGTGCTGATAACTTCGAGAATTGGAGCAAATGGGAGGACACGGGCATTGAATCAGTAAATAGGACAAATGTTGCAAAGAATTAGTGGGGGAGATTCAATACAATGCACAACAAAATGGGAAACTTTGTGCAGTTTACCACTAAAGGGAGAATATGTGTAGCACCGGGAATTTGGAGATTTGATGCAGTGATCACCAAGATTAATAAATGGGAGAGAAATACTGAATAGAAGACCTGGTGCACAGTGGGGCTAAATTCGAGAATGGATGCATGGCAACAGTAAATGGGAGAATTCGATAGCGCACCCTTAAATGGTAGAATTAGTGCAGTTCAGTACTAAATGGGTGTGTTATGCTGTGTTGCACTGAATGGGAGGATTGGGGCCGGACAATACCTTTTGGGAGATATAGAGTAGGGCACCCCTAAATTGGGTGAGGGCATCAGTCAGTATGAGGATTGGTGTAAGGCAACACTGAGTGGTGAACTTGTTCAGGACGTCAGTAATTGGGAGAACTGGTGCCAAGCAACACTGAATTGGAGAATTGGTGTGGGATACCAGTAAAAGGAAAACCTGGTGCAGGGTGCTGATAACTTCGAGAATTGGAGCAAATGGGAGAACACGGGCAGTGAATCAGCAAATAGGACAAATGTTGCAAAGGATTAATGATCGATACAGTGCACCACAAAATGGGGGAGTTGGTGCAATTCACCACAAAAGGGAAAATACGTGTAGGATTGGTAATTTGGAAGTTGGTGCAGGGATCGCAAGATTAGAGCAGTCTGGCAGCAGACTTTGAAATGGGAGAATTGTTGCTGATCGAGATTCAATACAGTGCACCACAAAATGGGGGAGTTCACCACAAAAGGGAAAATACATGTAGGATCGGTAATTTGGAAGTTGGTGCAGGGATCGCAAGATTAGAGCAGTCTGGCAGCAGACTTTGAAATGGGAGAATTGTTGCGGGGAAATACTGAATGGAAGAACTGGTGCACAGTGGAGCCAAATTAGAGAATGGGTGCATGGCACCAGGAAATGGGAAAATTAGAGTAGGGCACCTTTAAATGGTAGAATCGGGCTCGGGCATCAGTAAATGGAAGATTTAACACAGGGGTATAAGTAAATGGGAGCTTTGGTGGAAACACTAAATGGGAGATCTGCTGGAGAGTGCCGTTACATGAGAAAATTGGTGGGAGTGCCAATGTATTGGAAAATTGTAGCAGAGCATGTCTAAATTGGGGATTAGTGGCAAGGGAATCAATAAAAAAATGAAATGTTGCCAAAATTGGGAAATAGGAGATTCAGTTCAGTGCATCACTAAAAGTGAAAAAAAAAATCAGAAAGGCATCTGTACGTGGAAGATGTGCATCAGGGAATAAATAAATGTAAGGAATTGATGCAGGGCAATCTTAATTGGAGAATACATGCAGGTGCCATTAAATTCTAAGTGGGAGGACTGGGGCAGGATAATCTCAATGAAATTCCCGAATAAGTGCAGGATTGGTAAATGGGAGAATTGGTGCAGGAAAGCGGAGCACTAATTACAGCCTTAGAGATGTACAGCACAGAAACATAGAACATAGAACATAGAAGAATACAGCGCAGTACAGGCCCTTGGGCCCTCGATGTTGCGCCGATCCACAGACCCTTCAGTCCAACTTGTCCATGCCTAAATTTAAGAATTCTGGCAGTTTTCCACTAACTTGGGGAATCGTTGCAAGGAACTACCGAATGGAAAAAAAATGGGAAAGAGTTTATTGAATTCTAAGAGTTTGCGACAAGGCACCGGATAATGGGAGAATTTGTGCAGTTCTGCACTAAATGGGTGAGTTATGCTAAGTCGCACTAAATGGGAGAATTGGGGTAGGACAATACCTTTTGGAAGATTTAGAGTAGGGCTCCCCTAAATTGGGCGAGGGCATCAGTCAGTATAAGGATTGGTGTAAGGCAACACTGAGTGGTGAACTTGTTCAGGACATCAGTAATTGGGGGAAATGGTGCTAAGCAACACTGAATTGGAGAATCATTGCGGACCATCAGTAAATGAGAGACCTGTTTCACAGTGGAACTAAATTAGACAATTGTGCATGGCAACAGTCAATGGGAGAATTGGAGTAGGGCACCCTTAAATGGTAGAATCTGGCTCGGGCATCAGTAAATGGAAGACTTAGTACAGGGAGATGAGTACATGGGAGATTTGGTGGAAACAATAAATGGGAGATCTGGTGCACAGTGCTATTATATTAGAAAATTGGTGGGAGTGCCAATATATTGGAAAATTGGAGCAGAACATGTCTAAATTGGGGAATAGGGACCAGGGAATCAGGAAAAGTAGAAATGTTGCAAGCATTGGTAAATTGGAGATTCAGTTCAGTGCATCAGGAAATGGAAAACAATTCAGCAGGGCACCCGTACATGGAAGATGTGTATCAGGGAACAACTAAATGGAAGGAATTGATGCAGGGCAATCTTAACTGGAGAATTCATGCAGGTGCTGTTAAATTCTAAGTGGAGGACTGGGGCAGGATAACCTCAATGGGTGAGTTGGTGAAATTCCCAAATTAGTGCAGGATTGGTAAATGGAAGAATTGGTGCAGGGAAGCGGAGCACTAAATACAGCCTTAGAGATGTACAACACGGAAACTGACCGGTCAGTCCAACGTCTCCACGTCTAAATTTAAGAATTCTGGCAGCCTCCACTAAATTGAAGACTCATTGCCAGAAACAAATAAATGGAAAATTTGGGAAAGGGCTTATCGACGTGTGAGCATTTGCAATAAGGCATCAGATAATGTGTGAATTAATGCAGTTCTGCACTAAATGGGTGAGTTATGCCGCGTTGCACTGAATGGGAGGATTGGGGCCAGACAATACCTTTTGGGAGATTTAGAGTAGGGCACCCCTAAATTGGGCGAGGGCATCAGTCAGTATGAGGATTGGTGTAAGGCAACACTGAGTGGCGAACTTGTTCAGAACGTCAGTAATTGAGGGAAATGGTGCTAAGCAACACTGAATTGGAGAATTGGTGCGGGCCATCAATGAATGAGTGACCTGGTGCACAGTGGAGCTAAATTAGAAAATTGGTGCAGGACAACAGTAATTGGGAGAGTTAGAGTAGCGCACCCTTAAATGGTAGAATCAACTAGGGCATCAGTAACTGGAAGAATTAGTACAGGGATATGAACAAATGGGAGACTTGGTGGGAATCAATAAATGGGAGATTCGGTGCACAGTGCAATTACATTGGAAAACTGTTGCGAGTGTCAATATATTCGAAAATTGCAGCAGAACATGTCTAAATTGGGGAATAGGGGCCAGGGAATCAATAAAAAAAGAAATGTTGGAAGCATCGGTAAATTGGAGATTCAGTTCAATGCATCACTAAATGAAAACAATTCAGCAGGGCACCCATACGTGGAAGATGTGGTTTAGGGAACAATTAAATGGAAGGAATTGTTGCAGGGCATCAGTAATTGGAAAGTTCATGCAGGGGCCTTTTAATTGGTCAGGATAACACTCAGTGGGAGATTTGGTGCAGATTCAGGATTTGTGCAGGATTGGTAATTCGGAGAAATGGTGCAGGGAAGCAGAACACTAAATAAAGCCAAAGAGATGTACAGCACGGAAACAGACCCTTCAATCCAACTTGTCCACACCTAAATTTAAGAATTCCGGCAGCGCTCCACGAAATTGGAGAATTATTGCAAGGAACTACTTAGGGTCTAAAATTTGAATTTACACAACGATTATATGTAGATTTGTATTCACCACAAAATGGTTTCTCAATGTAAAAGAATGCTATGAAATGGTCTGTGAACCTGTACTGCTGATTTGCAGAATTAAGCTGAAATTCAAAGATAAGAGGGCAATAGAGTTTTCATAAAATGAATACTGATGCATTAATTGATTATTCGAACTAACCTTCAACTGATACATTGCATGACAATTTACATAAATAAGATTTCTTTTCCCAGGAATACCATTGGATCAGTATATTGTCAATTATGTCTCCATATTACAGATGATTGGACTTTTCTTGTAATTAAGAACCCTTTTCCAGGGAATATCATTGGATTAACTTGCAGTAAATCATGTCACCTTATTGTATATGATTGGTCTTTCATCTCATTAGGGCTGTACTACCTCTTAAAAACATATTAAAAATGCGTAATTTTCAAATGTAATTGCGCGCCTTCACCATGGAATACAAAAGCTTTAACCTCTGTGTTGCTGGATAAAATTGCATCAAGGTGCCTTAATTCAGTAAACTAATGACCACTGCTTTTTGAACAGACCGTATTCGCTGATTTTTTTGACCGATCTCGAATCAAGAGGTCATAGATCTTCACAGAATGGTACAAAGACAAACCGGAGTGAAATCTGGAAGAGGTAATAGTTATTTATGATCAGCAGGATGTTGCACAGATAAGCAGGAATAAAATCTGTTAAAGGTATAAATGTTTATGATCTGTAGGATGTTACAGAGACAAGCAGGAATGACATCTGGAAGAGGTAATAGTTATTTATGGTCTGTAGGATGCTACCGAGACAGTCAGGAATGTAATATGGAAGAGGTAATAGTTGTTTACGATCGACAGGATGTTACCGAGACAAATAGGAATGTAATCTGGAAGAGGTAATAAATTGGTTATACGCTTCAGAATGTTACAGAGGTAATCAGGAATGAAATCTGGAAGAGGTAATAGTTGTTAATAATCTGCAGAAAGTTACAGAAACAGGCAGGAGTGAAATCTGGAAGAGGTAATAATTGTTAATGGTCTGCAGAATGTGACAGAGACAAGCGGGAATGAAATCTGGAAGGGCTAGTAGTTGTTTGTGATCTGCAGGATGTTACAGAGACAGGCAGGAGTGAAATCTAGAGGAGGTCATAGATGTGTATGTTCTGCAGTATTTTACAGAGACGAGAAGGAGTGAGATCTGGAAGAGATAATAGTTGTTTATAATCTGCAGGATATTGCAGAAGCAAGCAGGAGTGAAAAGTGGAAGTGGTAATTTTTTATGGTCTGGAGAATGTTACAGAGGCAAGCAGGAATGATATCTAGAAAAGGTAGTAGTTGTTTATAACCTGCAGGTCATCATAGAGACAAGCAGGAGTGAAATCTGGAAGAGGTAATAGTTGTTTATAAATTGTCAGATATTACAGAGACAATCCGGAATAAAATCTGGAAGAGGGAATAGTTGTTTATGGTGTACAGGATGTTGCAGGTTCAAGCAAGAGTGAAAACTGGAAGTGGTAATACTTATTTATGGTCGAGAGACTGTTACAGATGCACGCAGGAGAGAAATCTGGAAGAGGGAATAGTTGTTTATAATCTGCAGGATATTACAGAGACAAGCAGGAGTGAAATCTGGAAGAGATAATAGTTGTTTATAATCTGCAGGATGTTGCAGAGGTAAGCAGGAGTGAAAGGTGGTGGAGGTCATAGTTGTTTATGGCCTGAAGGATGTTGCAGAATTAATCAGGAGTGAAAAATTGAAGTGGTAATACTTTTTAATGGTCTGGAGAATGTTACAGAGGCAAGCAGGAGTGAAATCTGGAAGAGGTAATAGTTGATTGTGGTCTGCAGTATACCGGCTGTAGTGGCCGGTATACTGACAGCCAGACTACTGCGATCACTAGGACTTATAAAAGCACACAAACCAACAGCCACACTCAGACAACAACTCACCAGAACGAAGGACCCGATACCCAGCATGAGCAAAACTAATGTAGTGTACAAAATCCCATGCAAGGACTGCACAAAACACTATATAGGACAAACAGGAAGACAGCTAACGATCCGCATCCATGAACATCAACTAGCCACGAAACGACACGACCAGCTATCCCTAGTAGCCACACACGCAGACGACAAGCAACATGAATTCGACTGGGGCAACACTACCATTATAGGGCAAGCCAAACAAAGAACAGCCAGGGAATTCCTAGAAGCATGGCACTCATCCACAATCTCCATCACCAAACACATCGACCTGGACCCAATATATCGGCCACGACAGCGGACAGCTGAAACTGACAACCGGAAGCGGCAGGGGCAGGCCATTATAAATGCCGGAGGAAACACCACAGAAGCGCTTCACAGGAGGCTCCCAAGCACTGAGGATGTCACCTAGACAGGGGACGAAACGTTTGCAACAAAAACTCCCAGCTCGGCGAACAGAACCACAACAATGAAATCTGGAAGATGTAATAGTTGTTTCTGGTCCACAGGGTATTACTGAGACAAGCTGGAGTGAAATCTGGAGGAGGTCATAAATGTGTACAGTCTGCAGTATTTTAAAGACATAAGCAGGAGTGAAATGTGGAAGAGGTAATAGTGGTTTATGATCTGCCAGATGTTGCAGTGACAAGCAGGGGTGATGAATGAATGATGTAATGGTTGTTTATGATCTGCAGGATGCACAGAGACAAGCAGGAATGAAATCTGGAAGATGTAATAGTTGTTTATAATCTGAACGATGTTGCAGAGTCAAACTGGAGTGAAATAAGGGAGAGGTAATAGTTGTTTCTGGTCTGCAGAGTTTTACAGGGTCAAACAGGAGTGACATCTGGAAGAGGTAATAGTTGTTTATGGTCTGCAGGATGTTGCAGATGCAAGCAGGAGTGAAAAATAGAAGAGGTAATAATTGTTTATAATCTGAACAATGTTAAAGACCCGCACAGGAGTGAAATATGGAAGAGGTAATAGTTGTTTCTTGTCTGCAGAATTTTACAAGGACAAGCAGGAATGGAATCTAGGTGAGGTAATAGCTGTTTATAATCTGCTGGAAGTTACAGAAACAATTTGGGCTGAAATCTATCGGAGAAAATTTTTATGATTAGCGTGATGTTGCAGAGGTAAGCAGGAGTGAAATCTGGAAGAGGTAATAGTTGTTTATAATCTCCCAGTTGTTACAGTGACAAGCAGGGGTGACGTATGGAAGAGGTAATAGTTGTTTATGATCTGCAGGATGACACAGAGACACGCAGGAATGAAATCTGCATGAGGTAATAGTTGTTTATAATCTGAACAATGTTACAGAGTCAAACAGGAGTGAAATCTGGAAGAGGTAATAGTTGGTTCTGGTCTGGAGGATTTTACAGGGACAAGCAGGAATGGAATCTAGAGGAGGTAATAGCTGTTTATAATCTGCCGGACGTTACAGAAACAATCCGGAGTGAAATCTGTTTGAGGTAATTGTTTATGATCAGCAGGATGTTACAGAAACAAGCAGGAGTGAAATCTGGAAGGGTTAATAGCTATTTATGGTCTGCAGGAAGATACAGGGTCAAACAGGAGTGAAATATCACAGAGGTAATGGTTGTTTATAATCTGGGGTATGTTATAGAGAATGTCTGCAGGTTTTACAGAGACATTCAGGAGTGAATTCTGGAAGTGTAATAGTTGTTTATAATCTGCAGGATGTCACCGAGACAATCAGGAATGGAATCTGGAAGATGTAATAGGTGTTTATAATCTGGAGGATGTTACAGAGTAAAGCGGGAGTGAAATCTGGAAGAGGTAATAGTTGTTTATGGTCTGCAGGATGTTTTCGAGATAGGCAGGTGTGAAATCTGGAAGAAGTAATAGATGTTTATGGTCTGCAGGATTTTACAGAGACAAACAGGAGTGAAATATGGCAGAGGTAATGATTGTTTCTCATCTGCAGAATTTCACAGGGACAAGCAGGAGTGAAATCTAGAAGAGCTCATACTTGTTTATGGTCTGCAGGATTTTACAGAGACAAGCAGGAGTGAAATCTGCAAGAGCTGATAGTTGTTTATAATCAGCAGTAATTTACAGAAACAAGCTGGAATGAAAGCTGGAAGAGGTAATAGTTGTTTATGGTCTGCAGGATTTTACAGGGACAATCAGGAGTGACATCTGGAAGAGGTAGTAGTTGTTTCTGGTGCCTGCAGAATTTTACAGGGACAAGCAGGATTGAAATCTTCAAGAGCTCATACTTGTTTATGGACTACAGGATGCTACACAAGTCAAACAGGAGTGAAAACTGGAAGAGGTAATAGTTGCTTATAATCAGCAGGAATTTACAGAAACAAGCTGGAATGAAATCTGGAAGTGGTAATGGTTGTTTATGATCTGCATGATGTTACAAAGACATGGAGGAATGAAATCTAAAAGAGAATAATAGTTGTTTCTAATTTCCTGGATGTCACAGGGTCAAGCAGAAATGTCATCTCGAAGAGGTAATAGTTGTTTATAGCCTGCAGGATGTGACAGAGACAAGCAGGAGTGACATCTGCATGACATTATACTTGATTACGGTATCAAAGATTTTACAGAGATAAGTAGGAGTGAAATCTGGGTAACGTTATACTTGATGAGGTTTCAAAGATTTTACAGAGACAAGCAGGAGTGAAATCTGGAAGTGGTGATAGATGTTTATGGTCTGCAGGATGTTACAGAGACAAACAGGGGTGAAATCTAAAAGAGAATAATAGTTGTTTCTAATCTGCATGATGTCACAGGGTAAAGCAGAAATGTAATCTGGAAGGGGTGAAAGTTGTTTATGGTCTGCAGGATGGTTTAGAGACAGGCGGGAATGAAATCTGGAAGTGATAGTACTTTTATGGTGTGGAGATTGTTACAGTGAATAGTCGGAATGAAGTCTGGAAGAGGTAATAGTTGTGTATAATCTGCAGGGTGTTATAGAGTCAGGGCTGGAGGATTTGAGTTAGAGGGAGAGGCTGAACAGGCAGGGTCTGTTTTCCCTGGAATGTCGGAGGTTGTGGGGTGATCTAATAGAGGTTTACAAAAGTATGGGGCATGGATTGGGTAAATAGACAAAGTCTTTTCCCTGGGGTCATGGAGTCCAGAACTAGAGGGCATAGGTTTAGGGTGAGAGGGGAAAAATATAAAAGAGACATAAGGGCAACGTTTTCACAGAGGGTGGTATGTGTATGGAATGAGCTGCGAGAGGAAGTGGTGGAGGCTGGTACAATTTCAACATTTAGGAGGCATTTGGATGTGTATATGTATAGGAAGAATTTGGAGGGATATGGGCTGGATATTGGCAGGTGGGACTAGAGTTGATTGGGATATCTAGTCGGCATGGATGGGTTGGACTGAAGGGTCTATTTCCATGCTTTACATCTCTATGACTCGATGACTATGAGGTAATAGTTGTTTTCGGTCTGCAGGATGTTACAGAGACAATCAGGAGTGAAATCTGGAAGAGGTAATAGCAGTCTGACCCACTTGTGGGAAGAAGGCATAGTGTTTCAAATCCCGTGATAGAATTCTGTAGTTTATTGATTTATCCTCAGGCTTCAGTATTGGTCACCTGATTTCCTGGTATATCTCACTGATCTAGAATTGGTTGGACTATATTCAACTGCAGGCATTAAAACATTAATCTCTGCTTTTGGGAGAGTTATCTGTATGCTGCGGGGAAATTTCATGATCTGGTCAGTTGGCCAAAAAACCTGTGAAATGGAATTCCATCTGGAGATTGGTGAGATTCAGGAAGAGATCACTTGTTATGGATCTGTCATCCTTTCTGCAGACAGGCCAACATGAAACTACAGAGAGATCTGAGCTGTCCCCTCAAGCAACATATTGTCCTGTTCCATGAACACTGAAGGTAGGTGTAATTTGGAGCAAATCAGTTACAATCCTTGTCCAGAATTCCATGTGATTCACCTTTGCCAAGCGTGTGTTTTATGGAGTGTTACTAAATTGGAAAAGTTGCTGGTCAGAAATTAAATAACCTGTCAGCCAGTTAGGTTTCCAATAGAGTTAGGTTATTCCAATATTTCTTTCTTTTGTTTGTATTTTATCGATAGTGTGGAGTAAAGTGTGTTTTGCTTCAAGCCTGGCAGTTTGAACAATTGAATTACAATGCCTTACACTTACCTTTAGAAATTATTTTTAAAAAGACCTGGGCCATTTCCTGAATATATTTTAGGGAGGGGGTTGGTTTGTTTCATAACATCCTCAATGTCTGTGAATAAATGTGTCCCCAGTCATGAACAATGACATGTACCGAACAGAGGAGGAGACACAGACACATTGATCATTATTACCTCGGACAGGAGTTATTTAGGAATGATATTCCTTAGACCGGACACTATTAGAGAATGCACATTTCCCGGGAGACTGAGAGGTCACTAACAGAGCGGGAGCTGGAACATAATAACAGGGACAGTCCGCTCTGTTCACTGACCCTTCTCCCCTCAGTGAATCCAGTGCCAGGAATGACTGCTATTCGTCAGACTGATAGAATGTGATCAGATGCACACACTGTCCTTCCACATCATCAATATCGCCCAGCTCCCACCCTGACTCAGCTCATCTGCCCCTCTGCCATCTTCAATATTTTAATCGGGGCAGCATTAAGTGCCGTGATTTGAGCTGAGCTGTCTTACCTTCTGTACTCTCTCTCTAAACGGCTCCAATTCCCACCGATCCCTCTCCGGTTTAAGATGCTCCTTGACATCTGCCCCAATGAATGAGATAGACCGTCACCTGACCCAATATCCCCTTCTGTGGGTCAACGTCCCTGGAATTACAAACACAGTCCTGGCAGATCCTGGAGAGCTGAACCCCAACATGGAGATTGTTGGAGAAACTCAGCAGGATCGGCAGGATCTGTGGGGAGAAAGCAGAGGGAACTTTTCAAGTCCAATGATTCTTCTTCAGAACTGAGGGATTCTGATGCTGATGCTGGCAGACTTGCTGAGCCTCACCAGCTATTTCTGTTTTTATTTCAGCTCCAATTCAATTGGTGATGATATCGGTGTTGTTAAGTATGTTTGAGAATAGCGAGCACCCAGCTGGCAGGGGGATGGGGGTATAGTGGGCAGCATGGCTGCCTTCCAAGCAGTTGGTATGGGTTCGGATCTCAGCCATCGCACGGTGGCACCTTTGAAGCGATGTTCAATGGAAAACCCCGAGATGAAGTCAATGAGGTCCATCTGTCAGAAGTTTCCCAAACGTTTGAGGATGGGATACCAGCTGCTGTTACACTTCCCGAGCTGGCAAAACTCGGAGAGATTCTCTAAATGGTGATTTCAACAGGGAGTGATTAATCCAGGAGAGTCAGCATGGGTTTCTCAGTGAAAGTTGTACCTTGCTCAATTTGGGAGAATTTCATTGAAGGAAAAATGATTGATTGATAGAGAGAGTGTTTGTGATGGGGATAAAATGGGTGATAGGAATCGTGCTGCATTTGCGTGTCTGGAAAAACTCAGTGAGGAGAGCGTTAGACCCTCTGATCTAAGCTGGTTCAAGCATCCTTCAGGCACAGCGTTGATTGGGCTTCACTGAGACAAACCCAAAATAGCTTGTGGCTGCATTTAGGTTAGATTACTTACAGTGTGGAAACAGGCTCTTCGGCCCAACAAGTCCACACCGACCCACCAAAGCGCAACCCACCAATACCCCTACATTTACCCCTTGCCTAACACTACGGGCAATTTAGCGTGGCCAATTCACCTGACCTGCACATCTTTGGACTGTGGGAGGAAACCGGAGCACCCGGAGGAAACCCACGCAGACACGGGGAGAACGTGCAAACTCCACACAGTCAGTCGCCTGAGGTGGGAATTGAACCCGGGTGTCAGGCACTGTGAGGCAGCAGTGCTAACCACTGTGCCACCATGCCGCCCACTTTCCGTGCTGTCATCTGTCTCCAAGTCCCTGGCTCTATCTGACAATGTGTTCAACAAGGGTAACTGACAGGTTACATTGATCATGGTGAAAGGTAAGGACGGACTGGTGATACCTGGCAAAGGAACAAATTGTCAATGAGGAAATGGGATTTGTGCCACAATCTGTCCAACACTGACATTTGCATTCTCCTTTTTTAGCATCGTCCGGTTAACTCAGGGAAATAAAATGGGGAATTACCGGGAATTAGAGCGAATTTAATGAAAGGTAGGTGGTGAAATTAGCCAGGTTATCATTGCAGACAGCCCTCACAAATACAATGTGTGTATTAGTGTGATCAGTACGATAACAGCTGTAGCATTCTATGATTCTGAATTATGATGGATTGTTCCAAATCTCCACCTCCCCTTCAACTGCTGTAACGGGCTGTAATTTCTCTGTTCCTGCAGACGCAGTTGGGACTGAAGGAACCTGGGCAATTTTAAAAGGCCACATCATGACAATGTCTCCACCAGGGTGAGGTGTTTCTGGCCAGATTGATAATAATGTTAGCTGCCAATTACACAGAGGTAGGGTTCTATTGAGCAGATTTAGCACAAAGTCAGAGTGAGGTAATGGTGTTCCCAGTGTCTCGCTGATGTGAACAGATCAAATCGCACATTGTGGTGCACTGTGTGTGGCAGTTTGAGAGGAACCACTCCAGCAGAATGACACATTCCCCGTTGACAGTGTCTCGATCTTGAAAGCCCACAATTATGTGTGAACTCGAGCCAGTGCAAAGGCTGTCCCTTACATTCCAATTGATCTGCCAGTCTGAAACAAGTTAATTTCTGTCACTGTTGTGCAGGGCACCAAGTATGTCTTTATACTGTCCCATTCCCAATGTGGTTCAAGCTATCCGCTTCTCCCTGGGCTGGGGCAGCTTCTGTTTGGTTTCTCGGCTTCTGTTTTGGGACATGGAGGTTCCATCTGTGTTTCCAGTATGACCTGATCTGCCAAACATTTCTGAGCCAATACTGATGTCAGCAGCTGCTATGAATTGGGGCCCTGAAGTACTTGGGGATATGCTGCACTTATTGTGTCGCATATCGACCTGAGCACCGAACTTTCCAAGGGATGTGTGAAGGCTGCACAGCTTTAAAAGAATTGTCCCAGGAATGCGGATATTAGCTGTGTTGATAGCTTGGAAGGAGCTGGGCATTTCTGTTTCGTTTGGAAGTGATTTTATTAAATAGGTGCCCTCGAAATTGTGGGTCATCTGGACCAATAAAATGGAGTTAAGCTAATCCCCTCCCAGAGAGGAGGAAGGCAAATGGACACTCAGGTTATTGTCAAAACAGAAAATGGCAGATTGAGATAATTCCAAAAAAAGCTTAAAATACTTTGTGAGGAGCTAAAATGATCCGTCTGAGCCTGGTTTGGAACTAGATTATACCAGAACGGTATTGCATCAGCAACTTGGGAAAAGCAAATCCATGCCACGGCAGGAGGGTGACAATGAGGGGATCTGAATTTCTCCAACACAGAGATGGGACAGACATGGTACAATGACAGGTCGACTACATTCCTACAAGTAATATAGGATGATGGGAATTATCTGAGACATGGGTAATGACAGCCCATGGTAGAGCTACGGTAGAGGGCTCGCTAATGTCAGGGATTCATACAATAAGTGGTCATGGCTGGCACCACGGAGACAATCTGAGGTACATTCCCTCAACACCAAGCTGCTGGACAAAAATCCAACACAAATTAGAAAGCAAATTTCGATGTTAGCGGAACATTAAGGAAGCGGAAAGCAAGGTAGATGCAGCAAACAAAATCACATCCATCCACGAGAAAGCAATGTAATCTCTTTATGTGAAGGCCACATTATTACAACAGCAGGCTGCCTCTCTGTTCATAAAGTGGTGACAATTACTGGGTTTTATAATGAGACAGTGGTTACACATCCATAACGTTATATGACCCGGCCTTATTCATATTTGCATTGGTACAGAGCTCCATGATGTACAGTGAATAAACTAGTACAGGGGCAGTGTCCCCAGCTCTGGGCTGCTGGTCCTGGCTTCAAGTTCTGTCTTTTCCATAGGTTCATTGTTACGTCTCTGAGCAGATTGATTAAAAACTGTCTCCAGAGAGTTGACAAATTGGAGGAATGCATCCAACAACAATTAACAGTTTCCAATGATGATTCTTCCCTCGATGAGGTCATCCCTTCCCTGTCACAATCCAATTTCAGTGATAAACATCTTACACCAACTGGGAATGATAAAGTTGTCATCATCAGAGCTGCAACACCAATCTCCCAGTGGAGATCACACAGAATATAATGGAAACACACAGAGAATGTAACACCACAGAGTTTAATGCTTGCATTTTTATGTGCAAGAATAAAGGATTATCACTCTCCACTGAAAATGCATCTGCCAATTCAATTAGCCAGGAAAGTTTTCTACATGGTTCTTGCCATCATTGGTGTTCCTGGTAGGTGTCTATAATTATTTACAATTTGTGTATGGCATCTCTCCTGGTTTTCCTTGTTAATTAAGAGATTTGCTTTCTGATTTAACATTCAATGTTAGACCCACTCCCTAATTGAAATATCATACAGTTAAATTAGATATTTAAAAAAAATCTGTTGTTTCATTGCTTTACTCCATGATTACCGTTAGTCAAATGTAATGAACTCCTGAGTCGCACCTTAGACTGGAGGCTACTTTCAGGGAAGGAGGTATTGGAAATGGCAGCAAGTATAGAACTGCAATGGATCTTGGTCAGTCAGTGCAGTGGATCTCATAAACCCAATGTTCTCGCATTCCTGCGTGTATCTGTGTTTGTGCAGCTGTATTTTCGCAGCACATTTCCTCCTTCCTACTTTAGGGAGCACTACAGTAAAAGGGGTTTGAGCTGGTTCATCTCCTGTACACCGTGTGGGTTTCGGATTCTGTTAGCTCTGACTGTTGGATGTTCAGAATCCGCTGGGTAACTGTTGGGGAGCACGGATTGACCTTTCCAATTATGGGAGTGATTAAGATTTGAGGAATAATTTTCTTCTTATAGAATCATGCAGCACAGAAATGGCCCCTTTGTCAACCCCTCCATACCGACCATATATCGCAAATTAACCTCGTCCCATTTGCCAGCATTTCGCCCAAATCCTTCTAAATCCTTCCTGTTCAAATACCCATGCCTTTTAATTTTTTTAATTTTACCCACCATCACCACTGCCTCTCGCAGCTCGTTCCATTCATGTCTCAGTTCAAAGCTGTAATCTGCAGTGGGGTCTGCTGTTTGTGGATGGAGGGTGTCCCTATGAGGACAGACAAGTGCAGTGGTCAAGTGTACATTCTCGGATCCCAAAATGCAGGATCGAATTAGAATTAAAAATAAATACTTAGATCCCTCTAACTTGTTAAACATTGGGTTTTCATGCCATTTTTCATTACACTTCCCTGTCCCACCTGCAAGTATTTTTTGTTTTGAATAAGTAGAGAGCTGAGGATGACTTTCCATTCTGACCGCGGTTATCCACTCGTAAGTAAAATATACAACAAACCTGAGCATTCCTTAAACCTACAGTGGACACGAGCCATTCTCACTGAGAGCAGCAAATCATTTTCTGTCAAATGTCCTCGAATATTTCCCAAAGCTTCCCTCTGAATGGACAGAGAGCAGAGACTTTTAAGTAAA
>NC_057741.1:6130669-6137114 GCF_004010195.1 Chiloscyllium plagiosum
CGGTTCAAGGTTGACAAAAACAATAAATTCAAATTCGATTGGGCTTTAATATCCTGAGGCATGATTTTTTATGATTGGTTAAATTCAAATTGCTGTGAAAACAGGAAACAAATCTCAGGTCTTTGTTTCACAGCCAAATGTTACAAATTTTCAATTTTCCAGTACACTCTGAGAAAATCATAGACCGTAGAATAGAAGCATAGAAAAGTACAGCACAGAACAGGGCCTTCAGCCCACGATTTCATGCCGACGATTATTCCTAATGAAAATAAAATAACCTAACCTACGCAACCCTCAAGTCAGTGCTGTCCATGTGCCTGCCCTGCAGTCACTTAAATGTTCCTAATGCCTCTGCTTCCACCACCACCGCTGGCAATGCATTCCATGCATTCACAACTCTGTTTCATTTTTGTTCCAACCATACTGACTGAGTAGACTAGCCTTCCTTTTTCGGTGGCTCGGTGGCTAGCACTGCTGCCTCACAGAACCAGGTTCACAGGTTCAATTCCAGCCTCGGGCATCTGTCTGTATGGAGTTTGCACATTCTCCCTGTGTCTGTGTGGGTTTCCTCCGGGTGCTCCAGTTTCCTCCCACAGTCCAAAGATGTGCAGGTCAGGTGAATTGGCCATGCTAAATTGCCCACAGTATTAGGTGCATTAATCAGAGGGAAATGGGTCTGGGTGGGTTAATCTTTGGAGGGTCGGTGTGGACTCGTTGGGTCGGAGGGCCTGTTTCCAGACTGTAGGGAATCTAATCTAATCTAAAACAACCTTTGTTTCTGTTTCTGTGATGCACTCTCCGAATAGCAATGCTACACACCCTCCTCTTTTTCCACCCTCCCTGTTCTTTTTAAACGGTCTGAATCCTGGAACATCGAGCAACCATTCCTGCCCCTGTGAAACCCACATCTCCAGTTTGTTCCTTAAAGAAATATGTTCCATGTTATGATTCAAAGAAGGTGAAGTGAAGGCATCTACAAATCCAGTAAATGAACATAATAAGGAAACAGATTAATATTCGCAATTAAATTGTGATCAGATGAAGCAGAATAAAATCAACCTTTAATAACTGACCCACTCTACAAGGGAAGGTGAATCCCTGATTGTGGGAAGGAATTGCACTCTCTCATTGTTGCAGTGACTCTGTGAGATTACACTGTCCCTGACCCAATGGACTGCAGTCTTTCAAGACTGATTTCTGCACCAATCTCTCAAAAGCATTGGAAGTCACCAGTAACAGTGATGTCCTGGGAATGAATAAATAACATATAAATATACATAAAAAATGCCCAGATTAATCTTTGGAGGGTCGGTGTGGACTCGTTGGGTCGGAGGGCCTGTTTCCAGACTGCAGGGAATCTAATCTAATCTAAAACAACCTTTGTTTCTGTTTCTGTGATGCACTCTCCGATTAGCAATGCTACACACCCTCCTCTTTTTCCACCCTCCCTGTTCTTTTTAAACGGTCTGAATCCTGGAACATCGAGCAACCATTCCTGCCCCTGTGAAACCCACATCTCCGTTTTGGCCACAACATCACAGTCCCAAGTATTGATCCATGCTCTTATGCCATCACTCTTATTTCTGACACTCCTTGCATTAAAGCAGACACACATTAACCGTCCCTCTGTTTCATCACGTGAAAAACCTTCCCGATAGATTCACTACATCCGGTCACTGCCCCATCTACAACCGCTACTTCAGATACGTGGCTCTGATTCCCACCCCCCTGCCAAACTAGTTTAAACCCTCCCGAATCACACGAGCAAATCTCCCACCCAGGATGTTTGTGCCCCTTCAGCTCAGGTGCAACCCATCCTGCATGTACAGGTTCCACTTTCCCCAGAAGGAATCCCAATGGTCTCAGTATCTGAAGCCCTCCCTCCTGCACCTGCCTCACAGCCACGTGTTAAGTTGCATTCGCTGACTGTTACTCATCTGACTATCTCGTGGCACTGGTAGCAAACCTGAGTTCACTACTCTACTCGTCCTGCTCTTTAGCTTCCAACCGAGCTGTCTGTAGGCACTTTTCAGATCCTCAATCACTTTCCTGGCTATATCATTGGGAGGCAAGGCAGCAGGAGCCCTCTTGATCATGGACTGAGGGCAAGATTACAGGAGTCTTCTAGAAAATGGACATGGGGGACGGTAGAAGGAGCCTGCTTAACCCAGGACAGGGGGAAAGACAGCAGGAACTTGATTGATCAAGGAGCAGGGGGTGCTGGGGTTGAGACAACATGAGGCTCTGTTGATCATTTCCAGGCGGCAGCAGAGCAGGGGCAATATTGATCAGGGACAAAAGGCAAGTCAGCAGGAATATTATTGATCATCAATTGGAAATAGTGAATGTAGCAGGTGGGGACGGTGGGTATTGTCACTCGGCACGTGAGAACGTGTTGCTCACTGGATTCCAAATGCAGGGTAGAAATACCACAAATACGAGGAGCTGTACTTTGGAAAAGCAAATCAGAGCAAGACTTGTCCACGTAATGGTAAGGTCCTGGGGTGTGTTGCTGAACAAAGAGTGCTGGTTCATGGCTCCTTGAAAGTGGAATTGCAGGTAGTTAGGATAGTGAAGAAGGCATTTGGTATGCTTTCCTTTATTGGTCAGTGCACTGAGTGTAGGAGTGGAAGGTCACGTTGCGGCTGTGCAGAACATTGGTTCGGCCACTTTTGGAATATTACATGCACTTCCGGTCTCCTTCCTATTGGAAGGATGTTGTGAAACTTGAAAGGTCTCAGAAAAGATTTACAAGGATGTTGCCATGGTTGGAGGATTTGAGCTACAGGGAGAGGCTGAATAGGCTGGGGCTGTTTTCCATGGAACGTTGAAGGCTGAGGGGTGACCTGACAGAGGTTTATAAATTCACGAGGAGCATGGATGGGTATATGAATAGGAAGGGTATTGAGGAATATAAGCCAAGTGCGGTTGGAGGATTTGAGCTACAGGGAGAGGCTGAATAGGCTGGGGCTGTTTTCCATGGAACGTTGAAGGCTGAGGGGTGACCTTATAGAGGTTTATAAATTCACGAGGAGCATGGATAGGATAAATACACAAGCTCTTTTCCCTGAGTTGGGTGAATCTAGAACTTGAGGGCATAGGTTTAGGGTGAGAGGGAAAAGGTTTAAAAAGGACTAAAGAGGCAACATTTCCACGCAGAGAGTGGTGCGTATGTGGAATGAGCTGCCAGAGGGAGTGGTGGAGGCTGGTCCAATTACAACATTTAAAAGGCATCTGGATGGGTATATGAATAGGAAGGGTATTGAGGAATATAAGCCAAGTGCTGACAAATGGGACGAGATTGAATTGGGATATCTGGTCAGCATGGACAAGTTGGACCATACAGACAGTACAGAAAGAGATTAAATATTTCCTTATCAGGTCTATGAGCTTTTTTCAGTTTTGATTTCTATTTTCCTCGTCTTATTGACTGGCCGACATTAAAGTGGTTACAGCATTTGCTTGTCTCTCATTAACGACACAAGCTCATTCCTGACATCACTCGAGCTGATCAGTTTCCTCAGAGTTCCTTCATTGTGTCTTCCAAAAAACATTTCATAAAGTGTCCTCCAAAAAACACTGTGGAGTTGCCTCAGACTGCATTGTCCACATTAAACAGCGTGCAGGGTGTCAGTGTGTGACTCAAACACAGACACTGCAGCTGTACAAGGGTCTGGAGGTGGAGGGAGAGAGACAGAGAGAGAAACTCCTGCACTGCATCAAGGAATTACAAGCTCCTATTTTCCATCACTGGGATAAACACCTCCCTTGCCACAAGCACATTTGAAATGCTGTACTCCAGCTGCTCCGAAAATGTGTAGCTCTGATGTGAAAGGGGAAATGTCAAAGTAACTATCAGGCACCAAGCCTTCAGCTCTCATGACAACGATTGACCGACAAGGATTCACTGACTTCACAGGTACACTAAAGGCTGCCAGAATTGGATAATAAGTATCCTTTATCTGGAGGATTTCCGGCCGTCCCATTCTATTTTCAAGGGAATGGGAATTCACTTTGCCCTGATAGGTTCCAGGGAAACTGTAGATCCTACCCAAACGTGAGTCCCATTTATGACTCTCTCTGTGCCCAGGTGAGACCAGTCAGTGACATCATACGGAACTTTACTTACACCCATTAAACAAATAACATTCCATTCTCTGCTTCCCCATTTCTCCTGGGATCAGCATCGCACAATAATGACAGTGTAGGGGGAGGGCATTGGCCTGAATTAGCTTTATTATCCAATGCACATCTCCTGCCTTTTCCATGGCAACTGCTTTTATCCATCTGCCCGATTATCACCCATTCTCCCAGCCTGTCAATATCCACCTGTAAACTCTACCTCTTCATTACAGCCTGCTTTCCCGTCTCCTTTCAGATCATCTAAGACGTTTATTATGTTATAGAGTCATAAAATCATACAGCACAGAAACAGACCCAGTGTTCCAACTTGAACATGGCAAGCAAGTTTCTCAAACTAAACTAGCCCCATTTGCCTACATTTGACCCTCATCCCTCTGAACCTTTCCTATTCACATACCTGTAGGTAGCTATAGGCAGGTAGCTATAGGCCAGTTAGCTTAACATCGGTAGTTGGGAAAATACTGGGGGCTATCATTAAAGAAGGAATAGAGAGACATCTGGATGGAAAGGGTTCGATCAGGCAGACACAGCATGGATTCAGGAAGGGAAGGTCGTGTTTGTCAAACTTACTGGAGTTCTTTGAGGACGTAACAAGTGCAGTGACTGGAGGGGAGCGGTGGATGTTGGAAACTGGGATTTCCAGAAGGAATTCATTTCCCATTCCTAATTCACCTGGACTGCACCCCTTTGGACTGTGGGAGGAAACTGGACCACCTAGATTCCTTCCCAGGCAGACAGGAGGAGAGTGGTACTAACTCCCCACAAACAATTGCCTGAGGGTGAAATTGAGCCTAGTTCCCTGTTGCTGTGAGGCAGCAGTGCTAACCACTGAGCCACTGTGCCACCCACAATCCATTTGGTAAACCTTTTCATTTCATCTGCACACAACCTGGTTCAGTGTCGATGTAGGAACCTGTTTACTTAAGAGAAAGGAGATTGTTCAGTATCGTTGAGAGATAGATTACCATATTGTAAGGGTTTTAGTTGGAACGCTCCAGACTAGAAATCATTTATGAGAATTCATAAAGTATTATTTGATTATGATTATGAGAGACATAGATAGAATGGATAGTTGGAGTCTTTTCTAGCCAGGGTAGAAATGTTAATTACTAGGCAACATTGGGTGAAGGTAAAAGGGTAAAGGTTTGAAGAAGATGTGAGAGGCAATTTTTTAATATACTGAGAGTGACAAATGCCTGGAAAGCGCAGTCAGAGGAGGTGGTAGAAACAGATACTATCACAATGTTTAAGAGGCATCTTGGCAGATGCATGAATTGTCAGGGAACTCTTTCTCTTCCCTCTAGTTACCTGATGAAGAAGCAGCACTCTGAAAGCTAGTGCTTCCAAATAAACCCGTTGGAGTATAACCTGGTGTTGCATGATTTTAACTTTGTCCATCGCAGTCCAACACTGGCATCTCCACATCATTGTTAAAGTAGGGAGACCAGAACTGTGCACAATACTCCAGGAGCAGCCTCACCAACACCTTGTACAATCGCAGCAGAACCTCCCTGCTCTTAAATCCAATCCCTCTGGCAATGAAAGCCAATATTACATTCACCTTCCTGATCACCTGTTACACCTGCAAATCAATTTTTAGCGACTCATGTACGAGCACTCTCCAGTCCCTCTGCACAACAGCATGCTGCAATCTTTCACCACTTAAATAATACTCCGACCGACTATTGTTACTTCCAAAGTGGATAACCTCACATTTACCAACATTGTACCTCCTCTGCCAGACCCTTGCCCACTCACTTAATCTGTTGAACTCTCTCTGTAGACCCTCCACATTCTCAGCACAGTTTGCCTTTCCTCTCAATTTAGTGTCATAGCAAACTTGGATACATTCCACTTAGTCTCCTCTTCCAAATTATTTATATATATCATGAGCAGCTACGGGCCCAACACCGACCCCTGTGACACCCCACTCACCACTGAGCTCCAACCAGAGAAACACACATTTATCCCAACTCTCTGCTGACTATTAGTGAACCAGTCCTCTTTCCATTTTAGTACATTCCCTGTACCTCCACGCATTCTTATCTTATGGATCGGTCTTTTATGTGGCACCTTATCGAACTCCTTCTGGAAATCCCAGTATACAATATTCACCTGTTCCCCTCCATCCACCGCGCTTGTGACATCCTCAAAGAAACCCAGTAAGTTTGACAAACACGACCTTCTCTTCCTGAATCCATGCTGTGTCTGCCTGATGGAACTCCTTTCATCCAGATGTCTCACTATTTCTTCTTTAATGATAACTTCTAGCATTTTCCCAAACTAACTGTCCTATAGCTAC
>NC_057741.1:6137248-6148466 GCF_004010195.1 Chiloscyllium plagiosum
TTACTTACACCCATTAAACAAATAACATTCCATTCTCTGCTTCCCCATTTCTCCTGGGATCAGCATCGCACAATAATGACAGTGTAGGGGGAGGGCATTGGCCTGAATTAGCTTTATTATCCAATGCACATCTCCTGCCTTTTCCATGGCAACTGCTTTTATCCATCTGCCCGATTATCACCCATTCTCCCAGCCTGTCAATATCCACCTGTAAACTCTACCTCTTCATTACAGCCTGCTTTCCCGTCTCCTAAGACGTTTATTATGTTATAGAGTCATAAAATCATACAGCACAGAAACAGACCCAGTGTTCCAACTTGAACATGGCAAGCAAGTTTCTCAAACTAAACTAGCCCCATTTGCCTACATTTGACCCTCATCCCTCTGAACCTTTCCTATTTACATACCTGCCCAAATGTAGTTATAAGGCAGGTAGCTATAGGCCAGTTAGCTTAACATCGGTAGTTGGGAAAATACTGGGGGCTATCATTAAAGAAGGAATAGTAAGAAATCTGGATGGAAAGGGTTCGATCAGGCAGACACAGCATGGATTCAGGAAGGGAAGGTCGTGTTTGTCAAACTTACTGGAGTTCTTTGAGGACGTAACAAGTGCAGTGACTGGAGGGGAGCGGTGGATGTTGGAAACTGGGATTTCCAGAAGGAGTTCATTTCCCATTCCTAATTCACCTAGACTGCACCCCTTTGGACTGTGGGAGGAAACTGGACCACCCAGATTCCTTCCTAGGCAGACAGGAGGAGAGTGGTACTAACTCCCCACAAACAATTGCCTGAGGGTGAAATTGAGCCTAGTTCCCTGTTGCTGTGAGGCAGCAGTGCTAACCACTGAGCCACTGTGCCACCCACAATCCATTTGGTAAACCTTTTCATTTCATCTGCACACAACCTGGTTCAGTGTCGATGTAGGAACCTGTTTACTTAAGAGAAAGGAGATTGTTCAGTATCGTTGAGAGATAGATTACCATATTGTAAGGGTTTTAAGTTGGAATGCTCCAGACTAGAAATCATTTATGAGAATTCATAAAGTATTATTTGATGCTGAGTAGCTTGGATCTCAAAGTTGAATCAATACTCAAGGTAGAAGCTACCAATCTCTCAAGTCAAGTGTACCTGTGATGCAGAAGGCAATTGTCTGGTGTGTGAAGGGATGCTATTGGGATTGATGGCATGTTGTATGTTGACTGTGTGTTTTGAAATCCTTCAAATTGTGTTATTTGTATGCAGCTTGCTTCATTTTATTTTCTCATCTTTTCTTAATTAACTGCTCTTGTATTATTGAAACCATACCTCCAGCATTGTGCAGTCATGTTTCAGTGAAAGACCATCTTGTCAAATGAAAAGAATAAAGGAATGACCATCAAGTGACATTTGAATCTGAGAACAGCCTTGCCCAGTGTGAACATCAGCATTCTTCAGCATACAAGCAATTAAGAATCCATGGAACATTTTTCTCAGGTTTTTTCACGAGGGAGACTCGAATACCATAAGAACATGATTTTGTATTTCCCCAGGACTCAGTGAGAACACACATACAGTGCTGTGAAACCTTGGCCATCCTCCCGAAGGAATGAACTAATGGTATTCATGTCTTGGATCTGCTGCACTTGTCCTTCTAAATGCCCTCCCCATCGCCTCTAAGTCCAGTCTAGCAGCAATGTCCTTTGGTAATCAGCTACACCAGTCAGTATTGGTGCTATCAATACAGTTAGCTCCGACATGTAGAGCACCTGCACAGTCCTTACCACCATCAGAGCTTCCTCCCTAGACTTTCCAACATGGAGGTGCACAGAGATATCAGCCACACGTGGGAAGGACTCGATGGTGTTTGACTAGATGGAGTATCTGTCCCATCTTTCAGAAGATGCCATGAGATTTCCTGAATCTGAAATGATGGATGAGGGCATGCTGGGTAACTCAGTTCTAATTGTGCTCTATTGTGCCTCCATTTCTGTCCTGATGGTTACTAACAAAATGCCCAGGAGTGGTGATATCAACCATAAACGTTCAGTCTTTGAGTCTGACTAAGTGAGGTTGTTGCTGAATGCCCTCCCAGGTTTGAGTGAAGCATCATGAGAAGTGTTTAAAATCGCTCTGCCCCATGTTTGGCTGGTTGTGTGACAAACAGCGCCCATGCCTGACCTGCCATGAGAAAGAACAGAAAAACAGAGAACCACTGAGTAGGTCAGCAATTATTTCGGGTCAAGACAATAAAGCAGTGTTGACTTTCCATTAATGTTTCACCAAAGCAGAGGTGAGTTAAAATGTAATAGTTTACCAACAAGTGGAAATATGTCGGATGACAAACAAGAGGAACATCTATTACTGGGGGATAGAAAGTCATGGAGTGACAAACATCTTCTTCTGAAAGACCCTTCCAATGTGAAAAGGAAGAGCTTTACCTGGATTGGTAACCATTTAAATACCTCCATTTCTCTCTTCATTTTGCTCGATTCATTTTAGTTGGTTTAACTGTCCTCTCTCTTTACATTTTATTCCATTGCCTAATATTCAGTGAAATGTCGTGAAGGCAAGACTCCTACCAGGTGAATAGAGCAGGACAGAGCAGGCTGGACTGTACAATCCCTTCTCTTTCTAGTGGGTGGTTTGTTTTTATTTGACCAGAATTCTCCACAACTGAAACTCCACAACCCATTCACCATGCAGAAATTTTAACCAGTGTTTCTAAAGTTTTATTTTCATTATTAATGCTGATAGATAAATCCCTTCATTCAGTATCATTACGCCACCTCTCTATTCCAGGGAAAAATCTCACTTTACTTTCTTTTTTTTGAATGTCGCGTTCAGCATTTTGCAGCGTCCCAAACCTCACACTCTGTTTCCAGGGTGTGTGAAAGCAGACCTAACCCCTGCACTCTAACACCTCACATCCATTCTCGCTGTCCCAACAATTGTGTTTTTGGTTTGGGTCCAGCCCATATTCTCAACCTGTTGCTCAGCTATTTCCCACTTGGACTTTGGAAATGTGTTGCTGGAAAAGCGCAGCAGGTCAGGCAGCATCGAGGGAACAGGAGAATCAACGTTTCGGGCATTAGTCGATTCTCCTGTTCCCTGGATGCTGCCTGACCTGCTGCGCTTTTCCAGCAACACATTTCCATCTCTGATCTCCAGCATCTGCAGACCTCACTTTCTCCCCACTTGGACTTTGCAAATCGAAACAGATTTCCTTAATGATGAAAAGGGTATTAGATTTCTGTTTGTTGTGCAATTCTGATATGGATGGCCCTTTTGAATCAAAGAACACCAGACCACTTTGTATCTGTGGTTACATCTCATTCGTGGGTGGCTCAGAGGCTGGTACTGCTGCCTCACAGTGCCAGGGATCCAGGCTGGATTCCACCTTTGGGTAGAGTTGGCATATTCTCCCTGTATCTGCATGGGTTTCCTCCAAGTGCTCTGGCATCCTTCCCCAATCCAATGATGTACAGGTTAAGTGAATTGGCCATGCTAAATGGCCCATAGTGTTCAGGTATGTGTAGGTTTTGGTGCATTAGCCAAGGGAAATACAGTGTTATAGAGTAGGGGGGGTGGATTGAGGTGAGGTGCCCTTCAGCTGATCGGTATGGTCTTGTTAGGCTGAGTGGCCTGTTTCCACACTCAGGGAAATTTTATTTGACACAACTACAGTCATGATTCTTGCTCCTGGCACACTTCCAATTGTTCACTTGAACAATTTTGTTTGCAGCAAAGAGTGGTGGGAGCTGGGCGGAAGTGAATTCGGAGCACAGAGGCTGTTGGGAACGTGGGTGAGTGTTATTTAAGTAGTGTGTTCTAGGCCCCAGGTCCTACACAGTAGGGCCTCCTCTAACCTAAATTAAAAGTCCACAGACTTGCAACAAAACACGGGGATCGGGGGACGTTTCTGTTGAGGAAAGAACGAGTCTTTGGCTCAGGAGCCGTCAACAAAGAAGTTGAGAGAAATAATTACGCCACAGTTGAAGAGGGTGAAGACATAACAGCCAAGCTGATTCAGTGTACTACGTGCATGATGTAGGAGGTCAGGGACTCTGGTGTAGCTGGCTTTTATAACTGTGGAAAGTGTGTACACGCTCAGCTTCTGACAGAGCATATTGCAGCACTGAAGAATGAACTAGATGACCTCAGGCTCATCCGAGAGAACGAGATCTTTCAGGACAGAACCTTCAGCGAGGTTATTACACTGAGCATACCAGAAGAGAGTAGAAGGGAGAAGACGTTGAGGAAGGCAGAGATGAGACAAGTGCAAGAGACCCCGGGGCAAGTACCTGTCAGGAACAGGTTGAAACTCTTGGAAACCGTAGAGATAGACATCACTGCCAGTCCGAGAGGTGGTCAGGTCTGCCAATCAGAAATTGGCGTGGAGGCAAAGCCGAGAGTCAGACATCACACAGAGTCGTGGTAATAGGGGACTCCATAGTGAGAGGGACTGAAAGGGTTTTCTGTGGCGACAGGCGGGATTTGAGGATGGTGTGTTGCCTTCCTGGTGCCAGGATTAAGGACATTGCAGACAGAGTGCAGAAATCCTCAAGGGCGAAGGTGAAGAGCCAGACGTGGTGGTACATGTCGGCACAAATGCTGTTAGGAAGAAGAGGAGGGACATTCTACAGCGGGACTTCAGAGAACTCGGAAGAAGGCTGAAAAGCAGGACATCCAGGGTGGTTATCTTCGGTTTGCTTCCAGTTCCCCAGGCTGGAGAGGACAGGAACAGGGGGATAATGGACTTGAATGTGTGGCTGGGGAACTGGTGCAGGAAGCAAGGATTTCAATTCTTGGATCACTAGGGTATGTTTAGCGGTTAGGATAAATTATACAAGAGGGACGGGGGACCTTAATAGATGGGGGACTAGCATTCTGGCAGGTAGGTTTGCCACTGCATTACAGCTGAGTTTAAACTAAATAGCGGGGAGGAGACAGAAACGGGTGAATTTATTACAGGGAACTAAGAAATGGCAGAAGAGTTGAATTGGTACTTTAGATCTGTCTTCACTGGGGAAGACACAATCAATCTCCCAGATGTAATAGTGGCTGAAGGGAATATATATTAGGCAGGAAATGGTGTTGGAGAGAATGTTAGGTCTGATATGTCTCCGGGACCTGATGGTCTGCAACCCAGGGTACTGAAGGAGGTGGCTCGAGAAATCATGGATACGTTGGTGATCATTTTCCAATGTTCTATAGATTCAGGATCAGTTACTGCGGATTGGAAGGGTGGCTAATGTTGTCCCACTTTTTGCAAAAGGAGGGAGAGAGAAAACAAAGAATTATAGACCAGTTAGTCTGACCTCACTGGTGGGAAAAATGCTAAATGTCAATTCTAAAGGATGAAATTACGACACATCTGAATAGCAGTAACAGGATAGGTCAGAGTCAGCATGGATTTATGAAGAGGAAATCATGCTTGACTAATTTTCTGGAACTTTTTGAGGATGTAACTCTGAAGATGGACAAGGGAGATCCAGTGGATGTAGTGTACCTGGACTTTCAGAAAGCCTTTGATAAAGTCACACGAAGGAGGTTAGTGAGCAAAATTAGGGCATGGTATTCGGGGAAAAATACTGACATGGATTGAAAATTGGTTGGCTGACAAGAAACAAAGAGTAGTGATAAACACTTCCCTTTTGGAATGGCAGGCAGTGACCAGTGGTGTGCCACAGGGATCAGTGCTGAGCTGGCCAAAGTTCAATGGTGCAATACCTTTGCAGGGATGGCAATGGAACAACAATGGCAGATGCATTATACCCAGAAGATCAGTAAATTCCAAAAAGGAAGAAAAATCCTAAGGGGAGGCAGGGATGGCCGTGGCTGACGAGGGAAGTTAAGGAGCATATAAAGACAATAGGGAAAAAGTATAACATAGCAAAGATGAGTGGGAAATCGGAGGACTGGGAAGCTTTTTAAAGAACAACAGAGGATTACTAAAAAGGAAATACGCAAAGAAAAAATCAGGGAGGAAGGTAAATTGGCCAAAAATATAAAGGAGGATAGTAAAGGCTTTTTTTAGGTATATGAAAGGAAAAAAAAATGATTAAGACTAAAATTGGGCCATTGAAGACAGAAACAGGTGAATTTATTATAGGGAACAAAGAAATGGCAGAAGAGTACAATTGGTACTTTAGATCTGTGTTCACTGGGGAAGACACAAGCAATCTCCCAGATGTAATAGTGGCTGAAGGACCTGAACTGAAGGGAATATATATTCGGCAGGAAATGGTGTTGGAGAGACTGTTCGGTCTGATATGTCCCCGGGACCTGATGGTCTGCAACCCAGGGTACTGAAGGAGGTGGCTCGAGAAATCATGGATACGTTGGTGATCATTTTCCAAAGTTCTATAGATTCAGGATTAGTTACTGCAGATTGGAGGGTAGCTAATGTTGTCCCACTTTTTGCGAAAGGAGGAAGAGAGAAAACACAGAATTATAGACCAGTTAATCTGACCTCAGTGGTGGGAAAAATGCTAAATGTCAATTCTAAAGGATGAAATTACGACACATCTGAATAGCAGTAACAGGATAGGTCAGAGTCAGCATGGATTTATGAATCATGCTTGACTAATTTTCTGGTGGGTGTATGGAATGCTCTGCCCCAGAGGGCAGTGGAGGCCAAGTCTCTGGATACTTTCAAGAAGGTTTTGGATAGAGCTCTTAAGGAAAGTGGAATCAAGGGTTATGGGGATAAGGCAGGAACAGGATACTGATTGCTGGCTTGAAGGGCAGAATGGCCTAATCATGCACCTATTGTCTATTGTCTATTGAACAGCTGGACATTAGTGTATTACCATTGGCCTACTTTGATCCTCCTGAAACATTGCAGCAAATGCTGTCCTGACATGGTGAACAGTTTTGACTTCATTTATTTTCATCAGAGAATCATTGAATCCCAACACTGTTGAGTCCATTCTACCCTTTAGGTCCACACCAACTCTTCAAAGAGCATCCCTACCTTATCCCCATAACCCTGCATTCTCCATGACTTTCCACCAAGCCTGCACACCCCTGGACATTATGGACAATTTAGCATGGCCAATCCACCTACCCTGCACGTCCTGGGACTGCGGGAGGAAACCAGAACACTTGAAGGAAACCCCCAGACAGATGGGGCGAATGTGCGAACTCCACACTGACAGTCGCTTGAGGCTGGGATCGAACTCAGGTCCCTGGTGCTGTGAAGCAGCACCATGAAGGGGCAACACGATGGCTCAGTGGTTAGCACAGCAACCCGACACCACCAGGGACCCTCATTCGATCCTAGCCTCAGGTGATTGCCTGTGTGGAGTTTGCACATTCTCCCCGTGTCTGTGTGGGTTTCCTCCAGGTGCTCCAGTTTCCTCCCAGAATCCAAAAATGTGCAGTTTCAGTGAACTGGCTGTGCTAAATTGCCCGTAGTGTTCAGGCATGTGTAGTTAGGTGCATTAGTTGGTGTAAATGTAGTGCAATAGGATAGGGGAGTGGGTCTGGGTGGGGTACTCTTTAGAAGGTTGGTGTGGACTTGTTGGGCCGAAGGGATTCTGTGCCTCACTGAGCCACTGTGTTGCCATGCCGCCAGAACAAAGTCAGAAACTTGTGTCTGCATGGGAAACCTGAGCTTTGAGTTCATTCTCGTTGCTGGACCCCTCACATTAATAGACCGAGACGCACAACTCGGCCGACTACAACTGCAGAGAGGGACAGGTTCCTGAAACATTGAGAGATACTTGCTTGTCGACATTCAGGTCAGACCAGATCGTACTTGATGTCAGTGTCATCCATCACTTACTTTGGGGACTCAATGGAAAATTATTGAAAACATGACTTTCAAATGGACCATTTTAGCTTTTATTGAAGATCATTCATGTCATTCCAAACATTTCCCATTGTCAGATTCTCAGGACAATTGACATTCTCGTACAGCAAACCAGATGAAACGTTGTTTTAGTTACAAGATGATTGGTTGTCTCCAGGAATAGTGCCAGTAGACTGGAGGATAGCAAATGTGGTTCCCTTGTTCAAGAAGGGGAGTAGGGATAACCCTAGGTGCCTCACAAGCCTTATTGAATTCTTTGAGAAGGTGACTAAGGAGGTGGACGAGGGGAAAGCGGTAGATGTGGTGTATATGGATTTTAGTAAGGCGTTTGATAAGGTTTCCCATGGTAGGCTACTGCAAAAAATATGGAGGTATGGCATTGAGGGTGAGTTGTAGGTTTGGATTAGGAATTGGCTGGCTGGAAGAAGACAGAGGGTAGTAGTTGATGGTAAAGATTCATCTTGGAGTGCAATTACTAGCGGTGTTCCACAAGGATCTGTTTTGGGACCATTGCTATTTGGCATTTTTATAAATCACCTGGAGGAGGGGCTAGAAGATTGGGTGAGCAAGTTTGCGGATAATACGAAAGTCGGTGGAGCTGTTGACAGTGAGGAAGGATGTGTCAGGTTACAGTGGGAAATAGATAAGTTGCAGAGCCTGGCAGAAAGGTGGCAAATGGAGTTCAATATAGGTAAGTGTGAGGTGATTCACTTTGGTAAGAGTAACAAAAAGATGGAGTACTGGGCTAATGGTCGGATACTTGGTAGTGTGGATGAGCAGACTTGGTGTCCATGTACACAGATCTCTGAAAGTTGCCACCCAGGTAAATAGTGCGGTGAAGAAGGCATATGGTGTACTGGCTTTTATTGGTAGAGGAATTGAGTTCTGGAGCCCTGAGGTCATGTTGCAGTTGTATAAGACTCTGTTGCGGCTGCATCTGGAGTATTGTGTGCAGTTTTGGTCGCCATACTATAGGAAGGATGTGGAGGCACTGGAATGGGTAGTTTACCCGGATGTTGCCTGATATGGTAGGAAGATCGTATGAGGAAAGGCTGAGGCACTTAGTGCTGTTTTCATTGGAGAAAAGAAGGTTTAGGGGTGACTTGATAGAGGTGTACAAGATGATTAGGGGTTTAGATAGGGTTGACCATAAGAACCTTTTTCCACGTATGGAGTCAGCTATTACGAGGGGGCATAGCTTTAAATTAAGGGGTGGTAGGTATAGGACAGATGTTAGGGGTAGATTCTTTACACAGCGAGTCATGAGCTCATGGAATGCCCTGCCAGTAGCAGTGGTGGACTCTCCCTCTTTATGGGCATTTAAGCGGGCATTGGATAGGTATATGGAGGATAGTGGGTTAGTATAGGTTAGGTGGGCTTGGATCGGCGCAACATCGAGGGCCATAAGGGCCTGTACTGCGCCGTTCTATTCTATGTTTCTAAGATTCCTTTTATTTGAATCCATCGGTTCCCTATTTTTAAAAAAACTAAGAAATTGTTCAAACGGAGACTTGAGAACATTTCTCAGCTCTTCTCTGAATTTCCTCTGGGTTGCTGCATAAATACACGTGTTTGTACAGGAACTTAAATACATGAGCAGATACCCAGTTTCCGTGGCGATATATCCAGGATTTGAGTAATCACCTTGATAGTAGACACTATTTGATAATCTGGTGGCTGCAAAACTTACAACGGATGTTAACCACAACAGAATAAAGCTGCCTGACACAGTGAAGAGTAATATGATGGAGTTCCTCCGACCTCTCACCTCTGGATCACTCTGACTCTCGGTGCTTTTAGCTCGGAGTCCCATGCGTGTTCTGTTAGCCAATAAAATACGTCTGACGGTCAAAGAATTAAACAAGGTCATGAGAGCAAAAGGAAGCAAAACGACTGACGTTGACTGCATCCAACTGTACACTGACCATGCAGGTATTGTATAAACAGCTGCTTTTGTCCTGCATCCCCAGTGCACATTGTTAATTATTTGTTCAGCTTCATATGAAAAGAACATTGGAATACCCTTTAAACAAGTCAGGACTGAAGATGTTGCTATAACTGTAGTTACAACTCTCTTGGTGCAGTACTTTTCTTTAAACTCGTGACAACAAATCGCCACAAATCGATCAAATGTGAATGTGACTGTGAACCACACTGACATATCCAGAGTAGCAAAAGCTATGTACAAGACAAACTTACATACAGCAGTATAAGACAGAAAGGAATATGGAAAGTGATAATTAAATATCAAGTACACAATCACATTGAAGATCATGACGAGTAGATCCGCTACTGCCATGCTCACCATGTAGACAGAGATACACTTTGAAAGGCCACAATTTCCTCTGGAGAGAATCACAATTGTCATAACATTTGCTGCAAGAAATGGACAGAGAAGTGGAAAATTATTGTGGCCCACATGGAATGTCTATATCTTATTCATCACTTAGACTTTCAGGTGTGCCATTTAATCTTGCACATTAATGGGAAGGTCAAAATCCAAAGTGTTAGTGGAATCAAAAGCAGATTAAATATCCACATCCTGCAGCCAAAACAGGAGGGCAAATGGTGGCAGACTTCTGAAGGCTCAGGTAATGGGGCAGATTTCTGCCTTGTCTCTTCATGCCTGAGTTTGTAGCCTGCTGCATAAGGGTGGCGACATTCACTCCGCAAGTGAGATGAATTGACCAATCCTCCAGACAGGGTCGCATTTCATGAGCTGTTTTGGCAGATTAGCCTGATCGGAGTGGATTTGTGCTACTCAAGTGATATACACTTACTGTCACCAGCAACAGAGAATATCACCATCTCTACTGATCATTCAATCAGACTACTGTACTTAAACTCCCACAATCAACATAGAATCATAGAAATCATAGAATCCCTACAGTGGGGAAACAGGCCATTCCACCCACCAAGTCTATGCCAACCCTCCAAAGATTATCCCATCCAGACCCATCTCCCCTACCCGATTACTCTAAATTGATGCCTGACTAATGCACCTAACATACACATCCTTGAACACTATGGGCAATTTAGCATGGCCAATTCACCCAACCTGCACATCTCTGGACTGTGGGAGGAAACTGGAGCACCCAGAGGGAGAATGTGTGAACATGGGGAGAATGTGTGAACACAACACAGACAGTCACCAAAGACCGGAATCGTGCCTGGGTTCCTGGTGCTGTGAGGCAGCAGTGCGAACCACTGAGCCACCATGTTGCCCCACATCCTTGGATTTCAGGTGGATGAGAAACTGTACTGGACTAACCATGCACATACTGTGGCTTTGTGTGAAGGTCCTGAATACAGAATTTTCTGGTGAGTAATTCATTTAATAGCTCTCCAAATTCCACCCTCCAGAAAGCGTAATTAGGAAGAGAGATGGAATAGGGTCCAGTTGACTGTCTGAGTAAATCCCAG
>NC_057741.1:6148966-6157465 GCF_004010195.1 Chiloscyllium plagiosum
AAACAGCCCACATCGATAGTGTAGGTAAAACAGCCTACATAGATAGAGAAGGTAAAACAGCCCACATTGATAGAGTTGGTAAAACAGACCACATCGATAGAGTAGTGAAAGCAAACTACATCGATAGAGTAGGTAAAACAGCTCACATAGATAGAGTAAATAAAATAGCCCACCTCAATAGAGTAGATAAAACATTCCACATCAAGAGAGCAGGTAAAACAGCCTAAATAGATAGAGTAGGTAAAACAGCCCAAATCGATAGAGAAGGTAAACCAGCCCACATCGGTAGAGTGGGTAAAACAGCCAACATCGTTAGAGTTGATGAAACAGCCCACATCGATAGTGTAGGTAAAACAGACTACATAATAGTGCCGGTAAAACAGCCTACAGCGATATTGCAGGTAAAACAGACTACATAGACAGAGAAGGTAAAACAAGCGACATAAATAGAGTAGGTAAAATAGCCCACATCAATAGACTGGGTAAAACAGCCTACATCGATAGTGTCGGGAAATCAGCCCACTTAGATAGAGGAGGTAAAACAGCTCACATCGATAGTTTAGGTAAAACCGCCCTCATCAATAGAATAGGTAATACATGACTGCATCGATAGATTTGGTAAAACAGCCCACATCGACAGTGTAGGTAAAACAGCCCACATCGATAGAGTAGGTAAAATAGCCCACATGAATAGAGTAGGTAAAATAGCCCACATCGATAGAGTAGGTAAAATAGCCCACATGAATAGAGTAGGTAAAATAGCCCACATCGGTAGAGTAGGTAAAATAGCCCACATTGATACAGTAGATAAAACAGCCCACATGAATAGAGTAGGTAAAACAGCGTGCACCGATAGAGTCGGTAAAACAGCCACATCAATAGAGTAGGTAAAACAGCCCACGTTGACAGAGTGGGTAAAACAGCCCACATCGATAGAGTCGATGAAACAGCCTACAGCGATAGTGTAGGTAAAACAGACTACATAGATCGTGTAGCTAAAACAGACTACATAGATAGTGCAGGTAAAACAGCCCACATCGATAGAGTAGGTAAAACAGAGTACATCGATAGTGTAGCTAAAACAGCCTACATCGACAGAGTAGGTAAAACTGCCCACATCGATAATGTAGCTAAAACAGTCCACATCGACACTGTAGGTAAAACAGCCTAAATAGATAGAGTAGGTAAAACAGCTCAACTAGATAGAGTAGGTAAAATAAAGCATATCGATAGTGTAGGTAAAAAAGCCCACATCAACAGAGTAGGAAAAACAGCCCACATCGATAGAGTAGGTAAAACAGCCCGCATCGATAGAGTAGGTAAAACAGCCTATATTGATAGAGAAGGTAAAATACCCTACATAGATAGAGAAGGTAAAACAGCCGACTTCGATAGAGAAGGTAAAACAGCCCACATCGATAGAATAGATAAAACAGCCCACATAGATAGTGTAGGTAAAACAGCCTACATAGATAGAGAGTAGGTAAACCAGCCCACATCGATAGAGTGGGTAAAACAGCCACATCGACAGAGTCGATGAAACAGCCTATATCGATAATGTAGGTAAAACAGACTACATAGATAGTGTAGATAAAACAGACTACATAATAGTGTAGGTAAAACAGACTACATAGACAGAGAAGGTAAAACATCCGACATAAATAGAGTAGGTAGAGTAGCCCACATCAATAGACTAGGTAAAACAGCCTACATCGATAGTGTCGGTAAAACAGACTACATCGATAGTGTCGGTAAAACAGACTACATAAATAGTGCTGGTAAAACAGCCCACATCAATAGTGTAGCTAAAACAGTCTACATCAATAGTGTAGCTAAAACTGCCTACATTGATGGTGTCGGTAAAACAGCCTACATCGACAGAGTAGGTAAAACTGCCCACATCGATAGTGTAGCTAAAACAGCCTACATCAATAGTGTAGCTAAAACAGCCCACATCGATACTGTAGGTAAAACAGCTTACATAGACGGAGTAGGTAAAACAACGCACATCGACAGAGTAGGTAAAACAGCCTACATCAATAGCCCACACCAATAGTGTAGGTAAAACAGCCTACATAGATAGAGTAGGTAAAACAGCTTACCTAGATAGAGTAAGTAAAATAAAGCACATCAATCGAGTTGGTAAAACAGCCCACATCGATAGAGTAGTTAAAACAGCCCACATCGATAGTGTAGCTAAAACAGCCTACATCGATAGTGTCGGTAAAACAGACTACATCGATAGTGTAGCTAAAACTGCCTACATCGATGGTGTCGGTAAAACAGCCTACATCGACAGAGTAGGTAAAACTGCCCACATCGATAGTGTAGCTAAAACAGCCCACATCGATACTGTAGGTAAAACAGCCTACATAGATGGAGTAGGTAAAACATCGATAGAGTAGGTAAAACAGCCTGCATTGATACAGTGGGTAAAACAGCCCACATGAATAGAGTAGGTAAAACAGCGTGCATCGATAAAGTCGGTAAAACTGCCTACACAGATATAGTAGGTAAAACAGCCTACTTCCATAGAGTAAATAAAACAGCCCACATCGATAGAGTCGATGAAACAGCCTACAGCGATAGTGTAGGTAAAAAGACTACATAGATAGTGTAGGTAAAACAGTCTACATCGATAGTGCAGGTAAAACAGACTACATAGATAGTGCAGGTAAAACAGACTACATAGATAGTGCAGGTAAAACAGCCAACATTGATAGTGTCGGTAAAATAGACTACATAGATAATGCAGGTAAAACAGACTACATAGACAGAGAAGGTAAAACAACCGACATAAATAGAATAGGTAAAACAGCCCACATCGTTAGAGTAGGTAAAACAGCCTACATTGATAGAGAAGGTAAAATACCCTACAATAATAGAGAAGGTAAAACAGCCTACATCGATAGAGTCGGTAAAACAGCCCACATGAATAGAGTAGGTAAAACAGCCTAAATAGATAGAGTAGATAAAACAGCCCACATCAATAATGTAGGTAAAACAGACTACATAGATAGTGTAGATAAAACAGACTACACAGATAGTGCAGGTAAAACAGCCCACATCGATAGAATAGGTAAAAGAGCCTGCATTGATACAGTAGATAAAACAGCCCACATGAATAGAGTGGGTAAAACAGCCCACATGAATAGAGTAGGTAAAACAGCCTAAATAGATAGAGTAGATAAAACAGCCCACATCGATAATGTAGGTAAAACAGACTACATAGATAGTGTAGATAAAACAGACTACACAGATAGTGCAGGTAAAACAGCCCACATCGATAGAATAGGTAAAACAGCCCACATCGATAGAATAGGTAAAACAGCCCACATCGATAGAGTCGATGAAACAGCCCACATCGATAATGTCGGTAAAACAGACTACATAGATAGTGTAGATAAAACAGACTACACAGATAGTGCAGGTAAAACAGCCCACATCGATAAAATAGGTAAAAGAGCCTGCATTGATACAGTAGATAAAACAGCCCACATGAATAGAGTGGGTAAAACAGCCCAGATAGAGTCGATGAAACACCCCACATCGATAGTGTCGGTAAAAAGACTACATAGATAGTGTAGGTAAAACAGCCCACATCGATAGTGTAGGTAAAACAGACGACATAGATAGTGTAGGTAAAACAGTCCACATCGATAGTGTAGGTAAAACAGTCCACATCGATAGTGTAGGTAAAACAGACTACATAACAGTCCACATCGATAGTGTAGGTAAAACAGACTACATAGATAGTGTAGGTAAAACAGTCCACATAGATAGTGCAGGTAAAACAACCTACATAGATAGTGCCGGTATAACAACCTACATAGATAGTGCAGGTAAAACAGACTACATAGACAGAGAAGGTAAAACATCCGACATAAATAGAGTAGGTAGAGTAGCCCACACTACATAGATAGTGCAGGTAAAACAGACTACATAGATAGTGCAGGTAAAACAGCCAACATTGATAGTGTCGGTAAAATAGACTACACAGATAATGCAGGTAAAACAGACTACATAGACAGAGAAGGTAAAACAACCGACATAAATAGAATAGGTAAAACAGCCCACATCGTTAGAGTAGGTAAAACAGCCTACATTGATAGAGAAGGTAAAATACCCTACAATAATAGAGAAGGTAAAACAGCCTACATCGATAGAGTCGGTAAAACAGCCCACATGAATAGAGTAGGTAAAACAGCCTAAATAGATAGAGTAGATAAAACAGCCCACATCAATAATGTAGGTAAAACAGACTACATAGATAGTGTAGGTAAAACAGACGACATAGATAGTGTAGGTAAAACAGACGACATAGATAGTGTAGGTAAAACAGCCCACATAGATAGTGCAGGTAAAACAACCAACATCAATAGTGTCGGTAAAAAGACTACATAGATAGTGTAGGTAAAACAGACTACACAGATAGTGCAGGTAAAACAGCCCACATAGATAGTGTAGGTAAAACAGACGACATAGATAGTGTAGGTAAAACAGCCCACATAGATAGTGTAGGTAAAACAGCCCACATCGATAGTGTACGTAAAACAACCTACATAGATAGTGCAGGTAAAACAGACTACATAGACAGAGAAGGTAAAACATCCGACATAAATAGAGTAGGTAGAGTAGCCCACATCAATAGACTGGGTAAAACAGCCTACATCGATAGTGTCGGTAAAACAGCCTACATCGATAGTGTTGGTAAAACAGACAACATAGATAGTGCAGGTAAAACAGCCTACATCGATAGTGTAGCTAAAACAGCCTACATCGATGGTGTCGGTAAAACAGCCTACATCGACAGAGTAGGTAAAACTGTCCACATCGATAGTGTAGCTAAAACAGCCCACATCGATACTGTAGGTAAAACACATACATATATAGAGTAGGTAAAACAGCCTACACAGATAGAGTAGGTAAAACAACCCACATTGATAGAGTTGGTAAAACAGCCGACATTGGTAGAGTAGGTAAAACAGCCCACATCGATAGTGTAGGTAAAACAGCCCACATCGATAGAGTAGGTAAAACAGCCCGCATCGATGGAGTGGGTAAAACAGCCCGCATCAATGGAGTGGGTAAAACAGCCCGCATCGATGGAGTGGGTAAAACAGCCCACATCGATGGTGTAGGTAAAACAGCCCACATCGATAGAGTAGGTAAAACAGCCCGCATCGATGGAGTGGGTAAAACAGCCCACATCGATGGAGTGGGTAAAACAGCCCACATCGATGGTGTAGGTAAAACAGCCCACATCGATGGAGTGGGTAAAACAGCCCACATCGATGGAGTGGGTAAAACAGCCCGCATCGATGGAGTGGGTAAAACAGCCAACATCGATGGCGTGGGTAAAACAGCCCACATCGATGGAGTGGGTAAAACAGCCCGCATCGATGGAGTGGGTAAAACAGCCCGCATCGATGGTGTAGGTAAAACAACCCACATCGATACTGTAGGTAAAACAGCCTATATCAATAGAGTAGGTAAAATAGCCAACATCGATACTGTAGGTAAAACAGCCCACATCGATAGTGTAGGTAAAATAGCCAACATCGATACTGTAGGTAAAACAGCCAACATCGATAGTGTAGCTAAAACAGCCCACATCGATGGTGTAGGTAAAACAACCTACATCGACAGAGTAGGTAAAACAGCCCACATCGATAGTGTAGGTAAAACAGCCTACATAGATGGAGTGGGTAAAACAGCCCGCATCGATGGAGTGGGTAAAACAGCCTTCATGAATAGTGTAGTTAAAACAGCGTGCATCGATAGAGTCAGTAAAACAGCCTACATGGATAGAGTAGGTAAAACAGCCCACATCAATCAAGTAGGTAAAACACGGCAAAGACCTTGTCTTTTTGCCTATTCATGCCCCTCATGATTTTATAAACCTTTTTCAGATCGTCCTCTGTCCCGAGAAAACAGCTCCCGCCTATTCAGCTTATCCCTTGAGCTCAAATCCTGATGTAGCTCAAATCCTTATGCCCGAAATATGGCTTATCCTGCTCCTCGGATGCTGCCTGACCTGCTTAACTTTTGCAGCACCCCACTCTCGACTCAAATTCTCCAACATTGGCAACATTCTTGTAAATCTTTCTGAATCCTTTCAAGTTTCACACCAGCCTTCCTGTAGCAGGGAGATCAAAACTGCACACAATGTTCCAAAAGTGCCCTAACCAATGTCCTGTCACAGCATGACCTCCCAACTCCTGCACTCAATACTCTGACCAATAAAGGAAAGCACACCAAACATCTTCTTCACTATCCTACCTGCGACTCCACTTTCAAGGAGCTATGAACCTGCACTCTCAGTTCTCAATGGGCAGCAACAGTCCCCAGGACCTTGCCATTAAATATATAAATCCTGCTCTGATTTGCTTTTCCAAAATGATGCACCTCATATTTTTCTAAATTAAGCTCCATCTGCCACTCGTCAGCCCATTGGCCCATCTGATCAAAATCCCATTGTAATCTGAGGTAACCTTCTTCATTATCCACGACACCTCCAATCTTGGTGTCATTTGCAAACTTACTAACTATACCTCAAATCATTTATATAAATGATGAAAAGCAATGGACTCCACATCGATCCTTCTGGCACATCACTGGTCATAAGCCTCCAGTCTGAAAAGCAACCCTCCACCACCACCCTCAGTCTTCGACATTTGAAGCAGTTCTTTAGATTAGATTACATTACAGTGTGGAAACAGGCCCTTCAGCCCAACAAGTCCACACCGACCCGCCGAAGTGCAACCCACCCATACCCCTACATTTGCCCCTTACCTAACACTACGGGCAATTTAGCATGGCCAATTCACCTGACCTGCACATCTTTGGACTGTGGGAGGAAACCGGAGCACCCAGAGGAAACCCACGCAGACAAGGGGAGAATGTGCAAACTCCACACAGTCAGTCACCTGAGGCGGGAATTGAACCCGGGTCTCTGGCGCTGTGAGGCAGCAGTGCTAACCACTGTGCCACCGTGCCGCCCACAATGGCTAGTTCTCCCTGTATTACATGAGATCCAACCTTGCTAACCAGTCTACCATGAGGAACCTTGTCGAATGCCTTACAGAAGTGCATATATCTCATGTCCACCGCTCTGCCTTCATCAATCTTCTTTGTCACTTAATCAAGCTCGTGAGACATGATATCCCGCGCACAAAGCCATGATGTCTATCCCTAATCAGTCCTTGCCTTTCCAAATACATGTAAATCCATTCCCTCAGGATTCCCTCCAATAACTTTCCCACCACCAATGTCAGCCTCACTGGTCCATAGTACCCTGGATTTTCCTCACGACCTTTCTTAAACAGTGGCACCCCGTTAGCCAATCTCCAGTCTTCCAGCACCTCACCTGTGACTATCGATGATACAAATATCTCAGCAAGGAAACAGTAATCACTTCCCTAGCTTCCCACAGAGTTCTAGGGTGTACCTGATCAGGTTCTGAGGATTTATCCACTTTCATGCATTCTAAGACATCCAGCATCTCCTCCTCTGTAATATGGACACTTTCAAGATGTCACCATCTATTTCCCCACATTCTGTACCTTCAATGTCCTTCTCCACAGTAAACACTGATGCAAAATACTCGTTCAGTATCTCCCCCACCTTCTGTGGTTCCACACATAGGCTACCTTACTGATCTTTGATTCTCTCCCTAGTTACCCTTTTGTCCTTAATGTATTTATGAAATCCTTTGGATTCTCCTTAATTCTATTTGCCAAAGCTATCGTGGGCGGCACGGTGGCACAGTGGTTAGCACTGTTGCCTCACAGCGCCAGAGACCTGGGTTCAATTCCCAGCTCAGGCGAATGACTGTGTGGAGTTTGCACGTTCTCCCCGTGTCTGCGTGGGTTTCCTCCGGGTGCTCCGGTTTCCTCCCACAGTCCAAAGATAGAACATAGAAGAATACAGCGCAGTACAGGCCCTTTGGCCCTCTATGTTGCGCCGATCCAAGCCCACCTAACCTATACTAACCCACTATCCTCCATATACCTATCCAATGCCCGCTTAAATGCCCATAAAGAGGGAGAGTCCACCACTGCTACTGGCAGGGCATTCCATGAACTTACGACTCGCTGAGTGAAGAACCAACCCATAACTTCAGTCCTTTATCTACCCCCCCTTAATTTAAAGCTATGCCCCCTCGTAATAGCTGACTCCATACGTGGAAAAAGGTTCTCATGGTCAACCCTATCTAAACCCCTAATCATCTTGTACACCTCAATCAAGTCACCCCTAAACCTTCTTTTCTCTAAGGAAAACAGCCCCAAGTGTCTCAGTCTTTCCTCATACGATCTTCCTTCCATACCAGGCAACATCCTGGTAAACCTCCTCTGCACCCGTTCCAGTGCCTCCACATCCTTCCTACAGTATGGCAACCAAAATGGCACACAATATTCCAGATGCGGCCGCACCAGAGTCTTATACAACTGCATCATGACCTCAGGACTCCGGAAATCAATTCCTCTACCAATAAAA
>NC_057741.1:6157926-6160203 GCF_004010195.1 Chiloscyllium plagiosum
TGTTTCTGTAATTCCTATGATTTCCCAGTCCCATGTTCCTAACCATGCCCTGAGTTCAGCTGCCTTCCCTGTTAGGCCCCTTGCATTGAAATAAATGCAGTTAAATTTATCAGTCCTACCTTGTTATCTGCTTTATTCCTTCCTGCCCTGACTGTTTGATTCGATTCTTTTCTCAACTATACCAGTCTCAGATAGATCTCTTTCCTCACTATTTCCCTAGGTTCCACCATTCCCCACCTCCCTCCCCCCCCACCACCTTACTAGTTGAAATCCTCCCGTGAAGCTCCAGCAAATCTCTCTGCCATTTTGTTAGTCCCCTTCCAATTCAGGTGCAATCTGTCCTTCTTGTACAGGTCACATCTACCTCAGAAGAGATTCCAATGATCCAAAAATGTGAACCCTTCTCCCCTGCACCAGCTCCTCAGCCATGCATTCATCTGCTCCATCCTCCTATTTCTACCCTCATTAGCTGGTAGCACTGGGAGTAATCCAGATATTACTATTCTCGAGGACCTCCTTTTTAAAATCCTGCCTAACTTTCTATATTCTCCATCCAGAATCTAATTTTTTTCCCTTCCTATGTTGTTTGTTCCAATATGTACAACAACCTCCTGCTGGTCCCTCTCCCCCTTTGAGAACATTCTGCATCCTCTCTAAGATATCCTTGAGCCTGGCACCAGGGTGGCAACACACCATTCTGACTTTTCACTGCTGGCCACAGAAACGTTTGCCTGTTCCTCTGACTAGAGAGGCCTCTATCACAATCGATTGCTTGGAACCCGACGTACCCCTCATTACATTAGTGCCATTCTCGATACCAGAAACTTGGCTGTTCGAGTTACATTCCCCTGAGAGTCCATCCTGATAGATTTTGCCAATCGCCCACACCCCTCACCAACCCTGATGTCAATCCTGTAAAACGTCAGTAACATATTACTAAACTTCAGAGTTAAAATTACATCAGATCAATGGTTAACTCTTCCAAAGGAGGATTTTCACCCTGTACAGAATGCATTTTGAAAAGCCAACTCTTTTCGACTTATTACTATGCAAGATAATTATATACTAAGAATTACCACCTTCAATTTAAAATGTCAAATAAAATACAAAATTCACCCTCCCTAAACTGTAGTATTGCTTCAGTAACTACCATTGTTAATAAAGTTCATGTGTTCATTTGATATTTTTAAGCAGTTTAAGTTGGTGTGGTTATATCTAATTCTTTTTCCTCAATGGATGATAATTATGTATCATAAGAGAGACCTCATATTCATACGTGGGAGTAAATGCAGATAATTATCTAACATTTCCTGCCGATGAAACCTCAACAATTACAGACAGGAAGATTCTACTCAACACAAAACATTTTTTAAAATCAGATATTTAGTTCAGAATATTCTTCATTTATAACTAGTTTTTTTTTATCATAGGTTCAACCAACATAATCATTGATTTTATTGCTACAGCTTGCCTTAAGCCTTAGTTCAATAGTTTGAAGGTCATGGGTTCAAATGCTAGTCACAAGGTTGAGTACATAATCTTTGCTGACATTTCAGTACACTACAGAGATGCTGGCTCAAAGTTTCCTCCTGACTTGCACATAACCAATCTGGGCACAAACAAGTCAAACATCTTAAAAGATTGTGGAAACCGAGCTGGGAATTTGTGTTGCAGACGTTTCGTCCCCTGTCTAGGCGACATCATCAGTGCTTGGGAGCCTCCTGTGAAGCGCTTCTGTGATGTTTCCTGCGGCATTTATAGTGGTTTGTCTCTGCCGCTTCCGGTTGTCTGTTCCAGCTGTCCATTGCAGTGGTCGGTATATTGGGTCCAGATCGATGTGCTTATTGATTGAATCTTTGGATGAGTGCCATGCCTCTAGGAATTCCCTGGCTGTTCTCTGTTTGGCTTGTCTTATAATAGTAGTGTTGTCCCAGTCAAACTCATGTTGCTTGTCATCTGCGTGTGTGGCTACTAAGGATAACTGGTTGCGTCGTTTCATGGCTAGTTGATATTCATGGATATGGATCATTAGCTGTCTTTCTGTTTGTCCTATGTAGTGTTTTGTGCAGTCCTTGCATGGGATTTTGTACACTACATTGGTTTTGCTCATGCTGGGTATCGGGTCCTTCGTTCTGGTGAGTTGTTGTCTGAGAGTGGCTGTTGGTTTGTGTGCAGTTATGAGTCCTAGTGGTCGCAGTAGTCTGGCAATCAGTTCGGAAATGCTCTTGATGTATGGTAACGTGGCTAGTCCTTTGGGTTGTGGCATGTCCTCATTCC
>NC_057741.1:6160569-6184783 GCF_004010195.1 Chiloscyllium plagiosum
GGACAGCTGGAACTGACAACCAGAAGTGGCAGAGACAGGCCACTATAAATGCCGGAGGAAAGATCACAGAAGCGCTTCACAGGAGGCTCCCAAGCACTGAGGATGTCACCTAGACAGGGGACGAAACGTCTGCAACACAAATTCCCAGCTCGGTGAACAGAACCACAACAACGAGCCCCCGAGCTACAACTCTTCACCCAAACTTTGAGATTGTGGAAAGTTTGAGTGCAGTTAAGTCCTGCTCGTAACTACAATATGCCTTTGTGTCCAGATCTTTCAATTGACCCCAGTCCGTAAAACTGATAAACCCTTCAGCCGTGAAACATGAGTCTCCTTCAACTGAGCTTGTCTGGGGTGGCGGGAGGGCTCATAAAGTTGCACCCAGATTTGCAACAGCTCAACTATCCATGGTTGCATGAAACCAGTCTGAAATCAGCTGAGAAGTGATTAATTGAAACTTCACATTTATCCTTCTCCTTCAGAAATCGTTTACAGGTTCATTCTGCTATAACATGTGTTTCATTAATGCAAATTCACTGTAACACAATTGACGAATTGAGGACACTGTTTCTAAAGCACAAACTTTTAAAGTGTGTATTGGTTACAATGTGATTCCAGTTAGTTTAAATGTGCGGCTATTAAGCGATTTTCTTTAAACCTGGGATTGCATGACAACAGAGCTACCGCGTTACAGCAGAACCAACTGTACGTTGGAAAAACAGGATGGATGATTTATCTTCATCTTTTTCAATGCTGGAGGAGGTGGAGAATATCCAGAATTTTGTCACTTGGAGTGTCAATGCACAAAGAATTAAGCACCACAAGAAAAGCTGCACACTATAAACAGCTCAAACCAAGCTTTGAGGATACTGTATTTTTTAAATTTCAAAAATATACTTTATTCATTAAAAAACTCTTTGTATATGTACATTGTCACAAATGCAGTTCAGTTCTGTACAGTAGCATATCAAGTAAACAAGCAAGTGTTTGAGTTTGACACTATCCCATCAAACCAAAGGCATCTCTTACACATACAAGATTGTATTTGCATACATTGAGGACTGAGAGGGTCTGATGACTAAACGGACCCCCATTTAGCTTCAGCAGGAAGACATCAAACAGTGGTCTTTCAGTGCTGTGCCTTAACAGCAGCTGCTCCAAGCTTTAGTGCACCCCTCAGCACATAGTCCTGAACCTTGGAACATACATTTGGTCGAGGCCAACTCCTTGTTCTGGAAAGTCAACAAGTTCCAGACAGACCAAAGAGAGTCTTTCACCAAGTTGATGGTCCTCCAGGCGCAGTTGATGGTTGTCTCGGTGTGCATCCCAGGGACCAGCCCATAGAACACAGAATCCTTGTGTCACAGAGCTGCTTGGGACGAAACTCGACAAAAACCACAGCATCATTCCCCAGAATTCCCTTACAAAGGCACATTCCAGCAGGAGGTGTGATTTTCTCTTCACCCCTGCAGCTGCCTTGAGGGCAGCATGTGGCAGCGTAACCCAACCAGATGTCCAGAAAGGATCTCACAGGTCGTGCCCTTCTCACCAATAACCAAACAATGTGTTGGTGCTTATTAGAAAGTTCTGGTGATGAGGCATTCTGTCAAATAACTTTGACAGTCTGCTCAGGGAACCTCACAACAGGATCTACCCTCTCCTTTTCCTTCAGCCCTTGTGCACATAGCACAAGGACACTATGTGCTGACCACTTCCTGGTCAAAGATGTTTTTCTTTGCAAATTTCTCCACAAAGGGCAGCTGATACGGAATGGTCCAACTATTTGGAGCATTCTGCAGCAACAGAGCCAGTGGAACAGGGTGCGGTAAGACAATTGCTGCACAACTAACTGACTCTTCAGTCCACAAGCTGCAGGGCTATTACCTTGGAAATTAGCATGACTGTAAACTCCTGTCGGTGTGGATCATTCTAGCCACATACAAGGACCCTCGACTTGTCCAGTAAAGGGTAGCACTTGGCTGATGATTGATGCCCAGTAATTTGGAGCTGATGAGTTAATGGAGTTTGAGATTACACCATTAGAGCATGGGAGAAGTGTATTGACCACTTGTCAGATCATTGGCTTCCCCCAGTATTTGGAGCAAAGGGGAGATTGATCTTTTGACACTGGATGGCCTCCTCAAATTTGCATATGATCAGGAATGTATTCCATTCTTCGAAAGTTGAGATTGCTTACAGCATTCATGGTCGTATGTTACAATTTAAAACATAGCCATTGGCTTTCCTGCGCATTTTAACTAAGTCCCATGCCCAGAAAGGTTAGCCAGTTGATGTGGCTCCCAGGTGGTGTGGCATAAACTCTGCCATCCACAAACTGAGATGCGTGCGTCCTTCAGATCGGTTGGTATGCTGAAGGATCACATTCAATGTCTCGACAGGTCTTGCATCTTTCCATATTCCCAGACAGAGTGACAATGATTGTGGTCAAGTACATAACCATGCACAACCTCTCAAAAGCAGAGTTCTTAACCACTACAGCTATATCAGACAGGTATGATGTATCGAGAGGCTTTGAGGAAAGAAGCATCCAAATGGAGCAAAGCTTTCAGACCACAACTTGTGGTGAAGGTTTTATACAAGCAGCCCCATTTCTTCAACTTCCTTAAAAAGGCAGCAAGGTATATTATTAAAGAGTGTTATGAGATGCTGATCAGAAGAAATTATGGATGTTGATCTTATAAATTCAAAAAGATTAAAATGTTTCGCAACTTTCAAAGATTTCACTGACTCCCTGCTTCCTGCCATGTGCTGGCCAGTCTTACTAAACAGGCAGTGCATCCTACACTGCACCAAAGCATTTTATGAAACTGAACCTGGTAAACACAGTTATCTGTGTCTATGCCGTTTCCCATCTGAGGCAAATTGGTTGAGGGTGATAAGGGTCTAATGTTTGAGTATACTCCGAAGTAAGTGATTTAATGGCAAACTTTGATCTTCATGGTCCCTCATCTGTCAGTTCAATGTGCAAGCCCAACATGGTGAATCCAGGGTCCTCTTCCTTCCCTTAGCTCCTCCTCATGCTATACAACCTCACAGTCACTCAGACTCTCTTCCATCTCCAATCCATCCAAGTGCTATTGATCTGAACAGAAACACTTCTTCTCTATGATTCAATAGTCAGTGGGCAGAACCCCAATAGAGCTACGATCTCACCCTGCCAATTGTAACTAATACTTTAACCATGATTGTATAGCATCCAAGCAGCTCCAGTGTTTTCTGCTCATGGCAGGGGGTCAATGGAAACCATTACCAGTCACCCTATCATAAATATTGTCCAAATTGTCAGCCTGCAATAATAGGAAAACAAAAATATATTAAGTGTTAAAAGCAATTACAGATGTTACAGCTCTGCATGTCTTGAGACAAATGCTATAATATTAATCAATTGTCTGTGAGGCACATTGGAACATCCTGGGGTCAAGAGACTTACTCATATAAATCCAATTTTTTTTTTACAGACAAAATGTATAAATGATCCTTAAATCTGACCTAATTCAGCTGCTCTTCAAATTTAACACATTGTAATTTTGGCTTTAGCACAAATCTCACGGTGAATCTTTAAATTGTTATGACTTTGATAGCCCAGAGGTATGAAGGTAGCAGATTCAGGATGACTAACATCATTACATCCAGGAGAAACTGAAACGTGGCCTTTATGCTCAAAAGAAAAGGTAAAACAAAAGGGAGAGAATGAAAGAAGTATACTCAATGAAATAAAAAGTCAAATATTTTGATATTTTGCAGGAGTAGTTTTCACTTCATCAAGGGGTGAATTTTGCAGGGTACCTCACCCACCTGAGGGTGGTCTTAGCAAGCTCAGTATGGAACTTCTGCCCTGAATGGAAGAAGACTCGCTCTTGAGGACTGCTGCCTAGCCTGATCAGCTGGCAGCTGTTATGGTCCCAACATAACTCAGCAATGGGTGTACCATAACTCAACAATGTGTGCTCCTGGGTGCTCATGCAAGCAAAGAAGACAAAATAGATTCCAAACTGTCCAGGATTTAGATGGGGAGGGTTCAGGCACTTCAAGGGATGAGGAAGGAGTGGAGTGTCAGATTTTGCAGGCTAGGAAAGGAGGGTAACAGTTTTGCGAAGATTTGTAGCTCGGGTTGTGCTTGCGGTTGTTGTTTTGCTCGTCGAGCTGACGGGTTGTCACGCAAATGTTTTGTCGCCATGTGAGGTAACTTCCCAGGAGTCACACAGATGACGTCAACTAGCATGGTGACACATGAGAACCCACCAGCTCGGCGAGCAAACCAACAGCCGCCTGAGGGTACAGCTTTGAAAGTTGTGTCCCAAAGGAAATACTCTCAGCAATTTCTTCAGTTTTTTTAAACCAAATTTGGAGAAAAATTAACATGTTCACTCTTATTTGCCTTCTACTAACTATATTATAGTGACAGAGGTAGGATTAGCTCTTTAATTACCTCCTTAATTTGGGATTAATACGTTTATGGTCAGGTAAGATATTGGTCACCTTCCCACTATATGAGGGGAAGCACATCAGTGTGGGTAGAAAGGTGGAGGGTAGCTACTCCTCTTATTTCACATTCCTCTCCTTTGCCAATAATGTGCCTGTGGGGAGGTCATAAAATCCAGGCCCATCTCTCCTCTGATATTTCTGTGGTTACCATTTCAACATCTAGAAAAGTTGAACTGATGCAAATAAACTGCCACATTTATGTTACTGAAAGTCCTGGAAACAAACTGACATTTAAATTCCTCTTTCCATTCAAAGGATGTGGCCTGGAGCTTTTCATGGCAATTATACACTTTACCTGTATTGGCTGGCTTGAGCCCCACAGAATTCTGCAATCATAAAATGCAGGCACTGGTAATCAGACACAGTAAAGAACAAGAAAAATGGAGGCTTATGCAGCACAAAGCTTTGTTATTGTGTAATGTGCACCTGAATTATATGATAGAAAGTTACACAAGGAAACTCACACACACTGTAATCAGTTAGAAGGCATGGACTGGGGCTGTTCAAGAAATAGTTTGTACTTGTTTGTTGTTTCATGAACTAAGCTGTTAATTGCATTTTACCATAAATTCAAGTCTTCCCTCAACACTATCCTTTATTCATTCAACCAGGAGTTTCAGTAAACAAACGGCTCCAATTATAGCCCTCTGTGGTTCAGTTGAGACTGGGAATTCTCTGGGCTGAAGATGGCAACACTTCATTCAAGCAGGTTCAGTGACTGAAAAGTGATAAACAGAGCCACACAAAACATCTGAAAGAAAAAAAAACAACCTTCAGCTCTTGGTACTTTTATATTACATTTTAATTTGGAGTTAAAATTATTTCCTTATCCTGTTATAATCATTTTTGTTGAGTTCCCTTTTGTCATTTAATTTGGTCAGGTAGGAGTCTGCTTTGAATTCCCTTCAGATACATTCAAACAGCTCCAAATGTGATCTCACCAACATGGCATACACAACAACTTACTCAGCAATGGACTGCTCAGATGTGATGAACAATTCCTCATGAAGTGAGTTCTCAGTCACAGCAAAGTTAACATGAAATGGCTCTAAGAGAAAATACAGAAGGAAGAAGAGAGTCAAATGGAGATGGTTTGGATTTGGGTGAAAAAATAAAATAGCTGATTCCGATTCAGCTCCACACACACACACACACACACACCCCCAGCCCCCCCCCCCCACCACACACACACACACACACATATCTCTCTCAATTATCGTTCTTTTTTTCCCCTCTGAACTGAGGAATTATATACAATCATTCAAACTCCAAATTACCTCAAATGATATTGGGCCATTCCAGTGAACTACTTAATGGCCAGTTAAAGAGCAGCATTGGCGCAATCACGGAGGCGGATCATTCAGTCACTTTGAGTAGCCTGAGGAAAATATGAGAATTTGGTTTTCCTAAGTTATCTGGCATTGTGTATAAGGTGTAACTGTACTGAATTTGGTAAAACTGATCTGTTCTAAACAATTGGTCTGTGCTCCATGGGGCTTGGTCCTTCACTTTGCTTTTTCAAATAAAAATTAATTACTAACAAAGTGTAATGCAACTTTTAAAGTTTAACATAAGTCTGAGCAAAGAATATTGTCAAGATATTAATGTTAGCAGCTATGAAAACCTAAATGGTATTTACCTTAATTTTGACAAGGGAGATATTAAAATTTCAGAAACTTTTAAGAGAAACTACTTCTGAGAAATTTTGCCAGTTTTAGCAGACAGCACTAAATACTTCTGTCTGCATTATATTGTGCGTTGAGGGATGTTTTAACAACTGTTCCCAATGTGTTAACTTCTCATCCACTAATATCTTTGAAAGTAAAATCTAACTTAGCATATATTGATAATATAGCTGTGCTATGATAATAGAATCACATAGTTTTCCTTGCTTTCATCTGTGCTCTAGTAGATTTTAATCACAATAAAATCTACTGTCTAGCTTTATTGATCTTGTGTGGCCCTTAGGTTAGAACTTTGGACACATGGACATTAAGTAAGTTTGAAAGAAATCTTCAGACAAGCCACATGTCAATAGGTGAGCTTATATTCTTTTATTTTGGCAATTTTTGCTGTTCCTGTCTGAAAAGTCTGGCTTCATGCATTGTTCATCCTAGACAGGAACAATTAAAACAAGCAATATAAACATGCTTAAAGAACAGCTTCTGCATACATTGTGAACCTGACATTCTTAAACCAATCACACTTATAGCCTCTACATTTTCATGGGTCTGCAATGTTGTAGAGTCCTTGAGCATGAGCCATTTATACTGTGGAGTACAACCAGTGGACAGAGACAAGCATGATTCCCACTGACTGCATTCCTCTAATATAATAGCACCTACTTTACAGTTCAGAATGGAAGATGTGCACAAAAATCTGGATTGAATATAATGTCTCAGGTGCTAAGCCCTAGGCTGTGGCTTTTGTTTCTCGTGACAGTCGCAAATAAGGACCTGCAGCAGTGAGGCATTTGTCTTGTTTTAGACATTGGCAAAACAATTCTGCTTTGGGCCTGTCGCTAAGCAGACTCAAGCCTCAGCGGGTTATATTTCAGCTGAATTCAGGTGAACCAGATAGAGTTTCTTGTTGGAGGCAGTTTTCTATTCAAATCAATTAAAGTCTTTTGAACATAGGACTCCTAACTGCGGGTGGACTCTGAATGCCTGGCAGAAAGGAGGGAGTAAACAGCATTTTGGTTAAAAATGTTGAGCTAATAGCTAACTGGTTGAAAGGCTTTTTGTCCTATTAATATAGTCCGCTTCCAGCTTCAAACTTGCCAACATTCTTCTGTGTTAGTTTAAAAGTGAATGGTAATCAGCAAAGTAAAGCTGTTAATGGTGGAATAAATTTGGGTATTTTACAATTTATAATATATGTAATTCGATTGGCAAAGTGTAATGCTTTCACACTCCTTACACTTTGACAGTGGTTACCTTTATTCAACTTTAACTAATTCCCCTTACATGAAAAGTTTGCACCAGGCATAACTTGCCGGGGTGAGGTTTCTCTTTCACAATTTCCTCCTTTTCTAGCTCACATTACAGTTACAGAAACATCCGCAGACCACTTAGAGATTAAAAAAAAATCCTTTGCCTGCCTCCTCTCTGTGCCAAGAATACAAAACACAAAATGGACACTCACTGCTTATGATTTTCCATCCATTAATTTTAATGTTTTGACCATCATAGACCACAGCCTGCAAGTTATAGAGGGATTGACAAAAAAAATAGAGGGAAAGCAGTCTCACCAAATAGAATTTATTATTTTAATGTTGATATACCACCATGGCAACAAATATAATACTTTTGTGCCATTGATAATAGTGCACAGATTTCCATGTAGGATTTACCAACTCACAGTCCAGAAATTTTGATAACTTGTGCAGTCTTCTATCTCTGTGCCTGAATTCCCAAGGGACAATCCATGTGCAAAAAGCTCTGGGCTGCAAGCACAAATCTAAAAGCTGCAAAGTTAGGCAAAATAGTGCTGCAGCATGTGTCCTGATCCATGATGGTCCACTGTATGTCAGCATGGCTCTTCCCACCAGGAATACTGTCAACAACTCAGGAGCAGAAGGAGTAGCAGGAAAGAAGGTGGCAGTAGCATACTGTCACTGCCAATCTGGCCAGGCTGTCCATGACCTCCTCACTGGATTATAGTTCCCGTGAATAAAATGCAAAACCTCTTTGTACACTTGCCCCATACTTTGCCATCCCTCTATTCTGGGCCATCAATGCTGAAATGAAAACCACCACTCAACAATCGGTCTAAATCAACTTTATCCAAGAAATCATCCAATATTCCACATAAGAGTCACCGAATCATTCTTCTGAAGTCCTTTCATGTAGTAATCCACTGCTTGTGCTTATATCAGTAGCTGGAGCACTACTGGTGACTTTTACAGGGGGCACCTTTCAGGATGTTTTCCGGCAGCTGTTAACCCAGAAGGCCTCATTTCAGACTGCAATATCTTGACGATAGCAGCATCAGTCTGAACGACTGGCTGACGATCCACAACAGGGCACCAACAGAGTGAAAATAGTGGGGCCACAAATGCTGTGATCCTGAGGGAAGACCGAAGGCTCATGCTTCGTAGAGCCATTGCTGCTCTCACAAGGCAGCACCTTGTAATTTAGAGTCAGAGAGATGTACAGCACAGAAACAGACCCTTTGATCCAACTCGTCCATGCCGACCAGATATTCCAACCTAATCTAGTGCCATTTGCCAGCACTTAGCTGATGTTCCTCTAACCCTTCCTATTCATATACCCATTGAGATGCCTTTTAAATGTTGCAATTGTACCAGCCTCCACCACATCCTCTGGCAGCTCATTCCATACATGCACCACCCTCTTTTAGATTTTTCCCCTCTCACCCTAAACCTATGCCCTCTAGTTCTGGATTCCCCCACCCCAGGGAAAATACCTTGACTATTTATCATATCCATGCCCCTCATGATTTTATAAACCTCTATAAAGTCATCCCTCAGCCTCCGACACTCCAAAGAAAACAGCCCCAGCCTATTCAGCTTCTCCCTATAGCTCAAATCTTCCAAACCTGACAACATCCTTGGAAATCTTTTCGTAACCCTTTCAAGTTTAACAATATCCTTCCAATAGGAAGGAGACCATAATTGCACAAAATATTTCAAAAGCAGCCTAACTAATGCCCTGTAAAGCTGCAATATGACATTGCAATTACAATGCTCAATACGCTGACCAATAAAGGAAAGCATACCAAAAACCTTCTTCACTATCCTATCTACCTGCCACTCCACTTTCAAGGAGCTATGAACCAGCACTCCAAGGTCACTTGGTTCAGCAACACTCCAGAGGACCTTACCATTAAGTGTATAAGTCCTGCTAAGATTTGCTTTCCCAAAATGCAACACCTTGCATTTATCTGAATTAAACTTCATCTGCCACTTCTCAGCCCATTGGCCCATCTGATCGAGATCCTGTTGTAGTCTGAGGTAACCTTCCTCACTGTCCACTATACCTCCAATTTTGGTGTCAGCTGCAAACGTACTAACTATACCTCCTATGTTCACATCCAAATCATTTAGATAAATTATGAAAAGCACCAATCCTTGTGGTACACCACTGGTCACAGGCCTCCAGTCTGAAAAGCAACCTTCCACCAACACCCTCTGTCTTCTACCTTCACGTTAGTTCTGTATCCAAATGTCGAGTTCTCCCTGTATTCCATGACATCTAACCTTGCTCACCAGTCTCCCATGGGGAACCTTGTCAAACACCTTACTGAAGTACATATAGATCACATCTACCACTCTGCCCTCATCAATCCTCTTTGTTACTTCTTCAAAAAACTCAATCAAGTTTATAAGACATGATTTCCCACGTATAAAGCCATGTTTACTCTCCCTAATCAGTCCTTGTCTTTCCAAATACATGTACATCCTGTCCCTCAGGATTCCCTCCAACAACTTGCCGACTACCGATGTCAGGCTCACCGGTCTGTAGTTCCCTGGCTTGTCCTTACCCCCTTCTTTAACAGTGGCACCATGTTAGCCAACCTCCAGTCTTCTGCCACCTCATCTGTGACTATCAATGATCCAAATATCTCAGTAAGAGGCCCAGCAATCGCTTCCCTAGCTTCTCACAGAGTTCAAGGGTACACCTGACCAGGTTTTGGGGATTTATCCACTTTCATACACTTCAAGACATCCAGCACTTTCTGCTCTGGAACATGGACATTTTTCAAGATGTCAACATCTATTTCCCTACATTTCATATCTTCCATGTCCTTTTCCATTGTAAATACTGATGCAAAATACTCATTTAATATCTGCCCCATCTCCTGCAGCCCCACGCAAAGGCCTGAGAATGAAAACCCTTTAGAACTGAAATGAGGAGGAATTACTGGATGAAGGGACTGGGGGCATTCTGGCGAAGTTCGCCGATGATATGAAGTTAGGTGGACAGGCAGGTAGTACTGAGGAAGTGGGGAGGCCATAGAAAGATTTAGACAGTGTATGAGAGTGGTCCAGGAAATGGCTGATGAAATTCAACATGAGCAAATGCGAGGTCTTGCACTTTGGAAAAAAGAATACAGGCATGGCCTATTTTCTAAATAGTGAGAAAATTCAGAAAGCCAAAGCACAAAGGGACCTGGGAGTGCTAGTCCAGGATTCTCTCAGGGTTAACTTGCAGGTTGAGTCCGTGATTAAGAAAGCGAATGTAATGTTGTCATTTATCTCAAGATGGTTGTAATATAAAAGCAATAATGTGATTCTGAGACTTTATAAAGCTTTAGTTAGGCCCCATTTAGAATACTGTGTCCAATTTTGGGCCCCACACCTCAGGAAGGACATATTGGTGCTGGAGCGTGTCCAGCAGAGATTCACACGGATGATCCCTGGAATGGTAGGCCTAACATAGGATGAACGGCTAAGAATCCTGGGATTGTATTCATTAGCGTTTAGAAGGTTGAAGGGAGATCTAATAGAAACTTAAAGATAATGTATGGCTTAGAAAGGGTGGACACTGGGAAGTTGTTTCCGTTAGGCAGGGAGACTAGGACCCGTGGGCACTGCCTTAGAATTAGAGAGGGGTCAATTTAGAATGGAAATGAGGAGACATTTGTTCAACCAGAGAGTGGTGGGCCTGTGGAATCCATTGCCACGGAGTGCAGTGGAGGCCGGGACGTTAAATGTCTTCAAGACAGAGATTGATAAATTCTTGATCTCGCAAGGAATTAAGGACTACGGGGAGAGTGGGGGTAAGTGGAGTGGAAATGCCCAACAGCCATGATTAACTGGCGGAGGGGACTCGATGGGCTGAATGGCTTTACTTCCACTCCTATATCTTATGGTGTTATGGTCTAACCAGGTCATAATTCTTTCCTAGGAAGTTTGACAATTTTGGGTATCCAGTCTGGAACTTTATGAACTTGGGGAACAGCATTCCAGGTCTCATCATAATACCAGAGATCAATACACTATATGTCAATAAATAGTGGCAGAAAATGTATTGTAATGTCATTCCATTTTTGTTAGAAAATGGCTTTTGTCTAGTTTTAAAAATGCAAATCCAAACTTAATAATGTTGATGTGAAAACTAGTCTTTCGGATCATCTGAAAATACAGGCCGCTCTGCTATAACACGTGTTTTGCTAATGCAAATTCACTGTAACGCGAGTGACAAACTGGGGACATTGTTTCTAAGTACAAACTTTTAAAGCGTGTATTGGTTAATTTACATTCTGGCCCCATTGGTGTAAATGGTGCTGCTATTACGTGATTTTCTTAAAAGAGGGGGTTGCACGAGAACAGAACTACCATGTTATAGCAGAACTGATTGTAGCTCTATTGAGAGATGAAAAAGATAAGTTTTGATTAAACCTGATGTTATTTAATCAATGGCATCAAATACAAAAAAGATACCATAGTATTTATAAATGTGGATTTTTCAGCCTTGCAAGCCATAAAGTATGGATAATGCAGTCTGTAACTTGCTAGTTTCAGCCGTGCAAAGTTCAGGGCCAGTCCTGTACTGATCTTGATTGACAAAACAATATTAAAATGGAAAGAGTTAATACAGCTGAGTGGCAAGGGTAAAGAAAGATGAATTGCAAATCTTATCGATGAACTGTGTAGCAGCTGACCCCACCTCTGCTCCTTCTCTCTTCTCATTCTGAGAAACAGTGTGGGACTAAAGTGTACCCTATAGACTAAACGGTTATTTGACTGCTTAAGCTGTGTTACAAGACAATAGAACTAAAGAGAATCTCTTCTTCCTTCCTTCCTGTTCAGTGTTCTGCCTGACTAAGCAAACTAAATGCACCACCCCCTGCTGAAAATAGTGGACTCGACCACAGCTTAAACCAACAAAGGCGTATTCTGAAATATCTACAGCAGCAACGGGCACCAAGTCAACAAGCAGGTTTCATTGAAATGCAAATGAAAAATGTACACAACAGCACCTACAGTGTTCTAAACTTTTCAACTTGTATTAACAATGATTTCCAAATTTGTCTAATGAGTGTTCTTCCATCAAAATATTTCCCCCATCCCCCAAACCCCAAATGAATACTCTTTTGGCATTAGTTAATACAATGTTGTAACCTTCTCATCATAGTTTGACTGGTAAAGCCCTAGCCACTACAGCTAGGTCAGACAGGATGGAAACTTAGTAAAACCCTATAAAAGAAAATAAGGAAAGTTATTCAAAGGTGTGTGTTTTATATAGACAAAGTTATATTTCAAAAGCTAACCAAGGGGAGGTCAGCTGGAAATGGTAATTAATCCATTTACAAGCAGTAAAGTCACAGCCTCCCCTTTAGTGTATCTTCCCAACCATCACAGGAAGGAACAAAGATATTTCAAAAAGCAGTGAAATCCACTTCATACGCATGGCAATTAAATGATTATCAACAGTAGCTCAACTTTCAATCCCACAGCAATGGGTCACTCGACCCAAGTGACCTGAGATTGAAATTCACATCCAGGATGTCCATAGCCCAGGCATTTTGTCAATGGAGATGAAATGCCTTTGGAGATTAAACAACAGTGAAGTCTGATAGTAAAGCTTAAGCTCAGGACTGTTCTTGCAGATTTTTAGGAGCAGGCTTTTTGAAAGGGAAAATGGTCAAGTCCTGCCAAAAAAAACACAATGTATCTGCCCTATATATAATTACCCAACCAACACACAGGATAACAACTCAGCTATTCAGAATAGATAGGATGAAGTGATCTCACAACCAACCAATCAGATCTAAATTCTGCAGTCATACAACATACAGCTATGAATGGTGGTGGATAATTAAACAACTACCTGGAGGTATGGGTTCCACAATTATCCCCAGTCTCAATGATGAAGGAACCCAGAATCTTGTTACAAAAGGATGAAGTATTTGCATCCATCTTCAGCCAGATTGTTGAGTGAATGATTCACCTTGGCCTCTTCATGTGGCCCCAGCATCACAGATGCCAGCTTTCAATTAATTTCATTCACTCCATGTCATATTAATAAATGGCTTGTGACACTGGATACTGTAAAGGCCGTTGGCCCTGACAACCTTCTGGCAATGGAACTGAAGAGTTACACCCCTAGCCAAATTCTTCCAGTACAACTACAACACTGGTATCCATCCAACAATGTGGAATTTGCCCAGGTATGGCTGGTACAAATATAGCAAGAAAAGTCCAACCTGGACAATTACTGGCCTATTGGTCTACACTCGATAATCAGCAAAGCTATGGAAGGGATCTTTAACAGTGCTATAAAGTGGCAAAGGAACCTCCTATTCACTGCAGTTATATCTGCCAGCACCATGTGGCACCTGCCTTGTTCAAGAGCGTACTAAAGAGCTGAACTCCACAGGTGAGGTGAGACTGACTCCCCTTAGCATCAAGGCAGCATTTGACACAGTATGGCATCAAGATTAAAATAAATCAGTAAGTACAGACCCCACATGATGTGTAAACCTGCATTATTGTCTCAATAATTAACTTTGTTAATAAACTTCAAGATTTCTGTGTCAGCAAAAGCACAATATTCTGTCTCAGCAAGAACATGATTATTCCTCAGAGCAAAGATTTCTCGGGGGGACCTGACTGGGGTGTACAAAGTTCAGAGGGATATACACAAGATGGATAGGATGACATTTATCCCATTAGTGGTGGTGGCAGTGGGGATGTGGGGGAAGGGAAGGGAAATAACCACTTTTTTACATAAGTAGCTCCAATTTTCGAGGGGATTTCAGGGGAAAAGAGAATCACCCGCAGAGTCCTAATCTGAGACTCACTGCCTGAAAGACAGGAACCCTCCAGACATTTAAGAACTATTGAAATGAACACTTGAGGTGCCATACCATACAGGGTTACGGGCCAAGTGTTGTAAAATGGAGTTAGAAAAGATGGATGTTTGATGACTGATATTGACACAATTGGCCAAAGGACCTCTGTCATTGCTATAAAATGTCTACAACTCCAAGACTCTATATTTTATGTGGACTAACATGAGAACATGACAAAATGCGTCATGCTAGTCGATGCGAATGGTGGCACTAAAAGTAAGTGGATACTAATAGTTTGAAAAGTTGACAGCAGAGTGGCAGTTGTCCAAAGTCCTTTTAGAGACCATAAAACCACATAAACTGTTGTTGTAAAATTTTGAACCTCATTGATATTCTTTCCTGCCAAGGATAGGACATTGCTCCTATTTGGCTCTACTCTTGTTCAGTATTGTGGGCTACATGGAAAACAAACATCTCGCCAAGAGTAGGCAATCCATTGATTTTCTGTCAGAGTTTTAATAGTTCAAAAGTAATTAATCTTTATTTCATGGATCAACAGAAGACAACGAATGACAGGTTGTCAAACATTTTATCGCTTTAGGTACTATAGGGTTAAGATGTGTATTTTCTGGAATTTCTGACAACAACCATTTCTGACAATAAAACTTCTGAAATAAGTTTTCATTTCTTAGAAATTAACTGCAAGCCATGTCAAATTTCATTATCCACATGTCCAGTTTCATGTCATGCACAACAGCCAAGTTAAACAGTTGACAAATTCGAAGACGGATATCAATGCAAAAGTATAAAATGTGATTTCACCAAATGATAATTTATCTAAAAGTCACATAAAACTGGTTATTGCCTCAATACCTTAATCTCTTAATAAAGCACTTCTGGACAAACATAAAGAATATACTATCAATACTTTATGAGAGAAAGGGTGCAATTTCAATGCAATTGGAGTAGGCCAGCAGCCTCTACAAGTGTTTGACTCTGGAACAACTCTTGTAGCCATCAACAGATTCAGAATAATATCAATATCTTACACACAGTGTAGCTTCCCTCAGATACCAAGACACTGCTTATCATGCATTTTGAGACTTAAGCAATCAATGCTCCACATGATAACATTGTGGAAGTCCAATCACCCAAATAAACCCTATGTACACCACAATACTGAACAGTAGCATGTGGAATAGAGCCAAATAGGAACAATGTCAAAGAAGATCCCAAAGTTCTATCCATGGCAGGAAAGAATGTCAATGATGTCCAAACATTTACAGCAACACTTCTGCTTGCAGACCCCAGTTGCACAATGCATATGATAAATTTTACACGTCACTTGGATGCTGCCAGAAAAGTCGAAGTCTTCTCCTCCATCCAAGTGATATCGCCAAAACATGCGCTATTTGCCAAAATTGACATTGATTTCAGTGCAAATATCATCCTCTTAAACCTTTTATTTGAAATGCACTCAGGAAACTCACACAGCACGATACAGTCCAACAAGATAAGCTAACTGCTTATACCCCTTCATTGGTATTATGGCTAATATGGCTCCTAGGAATGGATACTGCAAACCCATCACATTAATGAAGCAGATAGACTTTTGGTCATTAGCCTATCAGTATACATGGATGTGCATATTGTTGCAAGCTACTAAGTTATAAATTCATCATTTGCAATACTGAACATTCTAACTGAAACACCACACATTTAAATCACAGACAAGCAAGCAGATTCAGCAAACTATGCCAAATACAGACCAGCTATAACAACTCAAGAAAACCATCACCAATGTGCAGCCTTGGGGTCCTCTTGTGGTGTAGTAGTAGTGTCACCACACCAGGCCCAGATGGTCTGTGTTCAAGTCCCACCTGCTCCAGAGTGTGTGTAATAGCGTCTCTGATCAGGTTGGTTGGAAAAGTAGATTAATTTATTTTTAAATACATTCACTACATCCAAAAGCTAATATGTTTTACCCAATCATTCAGGGAAAAGCTGAAACTCTCCAAAGAATTTAATCTTCAAAAGCAAAAGAGTCATTATTCCGAAATTCTACATCAAGACATATTAGACCGAAGCATATAGATCACGTGTACAAAGGCAAGCAAGAGATTGGTATGTGAATCCATATATTGGCCTGGTAATAATAAGGACATTGATCAATTATTCAAGCCATGTGAAACATATTAATGGTATCAAAATCAGCAATTGAGGGAATCTTTCTTTCCACACAACATTCCTTCTGATCCACGGTACAAGATTATGACTGATATTTCTGATGTCCATCAGAACAAATGCGTTCTGGTGACTGACTATGTCATCACATTTCCTTTTACATGACAATAGAGTTATAAAGTCATAGAGATACACAGCATGGCAACAGACTCTTTGGCCCAACTTGTCTATGCTGACCAGATATCCAAAATTAATCTAGTCCCATTTACCAGCATTTGGCCCATATCCCTCTAAACTCTTCCTATTCATATACCCATCCAGATGCCTTTGAAATGCTGCAATTGTACCAGCCTGCAGCACGTCCTCTGGCAGCTCATTCCATACATGCACCATTATGTGAGTGAAGAAGTTGCCCCTTAAGTCTTTGTTAAATCTTTCCCCTCTTGCCTTAAGCATTTGCCCTCTAGTTTTGGACTATCCTACGCTGGGGAAAAGATCTGACTATTCACCCTATCCATGCCCCTCATTATTTTATAAACTTCTATGAGGTCAAATCTCAACTTCTCCCTATAGCCTGGACCCGGAACGTTAACCCTGATTTCTTTTCACAGATGCTGCCAGACCTGCTGACCTTTTCAAGCCACTTATGTTTTGTTAAAGATTTTCTGATGTTGGACTACAGGACTTGGCACAGAAGACTTAGAGGAAGAAAGATATCATCCAGCTTTTGGGAGCTGGGATGACTCTCAACCAAACTCTCAGAAAGCAGTGAAACCAGACAGCAGTGTAGTCAAAGTTCAGGTAGGGTATGGTGTCAAAACAAACTCAGTGACTTCACATAAAAGCTCAAAATCAGTGGGCGGCACGGTGGCACAATGGTTAGCACTGCTGCCTCACAGCGCCAGAGACCCGTGTTCAATTCCTGCCTCAGGCGACTGACTGCATGGAGTTTGCACATTCTCCCCATGTCTGCGTGGGTTTCCTCCCATAGTCCAAAAATGTGTTGCTGGAAAAGCGCAGCATCCAAGGATCAGGAGAATCGACGTTTCGATTGAAGAAGGGCTTATGCCCAAAACATCGATTCTCCTGCTGCGCTTTTCCAGCAACACATTTTTCAGCTCTGATCTCCAGCATCTGCAGTCCTCACTTTCTCACAGTCCAAAAATGTGCAGGTCAGGTGAATTGACCATGCTAAATTGCCCGTAGTGTTAGGTGATGGGGTAAATGTAGGGGAATGGGTCTAGGTCTGGGTGGGTGCGCTTCTGCGGGTCGGTGTGGACTTGTTGGGCTGAAGGGCCTGTTTCCACACTGTAAATAAACTAATCTAAATAGTTTAGGTCAACATCTTTTCAGCTTCACCACTAGTTTCACACAATTCAATGTATCACATGAATATCAGTCTCATTCAATCTACAATTTACAGTTTTATGTTACATCCACAAACTTGGTACTACCGTAGGCTTATGCACAATCCCGCAACCCCAACATGTATGGGATGAATTGCCAGAGGAAGTGCTGCAGGCTCTCTCACACATTCATACAGTCTCACTAGGTCCTGACTGTTCTCAGCAATGTTGTAAACCTACATCCATACACTGTACCAGCAGATCATCCACAATGGCTTCCATTCCTGGAAAACATTGACTATTTCAAGCTTTCTATACGGATTATCTTATCGAGCTGCATAATGCACCATCAACCACCTGTACCTCCCATTCATAGTCCAAAAACTATTGCTTTCATCCAATGTCACTTACCAATAGCCAACCTTTGCATTTAAGCTCATAAAGAGATTTGATTTGTCATGTTGGGTCAAAGGATTCTTCAATAATTAGCATAGGGTAGTATGATATCTTCAAACATTATTGAAACCTTTTGGATCTCGGCATATTCTAAGTTTTTGGGATCATTCTCTGCTACTATGCTAGTAATCCAATATGTAGGAGTTGTCACCTTTTTGGTTAATCCCTTTCAATCTCTTCTATCTTGTCTATCACAATGGGCTTGAAGGCAATTAGATCTCTCCTCAGAAGATGCTGAGTTGGTCTTTTACACTCTCATCTATTTCAATATAGCACTCATGAGCAAGATATTGTTATGACCAATCACTGAGCAATGATCCCCAATTCATATGATTCAGGGCAGAATATCTCAAAGTCGTTGTACTCCTGCTTAAAGAGGGAGGAAGTGACTCTCCTTTTCAATCTGTCACCCATCACAGTTAGTCCTCAGTTAGTCACAATAAGCTCAACACAATATAATGGTCCCTTTCCTCGTAGATATCTTTTCCAATTTCAATCAATTTAAGCTTTAAAAGGAGGCAATTTAACCAGGATTTCTTGGGTTAAAGAAAGAGGGTGTTTATTAGTTAAAATGCAATAAAACTCAAGACACAGAGCGAAGAAGAGGGAACTGATTGCAGGTTCAGAAAAGGATACAAATCAGTCTTTGATTTGTTTGTGAGGTGAAATGTTGCAGCCATTAATTTGGGCGATTCCTGAAATACTGGCCCTGGCAGCAGAGCATATCATCTGGAGAATCTTGGTTCTGCAAGCAGCCAAGACGACTGGTCACATTTATTTTATGACAATGGCTTTGATGCCTTCTGACTTGCTTCCAGCAATCAGCAAAAGATAGGCTTCTTCTTTTGCTTACAGATGCAGGGTGCCTCGTGGCTATTGCACTGCCGTTACTGTCATGGCACACACTAACCATGTGGACCTAGAACACCAAACTAGTACACCAAGACATGCTGCAAGTTTTTAAACTCCTTCTCTTATGTGTTTTTGAATAGGGTAAGTACATTGTTGTCTTTTGTCAAGAACTGCTTTCTTTCACCTCCCCTACAGATTGAGATATAACTCAGAAGAAATGGTTTCTGCTAAGGAGGTAATTGACTTATAATGTTTCTGCAACTATAAAAGATTGCATCTCTTCCTTTGAAGTGTCTCTGTCTGATGTTCTTTGATATCCTCTAGGTTCAGCATTCCATGATCTTTCTTGGGCCTGAATACGATACAAGTAGTGGGAATTTTCAGTCACTGATAGTCACTGGGATACATCCTCAGAATTTATATTCTCAGACATCCTTGGCTTGTATATCTTTTTGTTTTTGACTTCTTAAACAAAGAAAAGCAGTCTTACTAAAAAGTTTGATATATCTGTAAATAATTCAAGGTTAAGATCTGTTGCCATGACAACATCCACAATCTATGAATGTATCTTTCTAATTTTCTAGAATCTGCTCATCTGTCACTGGCTTGATGCCTTACAAAACAATGTAAACATTATCTCAAAATGCTACCAGTCCAAGCCTTTTTATTGATTCAGCTGAGGTGAGTAGATTTTGCTTCATGTCTGGTGTCTGGATATATGAATCTTCAGCATTCCCTTGGCTTTGGGCTCTCAGTTTACTTCATCCTCTTAAGCTGTCAAATTCACCTCATATTTTCCTTCTGCAGTCAACATTCTAACAGTCACAAACCATTCATAACCTTAAGACCAGAAACATGCCAAACTATTCCTTGGTGTATCCTCGAGAGGATACTTCAATTTTGTGGTTTACATTGGCACAATAGGGAAACAACAACCGCCAGGCATAAGCCCTCACTCAAGTGTCAGTTGTTAGTTTCAATAGGAGGAGAGATAATAATAACTGATGGAATGCTACCACGCCTCCAAATTGGACAGTTCCCAGTCGGTTGAATGCTGTCATATCATGGCCTACTTGCTTCAACAGGTGCTTGGAGCTCAGAAAACCGTCTCTTGACAGGTAGGTCATTAATCTAATACACTGACAAAAACTAAGTTAACAGCTGAAACGCAAGGATCACGTATGCTGGTCTTTCCCACGTTCTACACATTGATGATACATTCAAGCCAGCAGCAACCTTACAGTAATGTGGACATCACTGTTCACATAAAGTGGCTCTCTTCTTTGATTTGAATCATATGTGCTGAGATATAGTGAAAAGTTAGTTTTTGTGCTATCCAGGCAAATCACACTTTACATATGTATATCAGAGTAATAGAACAGAATGTAAAATATAGTGTCACAGCTACAGAGAAGGTGCAGACAAAAATCAAATTTAACATATGAGAGGTCCATTCATAAGTCTAGTAACAGTGGGGAAGAAGCTGTTCTTGAATCTGATGGTACATGCTTTCAACTTTTTTATCATCTGACCAATAGGAGAGGGTGGAAGAGTGGGAGGAGTCTTTGTTGGTTCCCTGAAGCAACAGGAAGTATAGACCAAGTCGACAGATGAAAAGTTAGTTTTCATGATGCACTGGACTGTATTCGCAACTCTCTGTAATTTCCTGTGGTCTGGGGCAGAACAGCTGCCATACCAAGCTGTGATACATCCAGACAGGATGCTTTCAATGGTGGATCTACAAAAATTGCTAAGAGCCATTGTGGACATGCCAAAGTTCCTTAGCCTTCTGAGAAACTAGAGGCGTTGGTAAGCTTTCTTGACAGGAGCATCAGTGTGGACAGACCGGGACAGATTGTTAGTGACATTTACTCATGGGAACTTGACGTTCTCTACCATCTCCAGCACAGCACCATTAATACAGACAGAAGAATGTCCTCCACCTTGCTTCCTGAAGGTGATCGCCAGCTCTTTTGTTTTGCTGACATTAAGAGAGAGATTGTTATCTAACAGAGAAAATCCACATGCTCTGGCAGAAGAATACACAAGAGTCAGCATATGAATGCAGTGTGGTTTCAGTCAGAAATACTCCATTTGAGACAATAGTATATCTCTTCCCCCACCACATAGAACATTCTTACTCCTTCATTGTCAAAAAATGCCAGGCTATTAACCTCATGTGCATCTTACCCTCACACTCAATTCCACCACAGATGTCAGGGATCAATTCTATGAGGCACTTGGCTCGCCTATAACAACCAAGGGTCTGTACATCATAAGGAACATCACTTTTAAGGATCAGCATAGAGTACCAGGAAATCAGCATGATAAACAAAAAATAGACAAAGGCTGCATGGGGCTAAGCTGTTGCCATGGACTCTATGTGATTTAGAGTTACTTCCAAGCTAAGTTGCATCACAAGGTCACCTGACACAAAAGCAAAAGGGACATCAGTGACTGCAACAATTATTGAGGAATAGTGTTGTTAGTTATCATGGGAAAGGTCTCTGCTCACATAGCTCTGAGCAGAGTGGAGACCCTTGCATCATCATGCACCTCAATGCAGCTTCAGAGCTGGGGGGGGGTTGAAAGGATTAACAGTTGATAATTTTCTCACGTAGTTCACTTCTCAGTTAAAGGAAAAAAGCCAAAAACTGCGTCAACCACCCTACATTATCTTCATAACTCTTTGATTCTATGAATGGAGGTGGAGTTCTTAAATTGCTGCAGAAAATAAGCTGTCCTCCTGGACTCCTGGTTGTCGTTTCTCTTTTCCATCAGTTATAATGGATCAACATCAGACAATTTCTTGATCAGAAGCAGGGTCAAACAAGGCTGTCGTAGTCTCAATTCTCTTTGGCATCTTTTTCTCCATGCTGCTTTTGCATACTTTTGCTGACTCAAATTGAACTGTCTAGCTTCATGCCAGAGCTGATGACAAGCTGTTCAATTTGGCAAAACTGCTTGCCAAAATCAACGTGGCAATGACCTAGTCTGCGAGCTGCTGTTCACTCATGATATTATGCTGACATCTCAGACTATAATCGACTTGCAACAGTTTGTGAATCAATTCTCTGAGGAGAAAGAAGTTGGGACTGACAATCAGAGTTAGTAGGACCTAAGTTATGAAGCAGAGCATAAAGACATCACCTTCCACCAATCCTGACAGTATCATTCTCGGGGTTGTCAACAGCGTCAGATGCCATATATCAACAGCTACCAGCAACCTATCCCTTGATGCTGAGATTAGCACCAAGATTACTGAAGCTGCAGCTGTTATAGCAAAGTTAGGAAGCCAAATGGGGACTAACAGCAAACCAACCAAAGCTCCACGTGTAACAGGCAGTGTTCTCAGCATCCTTCATCATGGTATTAAAACATGGATAACTTACACACATACAAATTATAGCAGAAGTAGGCTATTCAGCCTCTCAAGCCTTCTCTGTCATTCAATAAGACCATGGCTGATCAGTTAGTAAGTCAAGAAAAGTGGTTAAATGGCTTCCACCCACACTGCCTCATCTGTATATTGGTGGCCTCTTGGCAAGACAGAGTGCCGATATGAGAGTACACCAGCATGCAGGGATCCCCAACAAGTGCTGAGTCAGTGGTGACTCCATTGGCTGTGAGCTGAATATACAATAGCCACATGCACACAGACATATTCTATGGTGATCTTGCTATCGATATGAGACAAACAAATTATTTACATCAGCTCGACAAGGAATCTGGAAGCATAAAAGTGATACTTGACCCTTCCACCAACCAGTGAGGACTGCAGATGCTGGAGATCAGAGTCGAGAGTGTGGTGCTAAAAAAGCACAGCAGGTCAGGCAGCATCTGAGGAGCAGGAGAATCAATGTTTCGGGCATAAGCCCTTCATCACAAATAATTCCTGAGCTAAATAAAATTATACTCTTCATTGGCATATTCAGGTTGAATCTGAAATAGTCTCATGAAAGACAACTGTCAGAATATGGCCAAGGCTTCTCTTCACTATAAATGGTAGGTTCACTATTACATTCAGCTAAAGATGGGAACAAATTACTTAAAGAACAGATTTTCAAAATTTAGCATGGCACAATCAGTAACTGTACAGTACCACAGGATCTAACAAGTGGTTGCTTGTGGGTTAGTTTCGCTTAGTTGGAGCAGCAACAAGGTTGCAATAATTTACCTCAACATCCTTCCCCTAGGAACATGAAAGATTATTTAGTTGCTAACCCGCTGGAAATTGTATGCGTGAGGACAATTTGGAATAATATGCCAACACTGGCATTTCAGACCTGTATGGAGAATGAATGTTTAGGCAGTGTATCTGATGGATTCAGCATCTTCAAAACATGACGTTGAGAGAGAAATAGACGATTGGAACATCAAAAAGTACATTGAATAAATCTACAGAACAATTCATTGTGATTTTCTTTGCAGTTACTTCCACTGACCAGACATCACTTCAGCTAAAGTATATCTGAAACACTATTTACACCTGATGGAATGGGGAATATCTCAAAAAATAGAGTCATTACATTAAGATTTTTAAAGTGCCTCATTAACAAAGAGGGTATTTATGTATTTAGATTTTATGAAATCCTATTTAATAACATTTGTCTCCATTAGTCTAATATAAAAGGTTATCCTGAAAATAAGATTGTAAATGAGATATAGCAACTATATAGTAGCTTGAAAAGTCTTTATTCCCACATTTAACACATCACTCTTTAATTTCAGGCAGAATTTAAGAAGTTACCTCCACAAGAGTCTACTTTGAAGCATTCCTGTTAATGATGAATAACTGTAGCTTGTGTGTGAGGCTGACAAAAAAAAGAACAAAAGAATCGAAATCTTTTCAAACTATAGGCAAATTTCCACTCTTCCCTCACCCAACGCCCCCCTGTGACTTCCCAGCCCTCGAACTCTGCAAAGCCTCTCATTGTTTCTCCTGACACTGGATCACTGAGCGGAAAAACCCTAACTGCCAACACAACAGCCTTCCCCTGATAGGGCCTAATGGTATCTAATCAAGGGCAATAGGCCACTTCCGAACAACTGGGCAATAAAAGATTATTTCCAGTCGCAGAGCAAAAGAGAACAGGCAGGGGGGCGGG
>NC_057741.1:6185283-6202436 GCF_004010195.1 Chiloscyllium plagiosum
CAGTGTGCGGTGTTTTACCTACTGTATCGATGTAGGCTGTTTTACCTACTCTATCGATGTAGTCTGTTTGACCTACTCTATCAATGTGCGGTGTTTTACCTACTGTATCGATGTGGGCTGTTTTGCCTACTCTATCGATGTAGTCTGTTTTACCTACATCATCAATGCGGGGTATTTTATCTGCTCTATCGATGTAGACTGTTTTACCTACACTATTAGTGTGGGCTGTTTTACCTACTCTTTCGATGTGGGCTGTTTGACCAACTCTATGGATGTGGGCTGTTTTACCTACACTGTTGATATGCGCTGTTTTACCTACTCTATCCATGCATGATGTTTTATCTAATCTATCACTGTTGGCTGTTTTTCCTACTGTATAGATGTGGGCTGTTTTACCTTCACTATCGATGTGGGCTGTTTTACTTTCTCTGTCGATGTGGGCTGTTTTACCTTCACTATTGATGTGGGCTGTTTTACTTTCTCTGTCGATGTGGGCTGTTTTACCTATGCAAACGATGTGAGCTGTTTAAGTACTCTATCTATATAAGCTATTTTACCTACTCTATCAATGTAGGCTGTTTTACCTACACTATCTATATAGGCTGTTTTACTTACTCTATCGATGTGGGCTGTTTTACCTACTCAATCGATGTGGGCTGTTTTACTTTCTTTGTCGATGTGGGCTGTTCTACCTACGCAAACGATACGAGCTGTTTTAAGTACTCTATCGCTTTGGACTGTTTTACCTACACTATCGATGTGGGGTGTTTTATCTACACTATCAATGCAGGCTGTTGTCCCCACTCTATCTATGTACTCAGTTTTACCTACACTATCGATGTAGGCTGTTTTGCCTACTCTATCAATGTAGGCTGTCTTACAAACACTATCGATGCAGTCTGTTTTACCTTCTCCATCTGTATAGGCTGTTTTACCTACCCTATCGATGTGGGCAGTGCTACCTCCTTTATCAATGTAGACTGTTTTACCTACTCTATCGATGTGTGTGGTTTAACCTACACTATCGATGTTGAGTGTTTTATCATCTATATCGATGTCGGCTGTTTTACCTACTCTATCTTTGTTGGCTGTTTTACCTGCAGTATCAATGTACAGTGTTTTAAATACTCTATTGACTTAGGCTCTTTTACCTACTCTGTCGATGTTGGCTATTTTACCTACTCTATCGATGTGGGCTGCTGTACCGACACCATCGATGTTGGCTCTTTTACCGGCACTATCGATGTGGGGTGTCTTACCTACTCTCTGTATGTCGGCTGTTTTACCAACTCTATCGATGTTGGCTGTTTTACCTACTCTATCGATGTAGGCTGTTTTACCTGCAGTTTTGATGTACAGTGTTTTAGATATTCGATTGATGTAGGCTCTTTTACTGCCTCTATCGATGTGGGATGTTTTACATACTCTATCGATGTGGGCTGCTTTACCGACTCTTTTGATGTGGGCTGTTTTACCTACTTTATTGATGTGGGCTGTTTTACCTACTCTATCGATGTGGGCTGTTTTACTTTCTTTGTCGATGTGGGCTGTTTTACCTACGCAAACGATACGAGCTGTTTTAAGTACTCTATCGCTTTGGGCAGTTTTACCTTCACTATCGATGTGGGCTGTTTTACCTACCCTATCGATGTAGGCTGTCTTACCGACACTATCGATGCAGTCTGTTTTACCTTCTCCATCTATATAGGCTGTTTTACCTACCCTATCGATGTGGGCAGTGCTACCTCCTCTATCGATGTGGGCTGTTTTACCTTCACTATCGATGTGGGCTGTTTTACCTACACTATCGATGCAGGCTGTTTTACCTACTCTATCGATGCAGGCTGTTTTGCCTACTCTATCAATGTAGGCTGTTTTACCTACCCTATCGATGTAGGCTGTCTTACCGACACTATCGATGCAGTCTGTTTTACCTTCTCCATCTATATAGGCTGTTTTACCTACCCTATCGATGTGGGCTGTTTACCTTCACTATCGATGTGGGCTGTTTTACCTACACTATCGATGCAGGCTGTTTTACCTACTCTATCGATGCAGGCTGTTTTGCCTACTCTATCAATGTAGGCTGTTTTACCTACACTATCGATGCAGGCTGTTTTGCCTACTCTATCAATGTAGGCTGTTTTACCTACACTATCGATGTGGGCAGTGCTACCTCCTCTATCGATGTAGAATGTTTTACCATCTAGATCGATGTCAGCTGTTTAACTACTGTATTGCTGTGGGCTGTTTTACCTACTCTATCGATGCAGGCTGTTTTGCCTACTCTATCAATGTAGGCTGTTTTACCTACACTATCGATGTAGGCTGTTTTACCTACCCTATCAATGTAGGCTGTCTTACCGACACTATCGATGCAGTCTGTTTTACCTTCTCCATCTATATAGGCTGTTTTACCTACCCTATCGATGTGGGCAGTGCTACCTCCTTTATCAATGTAGACTGTTTTACCTACACTATCGATGTAGATTGTTTTACCTACTCCATCGATGTGTGTGGTTTAACCTACACTATCGATGTAGAATGTTTTACCATCTAGATCGATGTCAGCTGTTTAACTACTGTATTGCTGTGGGCTGTTTTACCTACTCTATCTATAGGCTGCTTTACCTACTCATATCGATGTGGGCTGTTTTATCTACTCATATCGATGTGGGCTGTTGTACCTACTCTATCTTTGTTGGCTGTTTTACCTGCAGTATCGATGTACAGTGTTTTAAATATTCTATTGACTTAGGCTCTTTTATCTACTCTATCGATGTGGGCTGCTCTACCGACACCATCGATGTTGGCTCTTTTACCTGCACGATTGATATGGGGTGTCTTACCTACTCTCTGTATGTCGGCTGTTTTACCTACCCTATCGAGGTCGGCTGTTTTACCTGTAGTTTTGATGTACAGTGTTTTAAATATTCTATTGATGTAGGCTCTTTTACTGCCTCTATCGATGTGGGCTGTTTTACCTACTCTATCTATGTAGGGTGTTTTACCTACTCCATCAATGTGGGCTCTTCTGCCTACTCTATCTGTGTGTGCTGTTTTACCTACACTATCGCTGTAGGCTGTTTTACTTACTCTCTCGATGTGGGCTGTTTTACCTACTCTATCTATGTAGTCTGAGTTACCTACTCCATCGATGTGGTTTGTTTTACCTACTCTATCTATATAGGCTGTTTTACATACTCTATCGATGTAGGATGTTTCACCTACTCTATGTAGGCTGCTTTTCCTATGCTATTAATGTGGGCTGTTTTACCGTCAATATCGATGTGTGTTGTTTTACTTGCACTATCGATGTAGTCTTTTTTACCTACACTATCGATGTGGGCTGTTTCACCTATTCTATCTATGCATGTTGTTTTACCTACACTATCAAAGTAGACTTTTACATACATTATCGATGTAGGCTGCTTTACCTACACTATCGATGTAGGCTGTTTTACCTTCTCTTTCAATGTGGGCTGTTGAACCTACTGTATCGATGTGGGCTGTTTTACCTTCTCTATCGATGTAGACTGTTTTACCTACACTATTGATGTGAGCTCTTTTAAGTACTGTATCGATATGGGCTGCTTTTCTTTCTCTATCGATGTGGGCTGTTTTACCTACTCTATCAATGTAAGCTGTTATACCTACTCTATCGATGGAGGCTGTTTTTCGTACTTTATCTGTGTAGGCTGTTATACTTACATTATCGATGTAGGCTGTTTTACCTACACTATCACTGTGGGCTGTTTTACCTACACTATCAGTGTGGGCTGTTTTACCTACTCTATTGATGTAGACTGTTTTACCTACTCTATCAATGTGGGCTGTTCTACCTACTTTATCGATGTGGGCTTTTTTATCTACTCTATCGATGGAGGCTGTTTTTCGTACTTTATCTATGTAGGGCGTTATACCTACACTATCGATGTAGGCTGTTTTACCTGCACTATCGATGTAGGCTGTTTTACCTGCACTATCGATGTTGGCTGTTTTACCTGCACTATCAGTGTGGGCTGTTTTACCTACTCTTTCGATGTGGGCTGTTTTCCCTACTCAATTGATGTGAGCTGTTTAAGTACTCTATTGATTTGCTCTGCTTTACTTGCCCTATCGATGTGAAAAATCCCACAGCACCAGGTTATAGTCCAACAGGTTTAATTGCTCGGTTTCCCCAATGTACCATGCCTCCGGGCATCCTTGCCTGCAACGTATAAGATAGACAACGTTGGCTGAGTCACATGAGTACCTGCCATGTACAAGGTGGGAGGTGTCCCCACGCGTGATGGTGGTATCTATGTCCACACTCTGACACGTCTTGCAGCCCCTACTGTGACAGGGTTGTATGGAGTTGTCCTGAGAGCCGGGCAGTTTGCTACGAACAATGATCTGTTTGAGGTTTGGCAGTTGTTTAAAGGCAAGTAGTGGAGGTGTGGGGAGGGTCTTGGTGAGGTGCTGATCCTCATTGATAATGTGTTGCAGGTCACGAAGAACATGGCGTAATTTTCCAGCTCCTGGGAAATACTGAACAACGAAGGGTACCCTGTCGGTTGCAGCACGTGTCTGTCTCCTGAGGAGGTCATTACGGTTCCTTGCTGTGGCATGTCGGAACTGGTGGTCGATGAGTTGGGCATTGTACCCCGTTCTTGTGAGGGCATCCCTGAGTACTTCCAGGAGGCATGGTAACTTTTTTAAAAAAAGGTTTTGTGATTTACACATGAAAGAAGTGAAACTATCATTGTATTCTAACAGATGAAAGGCTTAACAGACAATCAATTTTTCAATGTATAATTTCAGTTACATCACACTGTAAAGTTTTGCTATAAGTTCTGTGTTAGGATTGAGCTCTCCATTATCACCTGATGAAGGAGCGTCGCTCCGAAAGCTAGTGTGCTTCCAATTAAACCTGTTGGACTATAATCTGGTGTTGTGTGATTTTTAACTTTGTACACCCCAGTCCAACACCAGCATCTCCAAATCATGACTTCTATCGATGTGGGCAGTTTTTCCTATGTAGGCTGCATTACCTACACTATCGATGAAGGCTGTTTTATCTACTCTATCAGTGTGTGCTGTTTTACCTACAGTATCAATGTGGGCTGTTTAACCGACTCTTTCGATGTGGGCTGTTTTACCAACTTTATCGATGTAGACTGTTTTACCTACTCTATAGATGTGGGCTGTTTTACCTAAACTATCGATGTGGCCTGTTTTACCTACACTATCGATGTGGCCTGTTTTACCTACATTATCGATGTGGCCTGTTTTACCTACACTATCGATGTGGGCTGTTTTACCTACTTTATCTATGTGGCCTGTTTTACCTACACTATCTATGTGGGCTGTTATACCTACACTATCGATGTGGGCTGTTATACCTACACTATCGATGGAGGCTGTTTTTCGTACTTTATCTATGTTGGCTGTTATACCTACACTATCGATGTTGACTGTTATACCTACACTATCGATGTGGGCTGTTATACCTACACTATCGATGGAGGCTGTTTTTCGTACTTTATCTATGTTGGCTGTTATACCTACACTATCGATGTTGACTGTTATACCTACACTATCGATGTAGGCTGTTTTACCTACACTATCGATGTGGGCTGTTGTACCTATTCTATCTGTGTACTTTGTTTTACCTACTCTATCAATGTAGGTTGTTTTACCTACTTTATCTATGTGGGCTGTTTTACCTACACTATCGATGCATGATGTTTTATCTAACCTATCGCTGTAGGCTGTTTTTCCTACTCTCTTGATGTGGGTTGTTTTACCTTCACTATCGACGTGGGCTGTTTTATCTACACTATCGATGTAAGCTGTGGTCCCTACTCTATCTATGTATTCTGTTTTACCTACTCTATCGATGTAGACTGTTTTACCTATGCAATTGATGTGAGCTCTTTTAAGTAGTGTATCGATTTGGGCTGCTTTTCTTACTCTATCTATGTAGTCTGTTTTACCTACACTATCAATGTGGGCTGTTTTACCTACTCAAACGATGTGAGCTGTTTTAAGTACTCTATCGATTTGGGCTATTTTATCTTCACTATCAATGTGGGTTGTTTTACCTACTTTATCGATGTAGACTGTTGTACCTACTCAATTGATGTGAGCTCTTTTAAGTCCTGTATCGATATGGGCTGTTGTACCTACAATATCGGTGTGGGCTGTTGTACCTACACCATCGATGTCGGCTGTTTTACCTGCACTATTGATGTCGGCTGTTTAACCTGTAGTTTTGATGTACAGTGTTTTAAATAATCTATTGATGTGGGCTCTTTTACTGCCTCTATCGATCTGGGATGTTTTACCTACTCTATTGATGTGGGCTGTTTTACCTGCACTATCGATGTGGGCTGTTTTACTTACTCTAACGATGTGTTGTTTACCTAATCTCTCGATGTAGGATGTTTTACCTACTCTATCTATGTAGTCTGAATCACCTACTCTATCGATGTAGCCTGTTTTACCTACTCTATCTATGTAGTCTGTTTTACCTACTCTATCGATGTAGGATGTTTTACCTACTCTATCGATATAGGATGTTTTACCTACTCTATCGATATAGGATGTTTTACCTACTCTATCGATGTGGGCTGCTGTACCTACACCATCGATGTCGACTCTTTTACCTGCACTATCGATGTGGGGTGTCTTACCTACTCTCTGTATGTCGGCTGTTTTACCTACCCTATCGATGTTGGCTGTTTAACCTACTCTATTGATGTAGGCTGTTTTACCTGCAGTTTTGATGTACAGTGTTTTAAATAGTCTATTGATATAGGCTCTTTTACCGCCTCTATCGATGTTAGATGTTTTACCTACACTATCGATGCAGGCTGTTGTCCCTACTCTATCTATACCTGCACTATTGATGTCGGCTGTTTAACCTGTAGTTTTGATGTACAGTGTTTTAAATAATCTATTGATGTGGGCTCTTTTACTGCCTCTATCGATCTGGGATGTTTTACCTACTCTATTGATGTGGGCTGTTTTACTTACTCTAACGATGTGTTGTTTACCTAATCTCTCGATGTAGCCTGTTTTACCTACTCTATCTATGTAGTCTGTTTTACCTACTCTATCTATGTAGTCTGTTTTACCTACTCTATCGATGTAGCCTGTTTTACCTACTCTATCGATGTAGGATGTTTTACCTACTGTATCGATATAGGATGTTTTACTTACTCTCTTGATGTGGGCTGCTGTACCTACACCATCGATGTCGACTCTTTTACATGCACTATCGATGTGGGGTGTCTTACCTACTCTCTGTATGTCGGCTGTTTTACCTACCCTATCGATGTTGGCTGTTTAACCTACTCTATTGATGTAGGCTGTTTTACCTGCAGTTTTGATGTACAGTGTTTTAAATAGTCTATTGATATAGGCTCTTTTACCGCCTCTATCGATGTTAGATGTTTTACCTACACTATCGATGCAGGCTGTTGTCCCTACTCTATCTATGTACTCAGTTTTACCTACACTTTCGATGTAGGCTGTTTTACCTACACTATCAGCGTGGGCTGTTTTACCTACACTATCGATGTGGGCTGTGCTACCTCCTCTATCAATGTAGACTGTTTTACCTACTCTATCGATGTGTGTGGTTTAACCTACACTATCGATGTAGACTGTTTTACCTACTCTATCGATGTGTGTGGTTTAACCTACACTATCGATGTAGGGTGTTTTACCCTCTATATGATGTGGGCTGTTTTAACTACTGTATCGATGTAGGCTGTTTTACTTACTCTATCGATGTAGGCCTTTTTACCTGCACGATCAATGTAGCTGTTTTACTTGCTCTATCCATGTAGGCTGCTTTACCTACTCTATCGTTGTGCGCTGTTTTTCCTACTTTTTCTATGTCGGCTGTTTTACCTACACTATCGATAAAGTCTGTTTTATCTACTCTATCGGTGTATGCTGTTTTACCTACACTATCAAGGTGAGCTGGTTTACCGACTCTTTCGATGTAGGCTGTTTTACCAACTCTATCGATGTATCCTGTTTTACCTACTCTATCTATGGGAGCTGTTTTACCTACTCTATCGATGTGGGCTGTGTTATCTACCCTATCGATGTGGGCTGTTTTACCTACAGGATCAATGTAGTCTGTTTTACCTACAGGATCAATGTAGTCTGTTTTACCTACACGATCAATGTAGTCTGTTTTACCTATTCTATCGATGTGGGCTGTTTTACCTACACTATCGATGTTGTCTGTTTTACCTACAGGATCAATGTAGTCTGTTTTACCTACACGATCAATGTAGTCTGTTTTACCTACTCTAACGATGTAGGCTGTTTTACCTACTTCTTCGATGTGAGCTATTTTATGTACTCTATCGATTTGGGCTGCTTTACCTTCTCTATTGATGTGGGCTGTTTTTCCTACTTTATCTATGTAGGCTGTTTTACCTACACTGTCGGTGTATACTGTTTTACCTACCCTATCGCTGTGGGCTGTTTTACCTGCTCTATCGACGTGGGCTGTGGTACCTACTCTATTGATGTCGATGTGGGCTGTTTTCGCTACTCTATCTATTTATGTTGCTTTACCTACACTATCAAAGTAGGCTATTACCTACATTATCGATGTAGGCTGGCTTACCTACACTATCAAAGTATGCTGTTAGACCTACTCTATCAATGTGGCTTGATTAACCTACTTTATCGATGTAGGCTGTTTTACCTTCTCTATCGATATAGGCTGTTTTATCTTCTCTAACGATGTTGGCTGTTTTACCTACTCTATCGATGTAGGCTGTTTTACCTACACTATTGTTATGCGCTGTTTTACCGATACTATCGATGCATGCTGTTTTATCTACTCTATCAATGTGGGCTGTTTTACCTGCACTATCGATGTGGGCTGTTTTACCTGCACTATCAATGTAAGCTCTTTTACCTACACTTTCGAGGTGGGGTGTTTACCTTCTAAATGAATGTGGACTACTTTACCTACTCTATCGATGTAGGCTGTTTTACTACACTATCAATGTAGGCTGTTTTACCTGCTCTATCTATGTAGGCTGTTGAATCTAATCTATCGATGTAGGCTGGTATACCTACACTATCGAAGTGGGCTCTTTTACCTACTCAATCAATGTGGACTGTTTTACCTACTGTATCGATGAAGGCTGTTTTACCTTCTCTATCGATGTGCGCTGTTTTACCTTCTCTATCGATGTAGGCTGTTTTACCTACACTATCGAAGTAGGCTGTTTAGCTTACTCTATCAATGTGGGCTGTGTTTCCTTCTATATCTATGTAGGCTGTTTTACCTACACTATCGATGAAGTCTGTTTTATCTACTCTATTGGTTTATGCTGTTTTACCTACGCTATCAATGTGGGCTGTTTTACTGACTCTTTTGAAGTATCCTGTTTTACCTACTCTATCAATGTAGGCTGTTTTACTTTCTCTATCAATGTGGGCTGTTTTACCTCATGTATCAATGTGGGCTGTTTTGCTTACTCTAGCGATGTGGGCTGTTTTACCTACTCAATCGATGTGAGCTGTTTTACCTCCTCTATCCATGTGGGCTGTTTTTCCTACTTTATCTGTGTATGCTGTTTTACCTACACTATCAATGTAGGCTGTTTTACTGACTCTTTCGATGTAGGCTGTTTTAAATTCTCGATCGATGTAGGCTGTTTTACCAACTCTATCGATGTATCCTGTTTTACCTACTCTATCGATGTGGGCTGTTTTACCTACTCTAATGATGTCGGCTGTTTTATCTACTGTATCTATGTAGTCTGTTTCACCTATTCTATCGATGTATGTTGTTTAACCTCCACTATCGAAGTCAGCTTTTACCTACACTATCGAAGTAGGCTGTTTTACCTACTCTCTTGATGTAAGCTGTTTAACCTACTCTATCAACGTGGGCTGTTTAACCTTCTGTATCGATGTAGGCTGTTTTACCTTCTCTATCGATGTGGGCTGTGTTACCTACTCTATCGATGTTGGCTGTTTTACCTACACGATCAATGTTGGCTGTTTTACCTTCACTGTCGATGTAGGCTGTTTTACTTACTCTATCAATGTGGGCTGTGTTACTTACTCTATCGATGTAGGCTGTTTTGCCTGCACGATCAACGTGGGCTGTTTTACCTGCTCTATCGATGTGAGCTGTTTTAAGTATTCTATCGATTTGGGCTGCTTTACCTACTCTATCTAGTTGAGTTGTTTTTCCTAATTTATCTATGTAGGCTGTTTTACCTACACTATCGATGAAGTCTGTTTTATGTACTCTATCGATGTGGGTTGTTTTACCTTCACTATCGATGTAGGCAGTTTTACCTATTCTATCGGTGTGGGATGTTTTACCTACTCTATCTATGTATGTTGTATTACCTACACTATCGAAGTAGGCTTTTACCTACAATACCGATGTAGGCTGGTTTACCTACACTATCGAAGTAGGCTATTGAACCTACTCTATCGATGTGGGCTGTGTTACCTAGTCTATCAATGTGGGCTGTTTAACCTACTGTATCGATGTGGGATGTGTTACCTAGTCTATCGATGTGGGCTGTGTTACCTAGTCTATCAATGTGGGCTGTTTAACCTACTCTATCGATGTGGGCTGTGTTACCTAGTCTATCGATGTAGGCTGTTTAAACTACTCTATCGATGTGGGCTGTGTTACCTAGTCTATTAATGTGGGCTGTTTAACCTACTGTATCGATGTGGGCTGTGTTACCTAGTCTATCGATGTTGGCTGTTTAACCTACTGTATCGATGTGAGCTGTTTTACCTACTCTATCGATGTTGGCTGTTTAACCTACTGTATCGATGTAGGCTGTTTTACCTATCTATCGATGTGGGCTGTGTTACCTAGTCTATCGATGTGGGCTGTGTTACCTAGTCTATCGATGTTGGCTGTTTAACCTACTGTATCGATGTGGGCTGTTTTACCTAGTCTATCGATGTGGGCTGTTTTACCTACACGATCAATGTGGGCTGTTTTACCTGCTCAATCTAGGTAGGCTGTTTTACCTACTCAATCGATGTGAGCTGTTTTAACTACTCTATCGATTTGGGCTGCTTTACCTACTCTATCGATGTGGGCTGTTTTTCCTACTTTATCTCTGTAGGCTGTTTTATCAACACTTTAGTGAAGGCTGTTTTATCTACTCTATCGGTGTATGCTGTTTTACCTACACTGTCAATGTGGGCTGTTTTCCCGACTCTTTCGATGTGGGCTGTTTTACCTTCTCTATCGATGTGGGCTGTTTTACCAACTCTATCGATGTATTCTGTTTAACCTACTCTATCGATGTACACTGTTTTAAATACTCTATTGATATAGGCTGGTTTACCTACTGTATCTATGTGAGCTGTTTTACCTACTTTATCGATGTTGGCTGTTTTACCTCCTCTATCGATCTCGGTTAGAGTGGTACTGGAAAAGCACAGCAGTTCAGGCAGCATCCGAGGAGCAGTAAAATCCACGGTTCGGGGAAGATGAGGCGTTCTTCCTCCAGGCGTCTGGTGGTGAGGGAGCAGCGGTGAAGGAGGCCCAGGTCCTCCATGTCCTCGGCAGAGTGGGAGGGGGAGTTGAAATGTTGGGCCACGGAGAGGTGGGGTTGATTGGTGCGGGTGTCCCGGAGATGTTCCCTAAAGTGGTCTGCTAGGAGGCATCCGGTTTCCCCAATGTAGAGGAGACTGCATTGGGAGCAACGGATACAATAAATGATATTGGTGGATGTGCAGGTAAAACTTTGATGGATGTGAAAGGCTCCTTTAGGGCCTTGGATGGAGGTGATGGAGGAGGTGTGGGCGCAGGTTTTGCAATTCCTGCGGTGGCAGGGGAAGGTACCAGGATTGGAGGTTGGGTTGTAGGGGGGCGTGGACCTGACCAGGTAGTCATGGAGGGAACTGTCTTTGCGGAAGGCGGAAAGGGGTGGGGAGGGAAATATATCCCTGGTGGTGGGGTCCGTTTGGAGGTAGTGGAAATGTCGGCGGATGATTTGTTTTGTGCGAAGGTTGGTAGGGTGGAAGGTGAGCACCAGGGGCGTTCTGTCCTTGTTACGGTTGGAGGGGTGGGTTCTGAGGGCGGAGGTGCGAGATGTGGACGAGATGCGTTGGAGGACATCTTTAACCACGTGGGAAGGGAAATTGCAGTCTCTAAAGAAGGAGGCCATCTGGTGTGTTCTGTGGCGGAACTGGTCCTCCTGGGAGCCTCTATCGATGCGGGCTGTTTTACCTACTCGATCGATGTGGGCTGTTTTACCTACTCTATTGATGTTGTCTGTTTTACCTGGTGTATCAATGTGGGCTGTTTTACCTACTCGATCTATGTAGTCTGTTTTACCCACTCTATCGATGTGGGCTGTTTTATCTACTCTATCGATGTGGGCTGTTTTATCTACTCTATCGATGTGGGCTGTTTTACCTTCACTATTGATGTAGGCTTTTTTACCTGCTGTATCTATGTAGGCTGTTTTACCTACTCTATCGATGTGGGCTGCTTTACCTACTCTATCGATGTGGGCTGTTTTATCTACTCTATCGATGTGGGCTGTTTTACCTTCACTATTGATGTAGGCTTTTTTACCTGCTGTATCTATGTAGGCTGTTTTACCTACTCGATCGATGTGGGCTGTTTTACCTACTCTATCGATGTGGGCTGTTTTATCTACTCTATCGATGTGGGCTGTTTTACCTTCACTATTGATGTAGGCTTTTTTACTTGCTGTATCTATGTAGGCTGTTTTACCTACTCTATCGATGTGGGCTGTTTTATCTACTTTATCGATATGGGTAGTTTTACTTTCTGTATCGATGCAGAATTCCAGCTGGGATATTTCTTAGAGTCAGCTCTGGTCACTGTGCTCACCTAAATTTCAATTCCTCAGGGATTGATAAAGTGATAGAGTATGGAAACAGATTCTTCGATCAATGACCAGTGGAGTGCCACAAGGGTCGGTCCTGGGCAATCATAAGAGGTACAGGTAGTACGTTTGCAGATGATACCAAAATTGGAGGTGTAGTGGACAGCAAAGAGGGTTATCTCAGATTACAACAGGATCTGGACCAGATGGGCCAATGGGCTGAGAAGTGCCAGTGGTATGCTTTCCTTTATTGGTCAGAGTATTGAGTACAGGAGTTGGGAGGTCATGTTGCGGCTGTACAGGACATTGGTTCGGCCACTGTTGGAATATTGCATGCAATTCTGGTCTCCTTCCTATCGGAAAGATGTTGTGAAACTTGAAAGGATTCAGAAAGGATTTACAAGGATGTTGCCAGGATTGGAGTATTTGAGCTATAGAGAGAGGCTGAACAGGCTGGGGCTGTTTTCCCTGGAGCGTTGGACTCTGAGGGGTGACCTTATAGAGGTTTACAAAATTATGAGGGGCATGGTTAGGATAAATAGACAAAGTCTTTTCCCTGAGATCGGAGAGTCCAGAACTAGATGGCATAGGTTTAGGGTGAGAGGGGAAAGATATAAAAGAGACCTAAGGGACAACTTTTTCATGCAGAGGGTGGTACGTATATGGAATGAGCTGCCAGAGGATGTGGTGGGGGCTGGTACAATTGCAATATTTAAGAGGCATCTGGATGGGTATATGAATAGGAAGGGTTTGGAGGGATATGGGCTGGGTGCTGGCAGGTGGGACTAGATTGGGTTGGGATATTTGGTCGGCATGGACAGATTGGACCGACGGGTCTGTTTCCGTGCTGTACATCTCTATGACTCTATGACTCTATAACTCAAGCAGGTATGCTAAAGTGTTCAAGTCCCATTTGCCAGGAATTGACCGATATCCCTTGCAACCTTTCCTATTGAATTCTCCATCCTGACTCCTTTTAAAACTTGTAATTGTCCCACCCTCCAACATTTCTTCTGGCAGCTTATTCCATCCATTCACCACCCTCTGTGTAAAAAAGTTGCTCCTCAGATCTCCTTTAAATATTTCTCGTCATACCTTTAAGCTATGCTTGCTAGTTTGGACTCCCCTACCCTGGGAAAGGTGTTTGGCTTTTCCCTCATTCCCAACTGAATACTTTTCAAGTGTCATGAGAGTTCAAAATCCATAAGGATGGCTTGAGATTGAGCAGGGAGTCTTCACAGGAAGTCACACCTGTGTGTTTTTAGGCTCTTTGATACCTTTCGGTGTTACATCCCATTGGTCCCAGTCAAAACCTTTTACATCTACATTTATTTTCTCTCCTTCGCAGTGCTCCTTAAAAAAAAACCCATGTTGGAATTAAAGGCTAAAAATGCCCATGGTACTTTAGGTTTCTGAGTGCGGGCAAATGGGACTAGATTAGGTTAGAATATCTGGTCGGCATGGACACGTTGGACTGAAAGGTCTGTTTCCGTGCTGAACATCTCTCTGACTCTAATTGCACACCAGAAGGCTACCATTTTACCATGAATCTTGCTTGATGGTAAAGCTGCTACAGACCTTAGTAAGAACCACTCTCAAAGGTTTATGGCAGAAAGTACAATTATGATTTCCTCCTGCATCATACTTCATGGCACATCTTGAATTTTTTTAAATGTCTTGTCCCTTGAATTTTATGTTATGCAATGGATATATAAAAAAAAATCAAATCTGCCAAAGGATAATTTTATTTTCATTCTGTTAAACAAAATAACTTAAACTAATATGAGGCTCCACAACCACCTGATGAAGGAGCAGCACTCCGAAAGATAGTGCCTCAAAATAAACCTATTGGACTAGAACTTGGTGTTGGGTGATTTTTAATTTTGCCTACCCCAGTCCAAAACTGTCACCTCTAAAATATGAGAGAAGATAACCTTTTGGCTCCTCAAGATACATTGTCAACCTATCCTGCCACATCTCATATCTCTCTGTCTCATGTTTAGTATTATATGGTTTATATATTATTGCATGTCCTTACCTTTCCTACGAAGATATACAATTTCACACTTTTCTTTGTTGATTCCATCTGTCATTCAGATGCCCATTCAACCTGCCATTCCATGTCCTTTTGAGATTATCCTACAGTTTACAACTTTTGTGTCATTTGGAAAATGTTGAACTTTTGCTCTGTGTGACCATGATCTAAGATATTGAAACGCATCAATAAAATAATGGCCCTTATTCTGATTATGGGGAGCTGTGCTGATAAGCTTCGTCTAGTGTGAAAAACAATAGTTTCCCATCACTCAGTGAACTCTGTATCCATGCTGTCTCTGTCCTGTTTGTTTAATTATCTTTGATTGTATTCACGAGCCTATTTTGAGCAGTTTTATCCAAATGCCTTTAGGTCTCATGTACATCACAGAAACCACATCAACTCTCTCACCAAAAAAAAACCTCAATCAGGTAAAACAGCATACGCGTTCAACAAATCTATACTGGTTTTCTTTAACTGATCTGCACTTGTCCAGTTACTGCTAACTTTGGCATAGATTATTTCTAAAAGCTTTCCCAACATTGTGGTTAAATTAATTGTCTTGTACTTGCAATGCTTATCCTTCAATCCATGCCTGAACAGGTTGTAGTATTCATTATTCTCCAGTTCTCAGATACCACCTCTCCACCCAAAGTTCGTTGGAAGTACATGCTTGGTGCCTCTGCAATATCCACCCTGTTGACTTATTAATTTAAATACATCCAGCCTTTATAATACCTCCTCTTTATCAATTCTTAACTCATCCAGTTTCTCGACTACCCTCTAATTCACGATGACTTTAGCAATTATTGCAAAGTACTCATTGAGTAACACAGCCTCTATGCTTGGATCTGATTTTAGATAATACTATGACCTCATCTTTACTCATACTTTTTTTTAATAGGTGTTTTTAGAAGACGTCCCTTTCACATTAATTGTCCGTCTCTTCTTGCTTACCCCCTCTTACCTTTTTAAATGTCCTCTCTGAGCTTGGTTCTCACTTTCATTCTCATCCTTATGTCTGTCATTTCCATTCTTTTCTGCTTCACCTTACTCTCTAAGAGCACAAAGGCTGTGCTGCCTGCCCACTGCCAGGGTGAAGGACATCTCCTGAGGGCTGGAGAGGAATTGGAATGGGAGGGGAAGGATCCAGTTATCATTGTCCACCACATTGGGACGAACAACATTGAAAGGAGGTTGTGCTGAAAGAAGTTGAACAGTTAGGAACTGAATTAAAAAGCTGAACTTTCAACCTAGTCATCTTGGGTTTACTACCAGAGCCATGGACAAACTGGCAGAGGATAATTAAAGTCAAGCAGTTAAATATATGGCTAACAGATTGAACTGGAAGGAAATGGTTTCAAACAGTAAATAATAGAGGAAGTTGTTCTGGCAGTTTGGCCATCACTTGAACAAGGCTGGAACCTGTGTCTTGGTAAATCAAATAACTGGGACTTTAAATCAAATAGATGGGGTAGAGCTCTGGAGAGGGCATATTTAGCCTTACAAAGCAAAAGGAAATGGCAGCATTACGGCCAGCTACTTAGCTTGTGATATCCAGAGTGAACAGGAAGGGCTAACAATGGTAACTGCAAAATTAAGGGCACGTTTCTTAAATGCACGTAATGTTTGGAACAAAATAATGGGCATAATTCTGTTATCATTATGGAGACATGATCACAAGGAGATCAAAGCTGGTAACAAATATACAGGGCTTTGTGACTTTTTGAAAGGACAATCATGAAGTAAAGTGTTTTGGGTTGTCCTTGTTAGAATGAGATATAATAAGTACAACAGCAAGAAATTATCTTGGCTCAGAAGATGAAGAATCCAAATGGGCAGACAAGAAAAAAACAAGAGGAAAAAGACATTGGTGGGAGTAGTATGATGGCTCCTGACCGTGGCTGTATTGTGGGACAGAAAATATATCAGGAATCATTGAGACCGTGTAAGAAAGGTAGCATAAACATCTGGCAATAATGTAATCAGAATTGGCTGATTGATCAAATATTCTGGATAATAATGAGGTCCTTGTTGTGGTTCTGTTCGCCGAGCTGGAAGTTTTTGTTGCAAACATTTCGTCCCCTGGCTAGGCGACATCATCAGTGTTTGGGAGCCTCCTGCGAAGCGCTTCTTTGATGTTTCCTCCCATCAAAGAAGCGCTTCGCAGGAGGCCCCCAAGCACTGATGATGTCGCCTAGCCAGGGGACGAAACGTTTGCAACAAAAACTTCCAACTCGGCGAACAGA
>NC_057741.1:6202776-6211061 GCF_004010195.1 Chiloscyllium plagiosum
AAACACTATATAGTACAAACAGGAAGACAGCTAACAATCCGCATCCATGAACATCAACTAGCCATGAAACGACACGACCAGCTATCCTTAGGAGCCACACACGCAGACAACACGGAACACAAATTTGACTGGGGCAACACTACTATCATAGGGCAAGCCAGACAGAGAACAGCCAGGGAATTCCTAGAGGCATGGCATTCATCCACAAACTCCATCAACAAACACATCGACCTGGACCCAATATACCAACCACTACAGCGGACAGCTGAAACTGACAACCGGAAGCGGCAGGGACAGACCACTATAAACACCGGAGGAAACATCAAAGAAGCGCTTCGCAGGAGGCTCCCAAGCACTGATGATGTCGCCTAGCCAGGGGACGAAACGTTTGCAACAAAAACTTCCAGCTCGGCGAACAGAACCACAACAACGAGCACCCGAGCTACAAATCTTCGCACAAACTTTGAATAATGAGGTCCATATAATCAATGTAAAAACACACACTAATTATTAGAAACATAATGTAGGGCGTATACACGTACTGTTATAATTTATTTACAGCATAAATCACTTAAATAATAATGCAACTTTGCCTTAACTAAAACCTATTGGTAGAGAGCCTTCTTCACTCGCACCCGCAACTGACTACTCAGCCATCACGGTAGATCGTAGCATTTGAGGAGAAATTGATTCGGAATTGAATCAACTGTTGGTCTTGCATATCACCATTCGATTGAACAACAAGCATATTTACAGTGAGGTAAGTAAGTTAAAAACTATAGAAATTGGACAGAGAAATATCGTAAACCTCACGGCATTTGAAGTATATAATTCTTGCTGGTTTATAAGGTGCCACTTAAAACAGTTTGCTCTATATTAACTATGGATGAGTTTAGCAGAAAAAACAGTTGAAGAGGAATGGTAAACACTTAAGAAACTAGTTCATGACTCACAACAGAGTACAATCCTTGTGAAGAACAAAGCATTTTAGGAAGGGGATAAGCTGACCATAGTTAACCAGGGAAGTTAAGGATAGTATCAAGTTTAAAGAAAAATATGCAATGTAGAAAGATGAGTGGTAAGCCTGAGGATTGAAGATGGTCACCCACTGCTTCTGGATCTATGTCCAGCTGTCACACTTTATCTTATGACTGGTCCAAAATAGGTCAGGACTAGAGAGTGAAGCTGATGATGTGCAACTCTCCCTTATTGTAATCCAACTCAACCACGAGTCCTTTTCATCATATTTGTATTATCTGTTATCCATTATCTACTTGTAGCTATTCCTGTGGTGATGGTTGAGGGACATAGCAGCTGGTGTGGATTCTCTGGGCACAATGGATGCAACACCTGTGTAGATGGTTCAGGCCATAGGGTTAATATTCACTGGAATGAAACAGATGTAGTGGAACTCAGCAGTTCTCTTAGCACCTCTTTGCAGAACCATAATGCACATCCCAAAAGAATGAGGATGGGGCTGGAAAAGGCTGAAGCTGTCAGGTCTCTGACCAATGTGGTCATAAGTCAGTTGCATGTTCTTATGTTATATCTGTGACAATGACCACACTTGCGTCCAGCACCACAGAGTTGAGAGAAGAACCACACTTAATGGTAGAGACTTGACTGGTTACAGCATCTAGAGTGATGCCCTTAGCTCAACTTGACTGTCTGAGTAATGTCAATTCAAAGAAATGAGTGAGTCGCACATGTTTTGGAGTTGCTTTGGGGAAAAAAGAATGATGCAGAGCTGGAGTAGGTTCTGCTGTCAGGAAGCATCTTGTCAGTAAGGTGACTTGCCTTCCCAAGGGTGTTACTGATAGTCTGATGGAGCTTAAACCCACCCAGCCCCCAGCACTACAACAAGATGCAAGCAATTCTCATGAGTCTGTCTGCACTATCATGAGTAATGCTAATTAAATCACAGACAACTTCAATGACGACTTCTATCCCTTGACTGCTGCTGTGCTAAAGTCAAGCTAATCATTCTTGGTGACTTCAATGCGAAAGATCACCAGGTTTGGCAAGAGCTCATTGGGAAAAGAGGGTATAGGCAGTTATAACAACAATGGTCTCTTCTTGCTGAAGATGTGTGCTGTGCATGAACTCATAATCACAAATATAATTCTCTCCCTGCCTAATTACAATAAGACATCTTGAATAACCATCTTCCATGCATTGGCATTGAAGTGACTACGGCATCAACAGGCATACAGACAGGTAGGATGTGTGTACAATGAAAGCCATGTGCAGTATTGTCTGCGTGGGTTTCCTCTGGGTACTCTGGTTTCCTCCCACTGTCCAATGATGTGCAGGTCAGGTGAATTGGCCATGCTAAATTGCCCGTAGTGTTAGGTAAGGGGTAAATGTAGGGGCATGGGTGGGTTGCGCTTCGGCGGGTTGGTGTGGACTTGTTGGGCCGAAGGGCCTGTTTCCACGCTGTAATGTAATCTAAACACAGTTAACCAGATGTGCGATCAAAGAGGTAACTTTCAAAGGAGTGACTTAAAGGAGAAGTAAGGGTACAGAGGCAGAAAGACTTTCAATGGGATCCTACTGTGCATTAATGTAATTAACTAACAGGGACATAAAGTGAAGCTTCACGCACCAAGGATCGTTTTTACTGATCAATTTTTTTCCAGTTGCTATTTATGACATTTTCGACATGTCTTTTCAATGCAAGTTTCATGGTTGTTGCTTCATTCGTTTACTTTATGTTTTTTCTCCCTTTAGCATGTTTGAAATGTATATGTGAAGGTAGAAAGAGTGGAATTACACAGTCGTTGGATGTCTGTCCATAATTGAAACATTTATAAGTATTCATCTGAACAGAAAGATGCAGGGAGCTCTTACAATACAAAAATTCACTATAGTTTAGTGGAACTTTTAATTCATCAACAAGTCACTTAACTGTGAGGTGCAAAGCCCGATGTCAATTGGCAGGATTGTTTAAAATTAAATGATGGACCTTGTTTTCAGCACACTGAATGCAGTATTTCATGGTTTGAAACAATACAAAATGCAAGAAGATATGCTGAGGTGATTAGCTGACATTGGATTTGAACTGTCTGCATCTGCTATTGTTCATATCTGTAGGCCTTGGCGCACTTACCCGATGTAAGACAGAGAGAAGCTGCTGCCTTTGAGTCCTAGCTAGCTGGGGTGCAACGTCATATACTATCAAGTTGAACTCCCAATATGGCATCAGTGGTACTCAATGTCTCAATTGCTTTCAGTTTCCATGCCTTTGTAACTCCTTTTAATAGAGTTAAAAATCACACAACACTAGGTTATAGTCCAACAGGTTTAATTGGAAGCACTAGCTTTTAGAGCACCGCTCCTTCTTCACAAACATCTGAGGAAGGAGCAGCGCTCTGAAAGCTAGTGCTTCCAAATAAACCTGTTGGACTATAACCTGGTGTTGTGTGATTTTTAACTTTGTTCACCCCAGTCCAACACCGGCATCTCCAAATCATGACTCCTTTTAATAGAGGTTTCTAAAATCAATGAGGGGTATAGATAGAGTCAATGGTAGGTGCCGTTGCCCTAGAATGGGGAATTTCAAGACTAGGAGGCACATTTTTAAGATGCGAGGAGAGAGATTTAAAAAAGACATGAAGGCAAATTTTCTACACAGAGATTAGTTCATGCGTTGGATGAACTTCCTGAGGTGAATGTGAGCACAGTTATAATGTTTAAAAGACAGGTAGAAAAGTACATGAATAGGAAAGGTTTGGAGGAATATGGGCCAGGAGCAGGCAGGTGGGATTAGTTTAGTTCAAGATTATGCTCGGCATAAATTGGTTGGACCAAAGGTCTGGTTTCTTGCTGCATAACGCTATGACACTCTCAGTCATTTGCAACGTTAGTCAATTTATTGTTCACAGATGTGTTAAGGGGACCCTGATACTTTGTTCACTATAATAGATGTCCTTACCAGTTGCTCAGTTGAAAGATAACAACTTGATGAGAGATACAAATCTTTCAGCTCTCCAAATTGTCCAAAGTTAAACAAAATGTGATAAACTGGGCACCAAGATGTAGGCCTCACACTCCAAGACTAGCAATCCTAACACTTGTGCCTCCCAACAGTGATCTTTGTAGGGTTTGGCATGCAAACAGGAGGACGCCACTTACAGTGGATTAGTGGGTCTAACTATTTGTGTAATTGTTCAATAATTACTCACTGCATGCCAGTGAGAGTTTGTCTAAATGCATACACATGAGCCTCTACCTTTCCCGAATCCTGACATTGTTTCAGTCGGAACCAGAACAAGGAGTTTAAAAGAACACAACAAAACTTTCATTCGTCAGAGGTTCAAGCAGGTCATCTCTCTCAGACAGTTGGCCCTCACCGACAGAGAAGCTCCCCATTAACGGTTCTCCTGACTTAGAGAGTTCCCAGCTTGGCCCAGCACCATCTTCCCACCTTCACTCCATCACTTGCCTTATCAAACAAGCAGTGTAGAAGTCTTGGATCTTGCAAAAATGGAAACTGGTGGAGACCAAATATAATTGGGTATCCACTGTTCCATGGAAATTCAGCAAGTCTCTTACTGCTCATGTATAGGTGGCTGGTGGTGCTGAAGTAGAGTTTTGTTCTGTGCTGGTTATAAAATACAGAGGATTTTACTCTATAAATACCTAGATAGTCATTAACCAGAAGCATGGGTTAATTCCTACTTTTGAAGAGCCACTCTTGTCTTTTATTTTAAGATATTATAAGAATTATCTGTTGCTGTGTCATTTAAAGAAGAAGGCTACTATTTTTAGCATTGACATTATTGTGAATAACGTGGCTAAAACTGAATGCTGATATTTCAATGTCCATGAACTTCCCACCATACCACCAACTGTTTCCATGCTTGCATAGTTCTGAAAATGTGGGGCATCTTGCAGCAAATCTGTGCTGGAGTCCGTATGATCATTTATGTTTTTTCCATGTTTCATAATTCAGTGAGACAAAAATACATAACTCTGGAGGAAACGTAGGAGGAGCTCCACAAACTGATAAGACCAAATGGTGGCAACAACTGTCGTGCTGACACTGTTGTTACCAGAGCATCTTCACAAGTAGTATCGAGTTCTCATAGCTGTAATATAGATCTAAATGTAAGCCACACCATTTTTATTTAATGCACAGATCTGTTTACATATGCACCATAAAGAGATTTTAATTAACTCTTCCCAGTTTGGTTCTCTGCAGAACAACAGTATCATAATAATTCATCTTTGCATTGGCTGCTATCATAATCTAGCCAAGTTGGAATGAAACCCTTTGAGTGAAGTGGTTGATAGTGTGATCAAAGTATTTTTATCTGTCAAAATATTAAGCATACAGGCATTCAGTGCTGTCAAAAAGGCACGATGCCAGTACTGTCAGGTTGGAATAATCTCATTGGATAATGTGAGGTTATTTCATTTCTATGAGTTTGGTAGCTTTCCAGATGTCGAGAGTGGGTGCTGGAAAAGCATAGTAGGTCAGGCAGCATCCGAGGGGCAGGAGAATCGATGTTTCAGGCAAGCTGTTTTCCTACATCCCACTCTCAACTCTGGTCTCCAGCATCTACAGTCCTCACTCTCTCCTGGCTTTCCAGGTGTACCTCCCATGATGCTTTGGGGCACTTTAACAGTATTATTGTGTTTTGTGAGGTGAGTTCCTTATCAATGTAGAGGTGGAGAACCATTAGATATGCAACAGGACATCAAGACATATGGCAGGGTTGTTGGGGGGGGGGTGTGGGGGTACAAGTTTGAAGGATTCTAATTTACTTTATTTCAGTGTAAATGCACCTATTGTTTTGACTGCAGAAGTGCTCTTACATGCAACTAAATGATTATTTTTCCATCACTAAATCACCTGTAGTACTTTTAAACTATTATCCTCCACCATTAAATCATCTGTGATGCCAATTAATCAATTTATATGCAATCTCCGTCAAGGGCAACGCAGCACCGCTAAAGATAAGAGAGGTGAGGAGAGAGGGGTGGGGCTAAATCAAAATGGAGCTGGAAGGGGAAGTAAGGCACTTCAGCCCCTATGGTGCCAACCTTCCTCTAAAAGCATCGAGAATATTTAGTGAACACTATATGCACTCCCTCCAAGGACACCTGGGTAAGAATGTAGGCACAGAACAGGGACAGGCAGTCTGCAATAATGATCCCTTCCACTGTCCTCTATCTGATCCTATCAATGACCAATTTGGTGAGGCCCAGGAGCAGACCCATGAAGAGATCTTCCGACTTGCCCAAACCCCTCCACAACAGATGGCCAAAGATCAGGGACGTGGGACTGAAGTGAAATCAAACAAACAACAAAAGATTGTTGAAATAACTAAAAAGGGAGGGCGACGATCCACAACCAATATAGACATGGGCCATAGTCTCAACAGCTGTACAACATAACCAGTTGGACCAGGAGTCCATGAACCACTGCAATCTGCGCTTACACAGAGAGCTCTCCACTCAGGTCCTCCCATTTGGTTTATTTTTATATCTGGAAGTGTTGTTATGCACAACTGGTAATTTTCACCTATAATCCACCATCACTTAAATTATCCATAATTCCACTTACATTCGATTCCCAATAAGGAAAATTCTCTTTGGTTTATTTATTTTTTAATTTAGCCAACTTCTCATGTTCAGGGATGTTACTAGACAGCCTGGAGCAGGTGGGGCTTGAAAACAGGCCTCTTGGTCCAGGGGTAGGGACACTGAGCCACATGAGGGCCTTGCCCCTTTAGCTTATAATTTCCAGAGTTCATACTCTTCAGCTGTAGTTTGAAATGGTCATGTAATAACAGGTGGGCCCTAATTTGTCCAGACCTCAGATCGCACATTGCATCCTGGCTCTCTTGTCTGAGATGGGATTCACTGGGTATGTTTGCGTTCAAACCTCCATGCTTTGGATTTCCATGGAGCAGGATCCGATGTTTGGTTTTTGCCCTTTGTCAATAAAGTTCTGCTAGTTGTGTATGTTGTATAGTTGTGTATGCATTTCAAGCTCTTCTTAACCCCGCTTTAGCTGCTTTCTATGCAAAGAGCATGTGAAACGTCTGGTGTGTGGAGCTATGGTGAACTTAGTGGTGAACCACTGAAAATAACATGATTAACACCTCTGTCAAAATTCCAGCCAACAGAATACCAGGTGAAAATGTTAAGCATTCATTTGTTTATGTCAACAATCGGTGATTTTTAGTTTTCAAGGGTGTTGCGATCCCTTCAGAAACCAAAATGTTTAAAAACTGAAGGCATGTAAAATTCCATGTGACCAACTCAAAGGATCACACAAAAAGATTTCATATTTTAAGGTGTGTAATGAAACAAACACATTCAAATCAACATACATTAATCATTACTTATCTGGCAATAATAAACTAAATTACTGAAAAGATGTTCCCAATTAACTGCTTAGCATAGCTAGATACTCAATGTCACATTTATATATTACATTCGGCAGTCTTGTAATTTTGGCTTTAAAGTCCACAGAGCTCTCCAAGGATCCATCCTCTTGGTTTCAGCAGGGTAATTTTCCAGTTGCCTTTTAAACCCAGTATTTTTCATTCTATCCTTTCAACGTTACTAAATGAGCTTCCCTTTACAAGGTACTCCCTGGTGATTTGATTCAATGGTCTTTCATGCTTCACTATTGTTGCTTACTTGAACAGGAATTCTAACACCACCAAGCTCCTCCTAATGGAGGGTTAACCCAGAAGAAACCCATGACAAAGAAGCAACTGTTGTGGGTTGTCTTCCCGCAAAACTATGCAAACGTGAGGACTGCAGATGCTGGAGATCAGAATCTAGATCAGAGTGGTGCTGGAAAAGCACAGCAGGTCAGGCAGCATCTGAGGAGCAGGGGAATTGACGTTTTGGGCAAAAGGTCTTCATCAGGAATGAAGGCAGGGAGCCTCCGGGAGAGATAAAATGTTATCTCTCCACCCCAGAGGCTTTGTGCTTTCATTCCTGATGAAGGGTTTTTGCCCGAAACATCAACTTTCCTGCTTTTCCGATGCTGCCTGGCCTGCTGTGCTTTTTCTGCATCACTCTCGAGTCATAGAGATGTACAGACTGGAAACAGACCTTTCGGTCCAACCCGTCCATGCCAACCAGATATCCCAACCCAATCTAGTCCCACCTGCCAGTACCCAGCCCATATCCCTCCAAACCCTTCCTATTCATATACCCATCCAAATGCCTCTTAAATGTTGCAATTGTACCAGCCTCCATCACTTCCTCTGGCAGCTCATTCTATACACGTACCACCCTCTGTGTGAAAAAGTTGCCCC
>NC_057741.1:6211108-6257035 GCF_004010195.1 Chiloscyllium plagiosum
GATAGGAAGGAGACCAGAATTGCATGCAATATTCCAACAGTGGCCTAACCAATGTCCTGTACAGCCGCAACATGATCTCCCAACTCCTGTACTCAATACTCTGACCAATAAAGGAAAGTATACCAAACGCCTTCTTCACTATCCTATCCACCTGCAACTCCACTTCTCTAATCTAGTCTCTTCCCCCAAAACTATCAGCCTTACTGATTCTGACAGTCTGGAGGCCCAGATGTATCAAGACCTTTCCTTTGTGTCTAGGGGTTAAAGCTTACACCTGACTTTCAGTCAGGTTTGACCTGGGCTGCCTGTTGCATGGCAAACTGATCACACAGGCTTGTTCCCAGGCAGAATTCAGTATGTTAGTTCATACAACTTCACATCACCCCATTCCAGGGCATTCTGTTTTACCTGAAATTACAAGAGGTGGGTTAGGACCCTCCCACTTTCAGATAAGCAGGAAAGTCTCCACGATGAAGTCCATGGCCTACTGAGATGGGAAAGCCTACCTGATCTTCCAGCAACCGGGCAGTTAATTATCATTCAACACAATATTTTATGGAATTGATACCCGGGATCAGGAAATTCTTTCTCCTACAAGTTTTTTTAAAAAATTCACTTATGGGATGTGGGCACCACTGCTTGGCTACCATTCACGGCTCATCCTTAGTTTCCCTGAAAAGGTTGTGGTGAGCTGCCTTCTTGAACTGTTGCAGTCCATGTGCTATAGGGAGGAAATTCCAGGATTTTAACCCAACCACAGTGAAGGAGCTGTGATATTTTTCCAAGTCAGAATGGTGAGTGACTTGGAGGGGAACTTGAAGGTGGTAGTGTTCCCACGTATCTACTGCCCTTGTCCTTCTAGATAGACGTGGTTGTGGAAAGTGCTGTTTCGATGAGTTTCTTCAGTACACCTCGTAGATAGTACCACAGTGCTGCTGAGTGCTACCGATGAAGGGAATGGATGCTTGTGGGCATGGTACCAATCAAGCTGGCTGCTTTGTCCTGGATGGTGCTCAGCTTCTTGAGTATTGTTGGAGCTACATTGATCCACGCAAGTTGGCTGTGCCTTGCAGACAATGCACAGGCTTTGGGAAGTCAGTAAGTGTGTTAGTTGCAGCAGTATTCCTAGACTCTGACCTGCTGTTGTTTATGTGGCAAGTCCAATTAAATATCTGCTCAATGATAACCTCAAGAATGTTGACAGTGGGATTTAATGATGGCATGAATGTCGAAGGTTAGGGACAGAGATTAGATTTACTCTTATTGGAGATGGTCATTGCCTGGCATGTCTGTGGCACCAGTGCTACTTTGCACTTGTTGGCCCTAGCCCGGATAGCGTCCAGATCTTGTTGTGTTTGAACATGGACTGCTTCAGGATCTGCGGAGTCATGAATGGTGCTGAACATTGTGCAATCATTGTCAAACATTTCTATTTCTGATTTCACTATGGAGGGAAGCACATTGACGGAGCAACTGAAGATGGTTGACCTTATGCCACTACCTTGAGGTGCTCCTGCAGAGATGTTCTGGAGTTGTGATGACTGATGTCCAACAACCAGAACCATTGGTGTCAACTAACGCAGAGACTTCCAGTTTTGAGAGGGTTCCTTAATGCCACACTAGATCGCAAGCAGCCTTGACGTCAAGGCCTGTCGCTTTCACCTCACCTCTGGAATATAATGCTTTTGTCCATGTTTGAAGCAAAGCTGTAATAAGGTCAGGAGTTGAGTAGCTCTGGCTGAACCGAAACTAGGTGTCACTGAGCAGGTTATTGCTGAGCAGGTGCTGCTTGGTAGCAGTGCTAGTGACACCTTCCACCACTTTACTGATGATCAAGAGTGGATTAATGAGGCGGTAATTGGCCGGGTTGGATTTTTTCTACTTTTTGTGTACTGGACATACCTGGTAAATTTTACACATTGTCGAGTAGGTGCCAGTGCTGTAACTGAACTGGAAGAACTTGGCTTGGGGGGCAGTGAATTCTGGAACACCAGTCCTCAGGATTCCTGAAGAAGGGCTTATACCCCACACGTCGATTCTCCTGCTCCTTGGATGCTGCCTGACCTGCTGCGCTTTTCCAGCAACACATTTTTCAGCACAAGTCCTCAGTACTATTGTCAGAATGTTGTCAAGGCCCATAGCCTTTACAGTATCCAGTACTTTCTTGATATCATGGGTAGCGAATCCAATTAGCTGAAGACTGGCATCTGTGATGCTGCGGACCACTGGTAGAAGTGAAGATGGATCATCCACTCAGCCTTCCAACCCTGCTGAGACCCTACCAACAATAGCTGTAAGGTAACTAAAGTCCTGGTTCTGTGAAAGCTTGACCACACTCACTCAAACTGCTTCGATTGTTCCTGTTTTAAAAACAGAACCCCAAGGCTTCACAAGTTGCTTCTCATAAACTGCTCGGCACCTGTCTCCCAATCTTCTGTCTCTCTCTCTAAGAGAAACCAGGATAATTCATTCATCTTAAAGCCACAGATGACAGATTTTTTGTTTAATTGAATTAACATTCCACCATCTCCTTTGGCAGGATTTGAACCTAAGTCCCAAAAGTTTCCAGATTAATAGGCTAGTGATAATATCTAATTAAATGCTGGCATACTCAGAAGTCAATCATGCCACTACCTGGACTCCCAGAGTGAACGGCTGTTACTTCTGGGTTTGAAGGCCATAGGGAAATGAGGGCTAGAAGGCTGCAGGCAAGGCAGGAAGGTCAATTCTCAGTGACACTGCCTTACCTTAGCTCCAGTCCCTTGGCTTCTTGCACAGCTTAGTCCAGATCTAGCACCCACACACACCCTCCACAATCTGACAGCTGGCCTGCACTTGTTTACCTGTCAGGTAGGATGCCTCTCATCCTACCTGGATCTACAATAATTACAGCCCAGGGAGGATGGAGCTCTTAAGTGGTCATTGCCTAATGGGATTGACTTCTCACTCCATGCTTGGAAGATTTTAATTATAGTTTCAAATGTAACCATTTTATAAATTTTGCATTCATAATAAGGCATTGATTTGAGTGTGTAATGTGTGCCACAGCAAGGCCTGCTAATGTGTAAAGATTTGCACACCGCTCCTTAACAAAGCTTAAGAAAATAAAAGTTCCAGCTCATGCTATTTTTATGTAGATGTTAATTACTTATTTTAGTGAGTTGTCTGCAGAAAATTAGTGTGCATAGGAATATAGCAAAAGCAAACTGAGCACTTCTTTGTGAACGCCACATATTTATTGATTCCTCCCTCCAAGGTTTGTGCAATACTGAATTCTAAATTTTAGTAGGAGATATATTCTCTATCAAATATTGAAATTATTGAGTCAGATTATTGCCGTAACAGGGATTTCAAATGAACATGATTGAGCTGAGATGGGCTCCATTCTGAATTTATCTAACATAAGGCATTGTCTTGATTTTAAGACTCATTCCATGGCTTGAATCGTAAAGAATTGCATTTTTGGGTAAAAAATTCTTATAATTTGCTAAAAGGTTCCTTGCAAAAAATTGACAAAGAATTGAATGGAAATATTTTGGGACCGTTGCCAATGTTTTCTCAAGGGGATCCGTGAGTAGAAAAGCATGACATTAAGTGGCAATTTTCTTTTTCTTAATAAACAGCATCGTCTGAAGGAAATGTTGCTGGTTAGGACTTGCTTTCTGGCTCCATTCCTTATTCAAAACCGTAGCAGCTAGCAAACAGAATTCTACAGGGACACTCAACACACGAGGCCCCGGAGAGGAAAAGAACCTCTAACATTCTGTTTTAATGGGACTTTTGCCAGTGGGTAAGTTCAAAGTGCAGTTTCCAGTAATTTGCTGTAAGTACTCGGTGAGTTTGATAGGTCAGGACAGAAGCATAAAACCTGAAGTAATATTTCCTGATTTCTATCATTTGTGAAACTGACTGGAGGTCACAGAGGAACATCGAATCGGAAAAGCTTTTGCCTGTTACTATTTGCTTTCTTTTCTCTTCTTCATTGGGCTATATCTCCTTTAAAGATTGACCCTGAACTTGGATGAAATTGTGTCTATTGTTTCAATATAACCATTTCCTCTGCCTCTTCCAAGAACTGCTATGACTGCACCCCTACAGCTCCCCCAATCCCAACCCTTCATTCTCCCTTACCCTAACTCATTCCCACAACCCACTGTCTTATTCCAATTTTGATTCGTAGAGAATAGTGACAATGTCTTTCAAGCTGATATCTCATGATACCATGAGATCGCTGTTTGCACATTGCTGTTCATGTATGCATTCCACTGAGCTGGCCTTTTAATGAACATGCAGGACTTGCAAATATATGTGAAAAGATTTCCTGCCCTTTACAAATGGGAAGCTTGAACTGTCTTTAAAGTTCTGGAAACATAACTGCAAACTTTTGTCTCACCCCTGGAAACCTTACTTTGGATGTCTTTTACAATCCCACGTCAGTCTTGCATCCTGCTCCCAGAAAGTGCACAAAACTCCACCCTCTAGGTTTGTGTACAGCAAGGGCTAGCTGTATTTCCCTGTCTGTCCAGTTGTTAAAATTCGGGGAGGCAATGGCCTCGGGTATTGTTGCTGGACAATTGATCTAGAGACCCAGTTAATGTGCTGGGGACCTGGGTTCAAATTCCACTATGGTAGATCATGGAATTTGAGTTCAGTTAAGGAAAATCTGGAATTAAGAGACTAATGATGACTATAAATCTATTATTGATTGTCAGAAAAACCCATTTGGGTTACTAATGTCTTTTAGTGATGGAAACTACCATCCTTACCTGGTCCAGCCTACAAGTGACTCCAGGCCCACAGCAATGTGGTTGACTCTCAACTGCCCTCTGGACAATTAAGGATGGGCAATAACTGCTATCTGGTCAACAATACTCTCATCCTGTGAGTGAAATTTGCGTGTGACTTTCAATAGAGCTTGATCTGGGTTGCCTATCTCCATAGCAACCAGATCCTGCGGGCTTGTTACAGGGGAGGGTTCAGTACAACTTCACATCATCCACAAAAATACACATTTCTTGCATAACCATCTATCCCTGCCTATCTATGTATCACACATAAAAAGCTAGACACAGCAGCACTAAAAAAACATCAACAGCAGCAGGTATCATTTAAGGAACAAAGAGATAAACCCAGTAGATTCAACATAATCAACATGCAGTTGACTGATGTCAGTCCTAAATATGTGCCCCTGGCTACGCCATCACGTTTGACAAACCCATGGTACACATTTCAACACTCCTTATAATATAAGAATAGCCGTAAGAAGAAGAATCTTTTTTGTGTAATTACTCAATAAGGAGGGCCAGACACGAAAGGATCACTGAGGTATGTTACTGAAAATTCCAGGGCAAGGCTTTCTTTTCAGCATCATGTAAGTCAGTCTGTAGGCCAGGGATAAAGTTAGGTGAGGAACAGCTCTGCCTTCTTGCTAGTTGTTGCTATTTTAGAATTTCCCATGACAAGTGACAACAAAAAAGAGATTTACAAAGATGTTGCCAGGGTTGGAGGGTTTGAGCTATAGGGAGAGGTTGGATAGGTTGTTTCTTTTTACTGGAATGTAGGAGATTGAGGGGTTGACTTGCTAGAGGTTTATAAAATTAGGAGGCGTAGCGATAAGGTGGATGGCAAGTGTCTCTTCCTAGGGTGGAGGACTAAGGGGTGTATTTTTTAGGTGAGTGGAAAAAGACAAAAAAATACAAAAGGGGCAATTATTTTACTCAGAGTGGTGCGCGTGTGGAATGGACTTCCAGAGGAAGTAGTGGCTGCAGGTACAGTTACAACATTTAAAACACTTTGGATAAGTACACAAATAAAAAAGGTTTGGAGGGAGATGGGCCAAGCGCAGGCAGCTGAAATTAGTTTAGTTTGGGAACATGGTTGGCATGGACTGGTTAGACCAAAGGGTCTGTTTCCGTGCTGTATGACTCTATGACTCTAGTAGGCGGTGGGTGTTTTATAGTGATACATGGATGATGTCAGTACGGCCTACAATATATTTCCTTCCAGGTCAAATATTGCTGTAGAAGAGCATCCACCAATATCTGTATTTCCCTTTAGTTCAAAGTGTTATTGCCCTGAGGTGACCGAAAGTGTGAGCTGAGAGTGGTGCAGGAATGGGGCATCTGCATTTTCACTCATCACCAGTTCATAAAATGAAATTAATAATTGAATCATTAAATTTTAAAAAACTTGAAATGAAGCAAAGAAACAATCCAAGTCTTTATTTTCAATTTCTGGCATGAACGTTGTGCTATAATTTGATAGGGCAGGGCCTCTAATTACCCTTACCTGTTTAGTTTTTAAACTTCTCTTTGCATACCTAGATGTTGAAAATACAAATTATTATTGTTACAATGAGAGAAATTAGGCATGAAATGATTAAATAACTCTATATCTCCTGAACTAATCAAATTGAAGGATTGTGGAATTAACAGTAATAAGACCGAAGCAAATGGAAATGACAGTTGCTGAATTTCATGTCAAATCAGCCACAAGAAACATAAGGAGAGAAAAAGAAAGATTGTTCTGAAGTTCTGAAGTAGAGTCACTAGATCTGAAATGTTAGCTCTGATTTCTCTCCACAGATGCTGTCAGATCTGCTGAGTTTTTCCAGCAAATTCTGTTTTTGCAAAAGAAAGTTTGAATTATTAGATAGGTGATAAAGACTTGCGGTTACATAGTGTCTTTCATGATTACAGCCAAATACTTTTTGAAATGTCATCACCATTGTAATATAAGCGACACGGCAGTTAATTTACAATGCTCCCAAAAACAACAATGAGAAAATGACCAGAAAACCTTTTTTTGTGCCCATATATTGTGCCCATGTATTGGCGAGGTCACTGGAGACTGATCTCCTTCTTTCTTTAAAATCTCCCCACTGGACTTTGTGGATCCACCCGTGTGAGTAGCTGGGGCCTCAGCTGAATGAATTACCTGAAAGATAGTGCCTCTGACAGTGCAGGTTTCTCTCAGCTTGTTTTCTTTTGTGTTATTATCCTGGAAGCCTGGAGCAGAGCTTGAACCCAGCACCTTGTGATTCAGAGGTGAGTGTGCTACCATTTGAGCCATGGCTATCATGCAAAAGAACAAAAACTAGGAAAATAAATGTAAATGTAACTTTTTTTTTGAAATTTGTAACAACTCAACTTGAAGAAAATATTTTCTACACTTGTATTAGTGAATTTTCATTGCCAGATAAGTTGATTAGCAGTGATGCATAGAAGGCTACTTGCACTTGATGTCACAACACTTAGAGTCATAGAGTCATAGACAGTTACAGCATGGAAACAGACCTTTGGTCCAACTCATCCATGCCAACCAGATATCCTAAATTCATCTAGTCCCATTTACTAGCATTTGGCCCATATCCTTCTAAACCCATCCTATTCACGTACCCATCCAGATGCCTTCTAAATATTGTCATTGTACCAGCCTCCACCATTCATATTCCATTCTTGCATCACCCGTCTCCGTGAAAAAGTTGCCAGGATCTTACTGGTTCCCTACAGGCGGAATGAGAGTAGTGGAGACCAGTAGAATTGTGGGGAACCAGCTTGGATTGTCTCCCTGCCATGTGACAATTTACCAATGGTGGTTCTGGATCTGGAGAGGCTACCTGTCCTATGGAGATAGGCCGTCTTTTTCCATAATATAAAGGCCTGGTTTGCCATCATTTTACTTTGCCTTTGGCATCTCGGTCAAATCAATGAGATAATAACACAACGTCTAGGGGCCAAGCTAAAGAAAGGATTTCAGGCAGCGAAGGCAATACCTCTGGCACCAAACAGCTCCCTGGAGGAGTTTGCAATCCAATTCATGGACCCCATGAATTTCAATCTTTTAAACCTACCTCCCGGAGGCTTCGAGACTTTTGAATTCTTCAAACATGATTGCTTTGTAGAGACTTCAGAAATGCTGATACAATGCTCGGGGTATGAAGACTATTCCTGGATGATGGCTCACTGAGGTGAAAGGGAGGACTGCAGATGCTGGAGATTAAAGTCAAGAGTGTGGTGCTGGAAAAGCACAGCAGGTCAGGCAGCATCTGAGGAGCAGGAGAATTGACGTTTCGGGCAAAAGCCCTTCATCAGGAATCATGATGGCTCATTGAGGCTGCCTGTGGTACAATTGCCGGATGTTAGAGGTTCGGGTCCTACATTTTACTTTGATATTAGGGTCCCGATGCCCTTCCTAAATTCCACCTCGTGTTTCTCCATATTTGCTTATTCTAAATGAAACAGCAGCAGAATTTACACACTTTGTCCTTCAATGGGCACAAACAAGAAAAATGAACCTGAGTTCCAATTGTAGAGCTCTGTGTAGTGACACCTATATTAAAAGGTATGAGGGTGTGTTAGGCTGTGACAAGACAAGTCTCAGCTGCAATAGACCTCAGCGACTAACAACATGTTAATGTTCAGTGGGCTCACAAATGAAGAATGACAATGCAGGCAAAAGCATGACACCTATGGAAGATTATGAGTGACTGCCTTCAGGGGAAATGTGGAGGTAAGAGGAGATAAATGAGAAACAGGTATTCAGTGAACAATATTTGTCTTCATCTTTTGTGCTCATCTTTCCGCGTAGAATCACAAATTGGCAAAGGGTCAAAGTTAGAAAAAGACGTGATAAAAAAATAGTTTAGATTGAATTACTTTGTGATCAATTTCTGGAAGATATCATCACAGGCGGCTGTGGGAATTGATTGTGGTTGTGAGTTTAAGACAGAGCAGAAGTATCTGAATATAGAATTAATAGAAATATATGAGGTACAGAGAGGTCAGGTGGACTGCAATGGTGATGTCCTATGCCTTCTTACATTTTCAGGTCCTGGACTTGTCCATATTCATGTCTCCTTTCAAATGAACAGGAAGGAATTGGCAGCGATTACAAAATTATCACAGAAAGCAACTTCCTATTTACCTTAATTGCATTTCAGCAAAACCTTTTTTCTGTCTCTTCATGTCTACAGCCATTTTTACAACTAGAAAATTGAATATGGAGAAGAAGACAGGAATTCACTAAATAACAGGTACACTGCAGGAGTACAGCATCCACACAGTCAGTAAGGTATTTGGATAAGGCTGGTTTACATGATTAATAACCGATCCGATGTATTCAGTATATTTTATACTACTGCTATACAAAATTGGCGATCTGCAAACAGTTAACAAAATGTTTCACCTTTGATATTCTTTTGGTGCTGAAGTGCCAGACGTTCCTCAGGACGGTTAATGAATTGCCCATCTACCTTCTTGGCTTTCAAATCTAACAAGAACAATAGCTTGCCTTCACAGCCTTCTATTTAAAACCTGCCGAACCGCAAATTTTGCTGGATCTGTTTGACAGACTCTTCTGGATTTTTCTCATTTTCCACACTCCTGAGTGGAAGAGAGGGCAACTTCAGGTGGTAAGGACACCTGTGTGATCTCGATTTCTCTTCCCCCCTCACAGGAGCACTGAAGATTTCGCTTCCTGATGACTGAATGCAAATGTTACTGGTTGATAGGGGATTATTTGCAGGAGTGATTTAGAGTCTTAATAGATCACCTGGGCAAAGGTGGACAGACACCTAACTTAGCGCTGATAAGGTGTGGGATTACTTTAATAAAGTTATGAACAAAGTGAAAGTCTTCCCTTTCACCACAGTGGTCCAGTTGAGTCAAACATTTAGAGTTTTGACAAAGACTTGAATAAATCCAAGGAACTTTTCCAATCCACAGTTGACCTTTTTGAAGAAATCCCCTGCAATACAGTTGGGAATTTGTTTCTTTTACCATGGCAGGCTTCCATGGGAGTCAACGCTGTGTCATAAGTCGACTCAACCCAGAAACGTGGTTCAAGTATTAGTGCATCAAATAGAAATTCCTTTCTCAATGTGTACTCTGTGTCTCCAAGGCTGACATTAAACTGTGCCACTCAGAAATGGCTTGATGGCAAGTGGCAAAAAAAAATTGGCAAAAGAATTTGTTTGTGATTCTTGGTGTTGGGAACGCTAACCCTAATGCTTGCCTCATTGTTCTGATCTTTGAGGATAGGAGTTGGGGCATCATGTTGAGGTTGTATAGACTGTTGCTGAGGCTTCTTCTGGAGTACTGTGAGCAGTTATGGTTGCTCTGCTATACGAAGAATAATATTAAACCGGAGAGGGTTCAGAAAAGATTTTTGGAGGGTTTCAGATATTAAAAAATAGAAATGGAAAACTATGACTTTTTCACTAGAATGTAGGAAGTTGAGGGATGACCTTACTGAGGTTTATAAAATCACGAGAGGCATAGATACCGTGAATGACAGAGGTTTTTTTTCCATAGGGTGGGGGAATTCAAAAGTAGGGGGCATATTTTTAAGATGGGAGGAGAAAGATTTAAAAAGGGCATTTAACTTTTTCAGAATGCCAGAGGAAGTGGTGGATGCAGGTACAGCAACAATGTTTAACAGACATTTGGGTAGGTTCATACGTAGAAAACGTTTGGAGGGATTTGGGCCAAATGCAGCCAGGTGGGACTAGTTTAGTTTATGAGCATGGTCGGCTTGGACTGGTTGTAGTGAAGAGTCTGTTTCCGTGCAGTATGAGTCTATGCCTTTATGTGGCAGGGAGGATTTGACAAGGGAAATCTGTCTGATGTCAATTAGACACGTTAATGAGCCATGTAATGTCAATTATCCCTGAGTCAATTGGGATCCAATGATGACTCAGGGATTTTGTGGGACTCACACAGCTCTTGAGTGGCTCTTGAACAAACACTGCTGTGTTTTCCAGTAGCCTACCACATAGGCTCCTTGTACACGGGTGCTTTGTGAATGATCGGGATACATTTTATTAAGAATGGGCGGGTCAACCCAAAGTCTTGTGACTAACCTCTTGCCCATGACTCCTGTCCATCCGGCTCTCTGGCCTGTCATCCCATCTGGATCGTTTGTGTCTGGAAATCCAACAATAATCTGTTGTCTAACCACTTTGTAATTGTATCAAGCTTCAGAAATAATGGGGAGATCTCACCACTTCTCCAATTGGTGCCAGCAGAGATGGGGGAATAGGAATTGTAGGGGTCGGGATGGAGGGGTCTGGAGTTTTATTTGTAATCTTCATCCTTAAACAGTAGATGTGAGATACTTACCTTGCCAATGCAGACTTAGAAATTACTTATTGTATCAAATCAATTTATTTTGACATTAGGGTTGTACCTCAACATAAATCTTAACTTGTTAACTCTTGACTAATTCAATAGCATCTCTATAATTCACAAAGTGAGACAAACTTCTGTCAAGCTTTTCAGAAAGCTGGGATGATTCTAATTTGAAGACAGAAGGTTGAGCAAAGATTTTATGAAGGTGATTAAAAATCAAAGAGTTATTATTTCAAAGTATTGGTTGGTATCTCATCACACTCTAAGCGACATGGGCTATGATTAGATGAGTGGTAGAATTAGGCAAGATAGTTGTTTCAATGTCGAGATCATCTCACCACAATTTGCTACTTTGCTCAAATGGGCATGTTGAGATTCTCACCTGATGCTATTTATTGTTTGTCACTCTTTGTTGACAACTGAATTCACCATGAGTTGTTTTCTTACCAAACTAAACATGCAAATAGCCATTAGGAAAACTGGTCATGGAAATCAGAGAGTATTCTTGGTGGGTTCAACTCTCCATTTGCTCCAAAAGATCCCCATGTTTGGTACCAGTGAGTAGAAACATCTTTTCACATCCACTCGAGCAAGCCTCTCAGTAGTCTGTAAGTTTCAATCAGATCCCCCCTCATCCTTCTAAACTTCATATTATACAGGTCCAGAGTTGTCAACTGTTCCTCATATGACAAGCCCTTCATCTCCAGGACCATTCTTGTAAACTTACTCCATCACCAGCACATCATTCTGTAAATATGGGGCGCAAAACTGCTCATCATATTCTAGATATGGTATGACCAGAGTCTTATACAGCCTCAGCAGCACATCCTTGTTTTTATATTCTAGTCCTATTGTAATGAATGCTAACTTTGTACTTGCCTTCCTAACTGCCAACTGAACCTACATATTGACTTTAGGAGAATCCTGAACTATTCTTCCTACCAAAGTGCATAACCTCTCACTTTTGCACGTTGTATTCCATCTGCTACTTCTTTGTCCATTCTACAATCTGTCCAAATCCTTTTGCAGCCTCTCCACTTCCTCAACATTACCTGTCCGTCTACCTGTCTTAGTGTCATCTGCAAACTTAACAATGATGCCCTCAGTTTCTTTGTCCACATTATTAATGTATAACATGACTAGTTTGTACAATGCTGATTTCTGCAGAACTCCAATAGAAAAAGACCCCTTTATCCCCATTCTCTGCCTTCTGCAAGTCAGCCAATCCTCTTTCAACCTTGCTCTAACACCAGGAGCTCTTATCCTATTTAGCAGTCTCCTGTGCAGCGTCTTGTCAAAGGCCTTCTGGAAATCCAAATCGATAGCGTTCACTGGCTTTCCTTTGCCTAACTTGCTCATTATCTCCTCAAGTAATTCTAAGACTTGTTAGACATGACCTCCCTTTGATGAAGCCGTGCTGACTCAGCCATATTTTACCGTGCACTTCCAAATATATTGCAAACTTTGCTGTAACCAGTGCTTCATGAGCCGACACCCTTGATAAACTGGTATAAATTGTATATCTCAGATTACTGTTCAACTATTATAGTTTTTAAAACTTTATTTACGTTGATGTAAGCATGCTTGTTGTTTAATCAAATGGCCACATGAAATATCAACAGTTGGTTCAATTTTGAGTGAATTTCTCCTTAAATACCATGATCTACTGTGAAGTCTGAGTAGTCAGTTGAGAGTGCGCGTGAGAAGGCTCTCTCCCGATAAGTTTCATTAAGGCAAAGTTGCATTATAATTTAAGTGATTTATGTTGTAAACAACATAGAGCAGTGATGCGTATATCGGCTGCATTACATTTCTACTACTTAGTGTGTATTCTTACATTGATTATATGGACCTTTTGATTATCCAGAATATTTGACCAATCAGCACACTCCTAGTCCCATATGTACTGGTTAATAAAACATTTGCTGTACTCTGAAGCTTATCTTTAATAACGGACTCTAAAATCTTACCAATGACTGAGATCAGGCTAACTAGTCTATGGTTTCCTTTCTTTTGCGTTCCTCCCTTCTTAAACGGTCATTTTCCAATCCTATGGGACCTTCCCTGTCTTCAGGGATTCTGGAAAGATCACCAATAATGTCTTTACAATCTCCTCAGCTATCTCTTTCAGAACTCTGCAGTGTAGTCCATCTAGTCAAGGTAATTTATCCACCATGAGACCGTCACCTTCTCCTTAGAGCTGGCCACTACACTCACCTCTGCCCCTGACTGTCTTTTCTGGCATGTTGCTGGTGTCTTCCACAGTGAAAACTGATGCAAAGCACAGAAAGTATTCTGGAAGGTGTAAGTGTATGGCTCAGTTAATACAGTTAGTGCAGGTGGGGACAGCTCCCAAGTGAATGAATGAGTGAGTGAGAATGCTGTGCAGGGGGCTTGTTGGGTTATTGGTATTGGTGCTTCGGCAGGTAAAGGTGAGTGTGGAACCTGTTCCAGGCATTAATGAGATTGCTAGAGCATGAGCCTTGGTGGGACGTAGATGCATTAGCAGAGAAAATGTGAGGGGTGACACTGGAGAGAAAGTAGAAATTAGAAACATTCTCTTTCTTGAACACACTCAGTGTCCGGGACTCCACAGCCATCTGTGGTGGCGTATTCCACTGAAATATTTCCTCATCTCAGTTCTAAATGTCCTACCCCATATCCTGAGCATGTGACCCTGGTTTTAAATTCCCCAGCTGGGGGATCATCTTGCCTGTGTGGCCCTGTCAGAATTTTACACGTTTCAATCAGATCCCCACTCATTCTTCCAAATTTTTGTAATAAATGCAAAATTGAACCATGCTCTCCTCATACCCATTCCTGTCAAATGATGGCACTTCGACTAACAGAGTGATGAAGATGTGGCCTTCTTCTGACAGTACTAGGCATTCCACTAGATGGCTGAGACTATGCCAACACAGTTGATAACCTTGGCTCAGGTTGGCATGGTCTGGCTCCCATGGCCTCCATTGTTAGCCCTGGGGAAATGAAAGTTCCTCCTGTGCACCACCCCATTCAGTGGGATCTCCAGGACCATGTATGTAAAGTGGGATGAGGATCTCCTCGTGTCTGCCAAGTCCGATGTCATTGTCAGGAATTGTGCAGGGAAACTTCAGACTGCTCATGACTGGCTGGTCCCATGACAGATTTTGATATGGTACAATACCACAGATGCTCGTCAATTCTAGTCTAATCATGGGAGGGGCGATGTTGCTCCAAGATGACATGGGGTAAGATAGGCTGGAAGTGTAGCATGAATCTCACCGGGTGAGATCTGATGGCTGTTAAAGTGGTGCATTTGCTAAGTGTGTTTGGTAGGGAATGGGTATGAGGAGAAATTGGTTCAATTGGGCAATTATTACAGAATTTTAGAAGAATGAGTGGGGATCTGATTGAAACGTGTAAAATTCTGACAGGGCCACAAAGACAAGATGCAGAGAGATGATTCCCCAGTTGGGGAATTTAGAACCGGGGTCACATGCTCAGGAAATGGGGTAGGACATTTAGAACTGAGATGAGGAAATACTTCTTTACTCAGAGGGAGGTTAACCTGTGGAATTCACCACCACAGAAGGTTGTGGAGTCCAGGACACTGAGTGTGTTCAAGAAAGAGAATGTTTCTAATTTCTATTTTCTCTCCAGTTTGTTTAGCCTTATAATGAGAATCAGTTCCAAACTTGGGGTAACTCGCACTTCCAAAAAAAAATACAAAATGATGGGAATGACCATTATTACTTTTCAGGGGTTTGTGATGAAAGTCATTGATTTAAAATGATCATCAATAAAGTGAGGCGGGAGAAATGTCATTAGACAGAGCTGAGCAGTTGAATTGTGGAAGGTTTTCTACAGGGAGTTGTTGTGGCACAGAATATTGCATCTTTAAAGGAAGACTGGATAAATGTTTGAAGCAGCTATGTCAGAAGTAGAAGGAAATTTGATTTGTTCTGGATTGCCCTAGCAAAGATCTTTCCATACAGTGAATATCTATTGGTGATTGGTTCAATGAACTTCATTCAAATCCTGAGTGCTGAACAAAAAAGTCAGCCTGCCAAATCTTTATCATATTTTCAGAAAGGCTCGCGACTTATTGTTTCTGTGCTTTTTTCAGGTTAAATTCCTAATTTCACAATGTTAATATGCGATGTAAGTGACTTTTCAATCCTTGCACCCATCAAGGCCAGATGTAAGCTAATGAAACTGCCGAGAAAAGTATAGAAGATGACTTGACTCAGAATACGCGAGTTTTCCTTCTGCAAAAATAATTTTGTACAGTTTTCCAAAGTCAGCTGTATGCAAGAAAATATAATCAGAGCCCAACATGAAGTAAGCTAGTTGAAGCTTGGTTCTGACATATCCTTGTCAAAATGGACAAGTACAGGCAAATTGGCCTTATCATTATGGCAGCATGTATACACACCAAGCTCTTGTTTTGTGACTTGGCAGGATTATTAGATCTAGACTGTATTAATTCCAGCAGCTTATAGCGAAACAGTGCATATTTAAATATTCTTAACGGTAGGCCTCATGAACGATATGCTGGGCAATGAATGCAAATTTCCTGTGTGGTGTGTCTGTGTCTTTGAGTTGGGGGTTGGTGAGTGGTGGTCATGTAGGTGGGGTATGGGAAGGCTTAGAAAGGCACACTGAAGAGAACCATACCTGAACTTTTACAGAACTCTCTTTTTTGTTGCTGTATATCAACGTAGAGCTGTTCAATAACTAATCCTTTAATGTGATTTGAGAGCAAAGAGTTTAACAAGTTTCATAGTGACTATGGAAAGAAGCAGATCTGCTAAAACATGCACTCAAGAGCAGAGACTAGATGACAATTCTATATCAATACTACATGAATCTAAACAGATTACATGACCAGAAAGGCACTTCAGTTTTTTTAAAAAAAGGATATAAATGTCTGGAACACTTGATGTATCCAGGACAACAGAACTCTTCTTAAATCCTTTAACTTTGCAAACCTTTGGTACACCCTTTCTTAGCCTGGAGGTAGAAGGATAATGACACCATGGGATGATAGCAGACTGCACTCTGAAACGCTTTACTTGGAGGAAGTCCGCAATTACATATCTCTGGGCAAACATTAACCAAGAGTCAACCAGACTTCAGCACAAGTCTCAAAATAACAGCTGGAATTGGAACCCTTGGCAATCTGTCATGAAGTCAGAGAAGACTACAACAATAATTTATGATGCATAGCTGTAGCAACCAAGCACAAGCAAGACTGCTAAATGTCTTCTCACCATCCATTTTAAAACAATATCTTTATGTTGGATAATAAGCTCCTTTTAAAAGAATTATTGGTACAAGCACTATTTGTTATAAAACTACAATATACAAAATATTACTTAGTTTTAAATAAGCAAAATTGACATCTTTATTACTTGACCTACAAATAAGGGTTGTATTTTTGATTGTAAATTTCCTTATGTCAAATATTTTAAGAATCCTAATTTGATTTACTAGTCACTGAAAGCAAGTGTGAAGTAAGGTTGCTTTTATTTATGAACTACATTTTTGAAAGACATTTGTCACAGTGATGACTCAGCCACAATTTCACTTCCTTTTTTTGATTCCGAAGTTTTTTGATTTTATGCAAATGTTTGAAAAAGCTATTTGCAGCTTACATATTTCGTTACTTGATTATAAACAGCCTCCAAAGTACTGTTCAGACTACAAATCCTGTTCAGCAACTGAAGACAGGAATACTCCTTTTCACAGATAAGGGATCCTGACTGTTAGACTCAGCATTGGATTCGTTCAGGCGAACTCCCAAGCATGATGTCTGAATAGTATCTCTGACATTGTGCACCTACTCACTTATAATACAATTCAAACATACACCCAGACCTGCTAGAAGTGTTAAAGTATGGAATAAATATAGATAATGAGATTTATTTTTCTTGAAGGTAGGGCTGGTATTTTTAAATGAAATGGATAATTGTTTGACTTGTCTTTTTGTAACCTCCTTCATAGCATGTGGTAGCCCTGGTCAAGATGAGGGGGAAAGGCAGAGGTGGGTCATTCAGACCATTGGATCGGCTCTGCTATTCAATGAGATCTTCGCTGATCAAAGTTTGTGTGAAGATTTGTAGCTCGGGTGCTCGTTGCTGTGGTTCTGTTCGCGAGCTGGAAGTTTTTGTTGCAAACGTTTCGTCCCCTGTCTAGGTGACATCCTCAGTGCTTGGGAGCCTCCTGTGAAGCGCTTCTGTGGTGTTTCCTCCGGCATTTATAGTGGCCTGTCCCTGCCACTTCCGGTTGTCAGTTTCAGCTGTCCGCAGTAGTGGCCGGTATATTGGGTAGATGCGGGTCGTTAGCTGTCTTCCTGTTTGTCCTATGTAGTGTTTTGTGCAGTCCTTGCATGGGATTTTGTACAGTACATTAGTTTTGCTCATGCTGGGTATCGGGTCCTTCGTTCTGGTGAGTTGTTGTCTTAGTGTGGCTGTTGGTTTGTGTGCTGTTATAGGTCCTAGTGGTCGCAGTAGTCTGGCTGTCATTTCAGAGATGTTCTTGATGTATGGTAGTGTGGCTAGTCCTTTGGGTTGCGGCATGTCCTCGTTCCGTTGTCTTTCCCTTAGGCATCTGTTGATGAAATTGCGAGGATATCCGTTTTTGGCGAATACATTGTATAGGTGTTCCACACATTCACTAACCTTTGTGAGAAGAAACTTGTCCTCATCTCTGTCTTAAAAGGGTGACCCTTATTCTGACATGATGCCCTTTGGTCCTAGACTCTCCCATGACAAGAAATACCCTTTTTGTAACTACCTTGTTAAGTCCCCTAAGAATGCCATCACATTTTTCTAAACTCCAATGTGTATAGGCACAACCTCCAGAACCTTACTTCATAACAGGTTCCCTTCATATCTGGTATTTGTCTAGTAAATTTTCTCTGGACTGCCACCAGTGCTAGTATATCTTTAGTTAGATAAGGGGCTCAAAAGTATTCACAAGATTCCAGCTGTGGTCCAATTAGTACCTTGTTTTGGTTCAGCAAGACTTCCCTATTTTTATAGCTGAAAAATGTGTTGCTGGAAAAGCGCATTCCTGAAGAAGGGCTTATGCCCGAAACATCGATTCTCCTGCTCCTTGGATGCTGCCTGACCTGCTGCACTTTTCCAGCAACACATTTTTCAGCTCTGATCTCCAGCATCTGCAGTCCTCACTTTCTCCTAGTTGATTTTTTCCTATTTTTATAGCCCATTCCCATTGAAATAAAGCCAATGTTTGATTTGCCTTCCCTCTTATTTGCTGAGCTTATATGTTATCTTTTTGTGCTTTATGGCCATGGATTCTGTGCTGCAGCTTTCTGAAGTTTTTCTTCATTTAAATAATATTCAGCTCCTCTAGTCTTCCTGCCAAAATGTGTAACCTCACCCAGCCCCACACGTATTCAATCTACAAGTTTTCTTATTCACTTAACCAGGTATGTCCTTCTGTAGACTCTTTGCGTCATCCTCACTGCTTGCCTTCCTGCCTATTTTGTGTCATCCACAAACCTGGCTATTATGTGTTTACTCTTCTTATCAAAGTCATTAACATATATTGAAAATAATTGTGGCCCCAGCACAGATTTCTGTGCAATTCACTAGGCACAGCATGCCATTCTGAAAAATCTCCCTTTTCCATCTCTCTGTCTTCTATTAGCTAACTAATCCTCTATCCATGCCAATATACTACCTGATGTCAGATATTTGACATTAGTGCTAAGAAGCTAATGGCACAGTCTCAGAACAAAGAGATGGCAATTTAAGACTGAGAGAAGGAGGAATCTTTTTCTCTCAAAGAGCTGTGACTCTTTGGAACTCCTTGCCAGAGAGAGCTGTAGGGCAGAGTCCTTGCCTAAATTTAAGGCTGAGGTAGATAGATTCTTGAGCAGCAGCGGAATCAAGGATTCTGGGGAACATACAGGAAAGTAAATGTTATGAATATTGGATCAGCCATGATCCTATTGAGTGAGTTGGTTGGAGGGCTGAACATTCCTGTTCCTATTTCTTACGGTCTTAAACTGTTTCCTGTATAAGTCTTGGTCTATTCTTCATCTCTCCTTATGGAGAAGGATTTGGTCATTTCAGTGTTCCTCATCTGTGTGAGAAAACATACTGGTTGCTCAGCATATTGAGGTGAGATGCAAAAAAAAAATTACTATAACTCATTGTAGAGAACCACTGAAACCATTTACATGTGGTATCTATGTAACTGTGTCATTTCAGTTTGCTTTTCTTTGTGGGCTTTCGTGAGATGATCCAATTTCCTGGATAATAGCCATTCTCTGCCACCTCACCCAAAGGCCCATTCTTCATGTGTGACATTAGCCAGTGTCAGAGTCATAGAGATGTACAGCACAGAAACAGAACCTTCAGTCCAATTTGTCCATGCTGACCAGATAGCCTAAATTAATTTAGTCCCATTTTCCAGCACTTGGTCCACAACATTCCAAACCCTTCCTATTCATATACCCATCCAGATGCCTTTTAAATGTTGTCACTGTACCAGCCTCCACCACTCCCTCATTCCATACACGGACTACAGTGTTTCTTCCAAACATTGCCCCTTCGGTCCCTTTTAAATCTTTTTTCTCTCACCTTAAACCCATTCCCTGCAATTCTGGACTCCCCCAACCCTATCCATGCTCCTCATGATTTTAAAACCTCTATAAGGTCACCTCTCAGCCTCTGACACTCCAAGGAAACAGCCCCAGCCTATTCAGCCTCTCCTTAGAGCTCAAACCTTTCAACCTGGCAACATCCTTTTAAATCTTTCTGAATCCTTTCAAGTTTCACAACATCCTTCCTATAACAGGGAGACCAGAATTGCACATAATATTCCAAAAGTGGCCTAACCAATGTCCTGTACAGCTGCAATATGACCTCCCAACTCCTGTACTCAGTGCTCTGACCAATAAAGGAAAGCATGCCAAATGCCTTCTTCACTATCCTATCTACCTGTGACTTCACTTTCAAGAAACTATGAACCTGCACTCCAAGGTCTCTTTGTTCAGCAAGCATTAAGTATATACGTACTGTCCTGATTTGCCTTTCCAAAATGCTGCATCTCACATTTCTCTAAATTAAACTCCATCTGCCACTTCTCAGCCCATTTGCCCATCTGATTAAGATCCTATTGTACTCTGAGGAAACCTTCTTTGCCATCCACTACATCTCCAATTTTGGTGTCATCTGCAAACTTACTAACCATAGCTCTTATGTTCACATCCAAATCATTTATATAAATGATGAGAAGCAATGGACCCAGCACCGATCCTTGTGGCACTCCACTGGTCACAGCCTCCAGTCTGAAAAGCATCCCTCCACCACCACCCTCTGTCTTCTACTTTCGAGCCAGTTCTGTATCCAAATGGCTAGTTCTCCCTGTATTCTATGTGATCTAACTTTGATAATCAGTTTCCCATGGGGAACCTTGTCGAGAGCCTTGCTGAAGTCCATATAGATCATGCCCGCTGCTCCACCCTCATCTTTAAATTACATTGATTAATCGTTAACTGTACATTTGCTTGAAATTCTTGTCTTCTATTTAAATAGTGGCAATAACTTTTGTTTTCACATAAAATAATAGCAAACTAATGTGCTTTCATACAAGACCATTTGTATATTAATAGCCCAAAGCACTTTTAAACCACTCAAATTAATTTGGATTTAAAGGTGCCAACTCCTTAAAGGGTTACTTTAACAAAAAAAGGGCTCAAAATCTAAATTAACAATTCAAATTAAAATATCACTCTTGAGGCTAGTAATGCCGTCCAGCCCTTGCACTGCCCACTAGTCATAGACAAGCTCCTTCTCCAAGTACACCAACTATGGGTATAGCCATAAAAGGAGTGTAGGTATGAGACCGAGTGACCCTTTAACTGACTGCTGCCTGGACCTGACCACTTCGGCCAGGTCCAGAAGCTGACTCACGTGGATGTCCTTTTATCAGCCTGCTCTACTCTGCACCTGGTGATGAATGATTATATGCAAGGGGCTGAAGTGCAAACACAATCTAAGAAGCACTCCCCTCATGAAGTTAAATAGGGTTTGTAATCGGCCCTGTTTCAAACCTGAATGTTGGCATGCTAATTAACAGGTGTCCAATGTTTTCTCATTGAGATACTATATTCCTCTGGCGATCACTGGATGAGAATGAGAACCCTGACTGACTTACCCCTTTCTCTGACTAGTTGCAAAATCTTGCCAGAAGCCTTGGTTAAAACAACTGACATAACAGAGACTACAGATGGGGCCTGCAATCTTCTGATCTCCATGGCTGAATGTCTCACTAGGTTGTGTCTTTGTTCATTAGCCCATTAGTATAATTAACTTTTATGTAGTTTTGCTGTAGGCAGAATGTAACACTCATTCACAATCACTTCTGTATGCAATTTATCGCAATGAAAACGTGTCACGTGGTGATTGTGGTAGAATGTGGGCTCATACTTTGGGTTTCCCATGGAGTGAGATCTCAACTACCACCATGCCTTTTGCAGATGGTGGCTAGCTGTTATGTAATTCTGTGGAGGTGAAGGTGTAAATTGATTCTGTGACAATCTCATGCATAAAACAATGTAGGAAGATGTGACTAGTTGTAACTATGGCAATGATGTCAAGTGTTGAGGGAACCTGAGCATACTAGTGTAATAATTGGAAATTGTGTAAAACAGACGTAGGAAATGGGAGCTAATACAAATCAAATTTGTCAACTAAGTATGTACTTATCCTTACAACTTGCTTTCCTAAAACACAATTATTGTCCTCTCCTTGCTTCCGTTGCAATGCAGTCTCAGCTTTCATCACATTGCTACAGTAGATCAATAGTTATTGTCGCTTAATCCACAAACGCTTAGATTATAATCCTGTCTGTAATGGTTGCAGAGCATCTCTTAAAAAGGTAAAAGTGACAGCAAGTTATTATTAGAGTGAAGTGATGCCATGGAGGCTGTTAATATTGATTACAGTCTAGGATCGTGGATGTGCAGCAACTTATGGAAGGTTCTATTGTATTTCAATATTACTTTATGAGCATTTTATTCACTTATAAACACTGTGCTTTGGTCAGTGACACTCTTTCTTCCTGTCAGCTGACTGAATTGTAAGTCTAGTCTACTATGCCCTTGGCATTTCACAGTGTTCAGAGTCAACTGCTGAACAAGTGCCAGATTTGACGGAAGCTCTGCATTCTGGATCTACGTCCAATGGAAACTACCTTGAGACTATCAGAAACTCATTTGATTTTGTTTTTATTTAAATATTTATACAGAACTGTGTATTTAGCTATGCGGTTCTCCTAACATAGTGCCCTGTTGGCAAGATAAAAAATACAAAATAAATACAAAGGCAAAAAGACTTTCTGAATGATACATGATTCGACAATATGCCAGAGTCCATTTCAACATAACTATGATTACAATTGCTTTTATTGTTGTGGAAAGACTATGACATTTGAAACATAAGACGACAATTTTGGTCTCATATCTGAACAACAGAAAGTGTGAGGACAAGTCCAATTCTGTTTTAGTTAAAATGGAGGAAGTTTCCAATTTGCATAAATAAATGACCTTGTGATACGTTATGAATCTGATAAAGTTGAAAATGACACAACACCATTTGGAAACACCAGCTTCCAGAGCGCTGCTCCTTCATCAGGTGGTTGTCTACCTGATGAAGGAGTGATGCTCCAAAAGCTAGTACTTCCAAATAAACCTGTTGGGCTATAACTTGGTGTTGTGTGATTTCTAACTTTGTCCACCCCATTCCAACACCGGCATCTCCAAATCATGACTACAAATCTGATAAAAACTGCGATAATAACCTGGCAAATAAATAAGGGAGAACTGGATTGTTAAAACCTCTGCCAGTTGTCCGCTGATCTAACGATTAGGATTAATCTGAGGTTTTCTATTTGAGCACAATAAAAACTGTAAATAATAGTCCTGCAAGGCTGAACTTTTCTGATCATGTATTTTAATGTAATGTTAGTTGTGTTACTGTGCCTCATGGTCGTGATCAAGAAAAGGGAGATTTATCCCTAGAAATATTGAATAATTGAATGTTGAACTACTGAAATTTTGGTATAAATATTGGTGGTTTTTGAGTCATAATTGTATGTTGTAAATACAGAGAAAATAATTTGATTCCAGAAGCAGCTTATTGACATCATGGAACTGACAAGGATAAAGCACACATTCATTAAAAATTTGCAAAGCAAGATCAAAGAGCAAGTCAAGAGGAAGAGAAATGGTTATACTTGTTCACCTTGTGAATGATGAGTACGTCCTTATTATTTTTATTTTTTATTATCAATGCAATGCAATGTAGGTTAATATAACATGCAACGTACATACTAATATATGAGCACATATAAAATATTCATTGTCTCATTTTTACCTTCATAAAATGGTACAAACAAAAATTTATTCTATCAAATAATTCAATAATTCTTAAAAACTCTTCCTCAGATTGTATGGAATTTAAAATAAAATGTTAATTAATCACGCTTTCAATCTGTACAGTTTTGTCATTTATAACCCATATTGTGGATGATTCATTCAAAATAAAATGAGAAATGTTGTGAAAGGCAATGTGAAGTGTCCTTGTGTCCTGCAGTTTTACTTTCTATATGCATCAGCCAAATGCACTATGCCTTTTTCGGGTCCTCACTTGCTATATATATATCCTCAAGCTCAAGTCGATAATGTTTGGCACTGGGAAAGGCACAGCAGATCAGGCAGCATCTGAGGAATAAGAGAGTCGATGTTTTGGGCATAACCTGATGAAGGGTTACGCCTGAAACATCGACTCTGTTGCTCCTCAGATGCCGCCTGACCTGCTGTGTCCTTTCCAGTGCCACACTTTATCGACTCTGACTCTCCAGCATCTGCAGTTCTCACTATCTCCAATGTGCCCTCAAGCTAACTTGCATCTACCAGGCATGATGACAAGTGTACAATTCATATATATTGATATCATTTTTGAAATATGGATTTTAAGTCACATTCTCAAGTTAAGGTTTTATTAAAAAAAAGGTGACATCTCAGCTCAGAAAATGTCTTAAAAGTGTGATATCTGAGTTTATCTGAATCCCAGTCTTGATTCAGATTGGTTCTATTTCCAAAGTGGAATTTATAAAATATTATACAGATTGACTGCCTGCATTGACTGCTTACCAGTTGTGTATTTTTTGAGCAAAATAGAATCTATCTGTAAATATAATTCTACAAATACAAGTTCAACCCATAGACTTATATGTGTGTGCGTGTGCAGGAGAGAGAGATGGAAAGAGAGAGAATGAGTGTGTGTGAGTGTGACTGTGAGCGCATGTGACAGAGTATGTGTTGCGTGTGTAAGCTTGGTAAAGTGTGTGTGAATGCGATGGGGTATAAGCCTGTGAGAGTGTACATGTGTGAATGGGTGTGAGTATCGGGGGTGTATGTGCGTGTATGAGAGAGAGCATGTGAGTGAGAGACAGTCTGCATGAGTGTGTGAGTATGTAAGAGTGTTTGTGAATGTGTGTATGTGTGTGTGTGTGTGCCTGTGTGTCTGTGTGTGAGTGAGAGTGTATAGTGCAGTGGGGTCACCTGTAGTGTGACATGAACTCAAAATCCCGGTTGAGGCTATCCTCATGGATACCGAACTTAGCTATCAGTCTCTGCTTGGCCACTCTGCGTTGTTGCCTATCCTGAAGTCCGCCTTGGAGGATGGTCATCCAAAACTCCGAGGCTGAATGTCCCTGATTGCTGAAGTGTTCCCCGATGGGGAGGGAACATCCCTGTCTGGTGATTGTTGAACGGTGTCCATTCATCTGTTGCCGTAGTGTCTGCTTGGTCTTGCCAATGTACCGTGCCTTGGGGCAACCATGCCCCCCATGTATGCAGCAGGTACTCATGTGACTTGGCCTGTGCTGTCTACCTCGTACGCTGCAAGCAAGGATACCCTGAGGCATGGTACATTGGCAAGACTATGCAGACGCTACAATGACAGATGAATGGACACCTCGCAACAATCACCAGACAGGGGTGTTCTTTCCCATTTGGGGAACACTTCAGCAGTCAGGGATATTCGGCCTCGGCAGAGTGGCCAAGCAGAGGCTGATAACCAAGTTCGGTCCCCATGGGGATGGTCTCAACTGGGACCTTGGGTTGATGTCACACGACATGTGACGCCACTACATTTGACACTCTCCCTGCTCGCATACACAAACACTCTTACATACTCACACACTCATGCCAACCCTCTCATGTACGTACACTCTCTCTCATACACCGCATGTATACACACCCACACTCACTCCCACGTGCGCACCCTCTCACAGGCTTATACCCCATCATACTCACGCACACACTTTACCAAGCTTACACACACACAAACACACACTCTCTCACATGAGCTCACACTCACACGTATGTACTCACTCTCTCTCTCTCTCTCTAGCTCTTTCTCCTGCACTTGCACACGTATTTGTATTTGCCAAATTATATTTACGCATATCTTTTATTTTGCTCAAAAAATACACAACTGCTAGGCAGTCAATCCATATAATATTTTGTAAATTCCACTTTGGAAATGGAACCAAGTCTGAGTCAAGATTGGGATATAGACAGACCCTGACTCACACCTTGAAGACATTGTCTGAGCTGAGATGTCACCTATTTTTATAAAATCTTAACTTACCTTGCGAATGTGTCTTAAAGGAAGTTCTGGGATTTACATATGAATGAACTGAAATCTGCAACCCATTCTAAAAGATGAAAGACTTAACAACAATGCAGGTTTGTTCAATATATCATTTTAATTGCATGACACTGTAATCTTTTGCTACAAATTCTGTGTCTTATGGTGCTACTCCACAACCACCTGATGGAGCGGTGCTCCAAAAACTAATGCTTCCAAATAAATCTGTTGGGCTATAACCTGGTGCTATGTGATTTTTAACTTTGTCCACCCCAGTCCTACACCGGATCCTCCACATCAACCATAGAAACAGCATGAATGAATGGATTCAGGCTCCCATTGAAACCAGGATTTTAGTTTAGTTTCAGTTGTTGGGGTTTTGAAGTTGGTTGCGGAAGCAGATACTCTCTCTCTACCAGAATTTTCTCTTGGTGTTCTTTCCTCCTGGACTGAGACAGTTATTTTATCAAATTTGTTTTTGCAAAGGGTGTGTTTATGGGATGTTACTATGTTGGAACAGTTGCTTTTAATAATGACATAAGTTATTATTCTGTTATGTTTCCTGATAGACTTGAAGTTATAGAACCTTTCTTTCTTTTGTTTATGTTTTAACTGTAGTGCAAGAATAAAGGATGTTTTGCCAAAGCCTAGTAGTGTGATCAATCAAATTACATGCAGTGCCTTGCAGTTGCCTCTAAATCAGATGCAAGTTAGGGTCTAGGCTACCTCCTTGATATATTTTGAAGGGGTTTGTTCTGGTCCATAATAGGAATGTGGACTAAAGAAGGAAGAAATTGCTTTAACCACAGTGACTTTATAAACAAATGGCTGCCGTTTTAAAACAGTCATGCTATAAGTTATATAAAATACACGCAGTTCTTCTATAATGGGATAGTTGTATTCTTGTGCAAAACCCACATTATCAAAAAATTGTGCTTTAGAAACAGCACTTAAAGTGTTGGCACTGTAATCGCGTTACTGCCAACACACATTCGTGCTTTACAAACAATGTCCCCAAATTGTCAATAATGTTACAGTGAATTCGCATTGAGGAAATGCGTGTTATAGCAGAATGCCTGTATTGTATTTTCTGAGAATGTGAGAGAAGCAACAGACACCACAGAGCCGATGGGTTCTGAACTAAAGGATAACTTCTCAACAACAATACTTCTGACTTGGGATCATGTCTTGTGTGGACCCAGTGCAGGGACAACCACTTAGCCTGCAAAGAAAATGCATCAAAATATTGCATCTCTTTGTGTCTCTATCTCGTGTGTGGTGGTATCAGGGAATCTCCAGTTACAGCTCACTATCTTCTACACACTTTTCATTGAAAAGCTGCTTTTGAAGGAAAAATGACACACCTTTAAAGATAGTGAAAAGATGAATTCTCAGCAGTGAATTAAAGAGAGCATCAGTCTCAAATAATCTTGTGTCAACAGCAAAGAATGAGTGTAGAGCTTGTAAAACGAGGTCAGCCAAGTGGACTTCATAAAATATGAGTTCCCTGATTGAGGCTATCAATCTGGTCCAATCAGGGAGTCCTGGTTGACAGATAAAAAGAGGAGTGTCAGACATCTTGACACTCTGAGAACTGGCTCTGAGGGAGGTGGACAAGTGTGAAGGACTTTCCACATGCCAATTAAGGGTGACTTGGTGACAGGATAGCAGCCTCTGTGGAGTTACTTCAGTGGCGATGAGAGTAAACCACATTCCTGAAGAAACCTGCTAGCAACAGTGGTTTTTGAAGTGGGCTAAGCAATTCTGGCATCATGCCATTATTTAGGAAGCTTGACTTCTTCAAACCTACCTTCAAAACTGGGCCTACCTTGTGGAATGAACATGTTATTTTTTTCCAGACAAGCAATAAAAGGTATCAGTGGAGTGTATCAGGTGTGACTTAATGTCTGGAACAATATTTGTATGTGTTGTCCATAGTCTAGCTAAAGATAGAGTTGACTCACTTCCATTGAATGATTTAACATAATAGTTACTCCACTGGTCATGGAAAGGTCAAGTGATGTCAAGGAGTTGGAGCAGCTGTAGGAGAATATTCCTAGAATTATTCTTCCATACCTAGTGGATGGAGAAATGAGTGATAAGTTTCCATTGTCTTAAAACCAGTACCAGACACATATTTGGTTCTCTGAAATTTTCTGTGTGAATTTGGATAATCTAAAATAAATATTCATTAATCTTCACCGATTGAGGCTCAGTAAACTGACCAGGGTTAAGTAAGGGGCAGCACGGTGGCTCTGTGGTTAGCACTGCTGTCTCACAGCGCCAGGGTCCCAGGTTCAATTCCAGCCTCGGGTGACTGTGCTGAGTTTGCACATTCTCCCCGTGTCTATGTGGGTTTCCTCCCACAATCGCAATGATGCGCAGGTTAGGTGAATTGACTGTGCTAAATTGCCCACAGTGTTCAGGGATGTATAGGTTGGGTGCATTAGTCAGGGGTAAAATGTAGGGGAATGGGTCTGGGTGGGTTACTCTCCAGAGGACCAGCATGGACTTGTTTGGTTGAAGGGCCGGTTTCCGCACTCTAGAGCTTTTATATATTAAAAAGGTAGCCCACTTTACTCAAACCAAAGTTGAAGCAGAGAGAATTTGAGGATGCTGTTTTATGGAAAGTGGGATTCTGCCAAGGAAATGGAGACCTTCCACACAAACCTGTTAATGGCAATTCACTAGATAGTGATGGCACCCAAGCATTGCCAGCAGGTATTAAGGATAGGCCATGAAATCCACATATACGGTCAAAGCAGGGATCTGGAAAACTCACATATGTATTAGTTGATATTATTCCCTTGCCAGGACATCACTAGGACATGGTGGAGTTTTGTAAAACAAAGAATAGAAAACTCTGAAATTTAACCTCCTAACATCTGGTTAACTAACACTGAACTATTATATAGGCTAACATCATGTTTCCATATTTAGTGGTTGAACAATAAAGAGATCTAACAGGAGTTTTTAAGGACAAACCAGGTTTACATACATATCATGGATGTTGGGGAATCCTTTATAATAAAACAGCATCCTTATCACTTAGGACCATAAAAACAGGTTTAGGTCAAAGCAGAAATGCAGTACCTAATTAAACCCACCTAATTAAACCCAGTTAAAGCAACTGAAGTTCTATAGCCATATTAGTACCGAAGCCTGATGGTTCAATCCCATACTGCATAGATCACAGAAAGGTTAATGTAGTAACAAAGACAGATTCCTAGTTAATTCCTTGCTTAGATGACTGTATTGATAGGGCCAGTAGTGCCAGATGTCTTACCAAATTAGATTTGATAAAGGGATACTGGTGGGTTCCCTTAATGCCATATTGGTATATAGTGAAACAAATATGGAGAATGCTGGAGAAACTCAACAGATCTGGCAGCATCTGTGAAGAGAAGAACAGAACTAACGATTTGAGTCTGGAATGACTCTTGTTTCAAAAGCTATAAAACTTCTGCCCCCAATTTCATTAAGTCTTTTATGATGGCAGTTGATGATAATGACCTGGGGAAGATGCACTCCTGTTCCAAGAAGTTGGGTCAAACACAGGAAATCTAAAAAGCTAAATTGACACCAAAGTGATACTCTACAGTAGAAATCAAAACTCAGATTCCCACAGGCACTTAAACATTTTGTAGTATATATACTGACTTTAACTCCTCAGCCTTTGTGGAAAAAGCCAAATATCGGAATGCTAGAACATTTCAATGGAGTTTACTACCACTTAAAATCTGTCCACATGGCAAGTAAAAGCAATATAAATGCTGATATTTTGTCTAGAATTCAAATTTCCTCGGAATTATTGGAGTAACCGAAATGATACTAAGAAATGTTATGTCGCAGCTGGGAAGAGTATGCTGATAATTGAGCCCCACAATTAGAGAAGACCTTACACCGATGTGAATACCCAAATTAAACCACTAAGATGATCAATTTTCCTGTGACTGCTATTCAGGACAGAAGCAAATCACACCAGTCTTTGCCATTAATAGTAAATAACTATTTATTGTGAACACACTTATTCTTTAACAAATGGCACTGATAAAGAAAGTATTATTAGTTTTTATCCATATGACTTAAACAACACCCCTTTAAAATGCTAAATGTACGCATTTTCATTCATGAATAAAACAGCCATAAGACAGCTGGTTTTACATATACAATTGTAAAAGCATAGAAATGGAAAACAAAGGTTTAAAGTTCAAAATTCCAAATCACAAAACTGTGAGATATTTCTCATTTCTTTTTAGCAACAATAACACTTCTAGGTGGTGGAGGTTTCAGTTAAAGATGTGCTGTCAAAGAGAAAAGGCTTGGTAAGTTGCTGCAGTGCATTTTGTGGACAGAACACACTGCAACCTTAGGGTGTCATTCATGGAGCAAGGTAATTTATAAACTTGTGGATAGGGTGTCAACAAACAGACAGCTCTATGTTACATGGTATCTCGTGTTTGCCATTTCCAAACTTGAAGGTTAGCAGTACAGGTGATGTAACATAGTTGCAGCGTATATGAGTCTCTGGATCCTGACTTGGTTCACAGCAAGCATCTCTCCAACAAGGTTTTGAAACTGAAACAGCTTTGAAACAGTTTATGAACTGGAGGCATGGTGAAAAATCAGAGAGGGTGAATGTTACGTTGGATTCGTTTTATCAGGAGGCAGCCATATCTCCCACGCTTAGGCTGTCTGATTTGGTCAGTGTTGAAAGACAAGGGAGCATGACTGTGAGTGAGGCAGGTAAGAGGACTCAGAGGGTCCTTATCTTTTTTGATTTTCCAAAATGTTGGAGGTTGTTTGAGCTTGTATGGATGAGTGTGGGCTCCAAGGCAAATGGATTAACTAACTGTGGCACCATGGTAGAAAAGTCCACTTAAGAGGCAAGAGTAAAAAGCAATGTAATGACAGTAGGAGATAATGTAGTGAGGGGGGATTAATGTTGTTCTCTGCAGCAAAGAGCATACATCCATATGGCTGTGTTGCAAGATGGCGCCAGGGTTTGGGGCATCTACTCAGGGATGGAGAGGAGCCGCTGTGGAAGGGGGCCGAACTAGTGGATGTGGTTCAAGTAGTTCCCAGAGACATAAGCAGGAGGTTCTGTATCATCATTAAAAGTGCTAAGTATCAAATTAAGAAGCAGAACCTCAAAATTCATAAGCTCTGTATTATTACCTGAGCCATGTCCAAAATGTTACAGAGCAAATCAGATTAGAGAGAGAAATGAGTGTTAGGTGTTGGAGAAGAAGATTCTAGCTTGTTGGACACAGGCACCAGTACTGGGAAAAGTGGGATCTGTACCAATGGGACTGTCTCCACTTGTACTGTGTTGGGGCCAATGTCTTGTCAACCACGCAACTAAGGAAGCAGGGACAAAATTAAACTAAATAGTGGTGGCAACAGAACAAATTTGGGAACACGTGTATATCAAAGAATAGTCAAAGCCAAAGAGGCAGATATTTGTACCAGAAATGATAGACTGTAACACGAAGGGATGGAGAGTTTGAATCTAAGACTTAAGCCACAAATAAAACTTGAATTTACAAAGAGTGTAAAAGAATAAAACTAAAGGCTCTATATCTGAATGCATAAGGCACTTTAAACAAAACAACTCATCTGAGACTACATATAGAAATGCATAAGTATGTTCTGGGAGCCATTACAGAAAAATAGCAATAGGATGCCATACATTGGGATTTGAATTCTGAAGGAGAGGACACTTAGCAATGACTGGAGACTTGGACAAAATAGAGAGGTGGCTCTGTTGGTTAATGATCATATTAGCACAATAGAGGGGGATGATGTAAGGTCAGGAAACAAGACATGGGAACAGTTGGGGTAGAAATGAGAGATAACAAAGAAACAATAAGTTCATTTGTGGGAATTGTGTATAATCTCCTCACAGTGACCACATCATGTGGTGGAACATGGAGGAATAAATAATGTGACCTTGTCAGAAAGAGGCATTGTGTAATCATAGGAGATTTTAATCTACAAACAGATTAAAAATATTAGGTACAAATTAAGCCTAGATGAAGAGTTCATAGGACATTCCTAGGATACTTCCTATCCCAGCGGCATGTACTGGAGCAGACCAATGGGCTGGTTGTACTAGCCCCATTATTGTGCAATGATATAGGATTAATTAATGATTTCATAATGAAGGCACCCGTACATAGGAACAGCTATAATAAAATTGATTTTTACATTTAGTTTGAGGGAGAGACGAGTGGGTCTGAGACTATTTGTTTTAAAATGTAGATGAGGAGAATTATAAGGTCATGAAAACAGAAGTGGCTAAAGTGAATTGTCAAATTGGGTTAAAGGAAGGGTCAATAAAGGTGCAGTGGCAGAGATTTAAGGGGATATTTCGGAATAGATACATTCCAATGAATATGAAAAATTCCAAGGGATGGATCCATGATCTGTATACTAAAGATAATCCTAAATTTAAATGAAAGGCATTTAATTTACAAGTGTAGGGGACTGTTCAGAAGATTGGACACAATGTAGAAAACAGTGAAGTTTGGCTCAAAAATAAATAGGAGAAAAAAAGGACTACAAGAGAATGCTAACCAAATTTATAAAAACCGATAGTATCAGTTTCTGCAAACATTTGAAGAAGAAAGAGTTTTTAAAAATGAGTATTGGTCCTATTGAAAGTTACATTGGAGAATTAATAATGGAGCATAAGAAGTAACAGGTGAATTGAACAGGCATTTTGCATCAGCCTTCACTATAGAGGATTCAATTCCAGAAGCAGCAGTAAATTAGAAAATGGAAGAGAGGAACACCAGAAAAATCACAATAACTAGAGACATAGTCCTGAGTAAATTGTTGAAACTGTTGGCTTACAGGTGCACATGTGCTAATCCAATTCATCCCAGGGTGCTGAAGGAAATGGCTGATGCTCTGGTTTTGATTATCCCAAAACACCTTATTTCTGGGACAGTCCATCTGGGAGACAGTGAATTTAACTCCCTCATACAAAAATATTGGGAGACAGAAAGGAGGAAACTCTCATCCAGTTAGCCTAATACCTGTCACAAAGAGAGCACATTTGAAGCCATTATTAAAGAAGTAGTTTGGAAATCTGATAGAAATTTATAATTTATTGTGAGGGAAATTAAATGCAAAGGTAGGGAATTTATTCTTCAAATATATAGGGCACAAGTGAGACTGCAATGAAGTTTGTAAGATGTGGTATTCGCTGGCTGACCAGCATTTATTGTCCTTCCCTTGTTGCCCTTGAGAAGGTGATGGTGAGCTGCCTGCTTGAATTACTGCAGTCCACGCACAGTAGGTTGACCCACAATGTCCTTAAGGAGGGAATTCCAGGATTTTGACCCAGTGACACTGAAGGAATGGTGATATATTTCCATATCACGATGGTGAGTGACTTGGAGGGTAACTTGCAAGTGGGGCTATTCTCGTCTTGTCTTTCTAGATGTAATTGGTCATGGTTTTCAAAGGAGCTGTCTAAAGATCTTTGGTGAATTTCTACAGTGCATCTTGTAGATAGTACACGTTACTGCTGCTGGGCATTGATGGTGAAGAGGATGCTTGTGGGTGTGGTGCCAACATGTTGGCTGCTTTGTCCAGGAGGGTGCCACACTTCTTGAGTGTGTATGGAGCTGCACCGATCCAGGCAAGTGGGGAGTATTCTATCGCACTCCTGATTTGTGTCTTGTAGATGATGGACAGGTTTTGGGGAGTCAAAGGTCACTCATCGCATATTCCTAGCCTCTGACCAGCTGTTGTCGCCACTGTGTATATGGTGAGTCCAGTTGAGTTTCTGGTCAATGGTAATCCCAAGGATGTTGATAGTGGGGGATTTAATGAGAGTAACACCATTGAATTTCAAGGAGCAGTGGTTAGATCATTCCTTATTGTAGATGGTCATTGCCTGGCAATTGTGTGGCATGAATATTACTTGCTACTTGTCAGCCCAAGCCTGGATATTGTCCAGATCTTACTGCATTTGGACATGGACAGCTTCAGCATCTGCGGAGTCATGAATGGTGCTGAACATTGTGCAATCATTGGCGAACAGCCCCACTTCTGACCTTATAATGGAGGGAAAGTCATTGATAAAGCAACTGAAGGTGGTTGGGCTTAGGACACGACCCTGAGGAACTCCTGCAGAGATATCCTGGAATTGAGATGACTGACCTCCAACAACTACAGCTACTTTCCTATATGCCAGGTATGGCTTCAGAAAGTGAAGAGTTTGCCCCATTGATGCTCATTGATTCCAGTTTTTCTTGGGCTCTCCCTAACCCCATAACCTCCACCAGTCCCCACAACCCCCCCTAGCTCCATAAACTACACTCAGTCGAATATAGCCTTGTTGCCAAGGGCCGTTACTCTCACCTCACTGCTTCTATTCAGCTCTTTTGTCGATGTTTGAACCAAGGCTGTAATGATGTCAGGAGCGGAATGGCCCTGGTGGAACCCAAACTGGGCATCACTGAGCAGGTTGTTGCTGAGCAGGTGCTGCCTGGTAGCATTGTTGCTGACACCTTCCATCACTTTACTGATGATCAAAGGTAGATTGAAGGGGCAGTAATTGGTCGGGTTGGATTTGTTCTGCTTTTTGTACAGGACATACCTGGGCAATATTTCACAGTGTTGGATAGATGCCAGTCTGTAACTTTACTGGAGCTTGGCTCGGGAATTGACAAATTTTAGAGCCTACATCTTCCGTACTATCGCAGGAATGTGGTCAGGGCCCATAGCCTTTGCAGAATCCAATGCTTCCTACTGCTTACTGAAATCATGTATTTGATATTAAGTACTGTACACATTATTGGTCGCGTCTTATAGGAATAGTAAATACATTGCAAGTAGTGCAGACAAAATTTATTCAATTAATACCTGGACGGGTTTGAAAGTTTGGATACGTTAGGCTTGTATCCAGTGGAGTCAAGATTAGAGTGGTGCTGGAAAAGCACAGCAGGTCAGGCAGCATCCGAGGAGCAGGAAAATCAACGTTTCGGGCTTTTACCCGATTAGATTACTTACAGTGGGGAAACAGGCCCTTCAGCCCAACAAGTCCACACTGATGCGCAATCCACCCAGACCCATCCCCCTACACCTAACACTACAGGCAATTCACCTGACCTGCACATTTTTGGACTGTGGGAGGAAACCGGAGCACCCGGAGAAGACCCACGCAGACACGGGGAGAATGTGCAAACTCCGCACAGTCAGTCGCATGAGGCGGGAATTGAACCCCGGTCTCTGGCGCTGTGAGGCAGCAGTGCTAGCCATTGTGCCACCGTGCTACCCACAAAAATGGAAGTCCCTCATCCAGAGTACATCCTGTGCTCTTGCCAACCTCAGTATTTCTTCCAAGTGGTGCTCAACATGGAAGAAAGGTCTGCAGCCAAGGGGGTTAGATTAAATCAGATCTGGTTTTAATCAGATTAGCCATCATCTACATGAATAGAAATGTGGGCATGAGGCACTGATTGAACTACTCCTGATTCCAATTCATGCATTTGTACCTGTCCCTGAACCAGACATTTTGTCCAGTTCAGAATTTTCCCCCTGTGTCTGGAGTTCTATCAGATATGCTGCTGTTTGCTGTGACTTTTTCTCATTAGTTAATCTTTCTGTGATCTTGTGCAGTTATATTTGGCTTGACGTTGTGTTCTGAAACTGGTATATCCATTTTTAATCTCCCTTTGTAAAACATTCTGCAGATGAGCACCCATTATTCAATTGCACTGTAAGTGAGTAATGCTAATTTTCAGCTTAGATTTATCAGTGACTTCAAAGTTACTGTCCTGCTATTTCTCCCTTTGATTGAGGATAGACTGGAAATCCCATCTCCTGTCTGATGCCTTCCCAAAAATCAACTGCCAGAAATCCTTGTTCATTAGGCCTGTTGTGTCACACTGATTATTTTGGGAAATTGTATATTGCAAAGATCTTTGTTCATGACTCTGAGACTGTTGTGATGTACATGACTAAATGCGCCTTCCCCCTAAAATCAAAAAAATCCATCCTGAGCTTTTTCCCTGCCATTTTTGAAATTGGTGGTGTAATTATTAGCTCCAAAGACACTTGCCTGTGTATGGTATGTATTGGCCACAATGTTTGCCATCTGAAAAATTTGACCATCACACTGCTTGTTGTGCTCTTGTTCTGCTCGTCATGAAACTGATGTTCGCCCAGAGTTTCTGCAGGATTTCCCTATTTGTTGACTTTGGTATAACTTTTCTATGGCTGTACACAAATATATCCTCCACTATTGTCAAGTATTGGTTTTGCTTCAGTGTTGCTTTTGTGTTACCTTGTGCTTTTAATAATGTATCCTGAAAATTTAATCTTCACTTGAGAGGATTGGCATTTGACACAGTTAATGTAAAGCCGGCATTTTATCGTGCATTTATCATGACCTTGACCTTGTAATCACATTCTTTTTTCATTTTACAATGCTCTAGACTGTTAGCCACATGGCAACCAGCTCCTTTCTCCCCTGCCAGAAGTCGAGATACTGCCCTCTGAAATGTCCCTGAAGCCTTGGAGGTCTCAAATGATAGGCAGCTGAGACAACACTATTGAAATGATGTAATAAATGCAGCCAACAATCTTCACTCTTAGTCTGATTGTAAATACCAGAACCCACTGTTAGCATTGGGCTTTGTGAACATCTGGTTTGCTGCCAATTTTGCCAAACTCTCGTCAACAGATGAAACCAAATCGATTCTCTCCAAACTCCTTTGATTAACTGAGTGAGATCCAAACACAGTCTTTGTTGGATGACTAGCTCTGAGCACCCAGTCTTTGGCTTTGTCATTGGCAATACAATCTCATTTTCAATCATGCTGCCTAACTGAGATTTTACTTTTCCCATCAAAGGATGAGGACGTTTCATGACAGAGTGTACAAGCGGATGAGTTTAGGATCTTCTGGCAGACTAATGTGATACTCCTGATTCAGTTTTCCCCAACCGTTGAATAGATTTGAGAATTCTTGCCGAGATTTTCTCCTGTCTTCATTCTGAAATATTGTGCCCACTCCCTTCAAGAGACTGCGATAAATATGTATATTTCTGCTCAAATAGGTGGTATCTCCTCCTTTAGTATGTACAATGTTTCTGTAACATTTCGTCCTCTGTGACCAAGCTTCTTGACAATTTACCCATGCACCTGAAGATTTGTGCTTTTTGGACCTTATAGTTTGAGATTAGCTGGCTTGACTTTCAGACTTCAACCACAACAAGCTGTCTGCCAGTATTGGAACAGCTGCTCCTGTGTTGACTATAAATTCTATCTCAAACCCTTGAATATTCAAATTAATAGTCCAGAATCTGTTTGGACTTTCTTTCACTTCCCCAATGAACGTGGCTTCATCTTATGTTTTTCATCATTAATGTGTTAAACTATTTGGATTGAAGATGGTTGATAACACTTCATCTCACACTAAATGCTATACTCTAATTAATCCATTGTTCAAAGCTTTGTACCTGGAACTTCTTGCTAATGATGTAAACCTGTCACAAAGGTCTTTATTCTCCCAGTCAGAAGTCACACAACACCAAGTTATAGTCCAACTGGTTTATTTGAAAATATAAGCCTTTGGTGTGCTGCTCCTTCGTTAGGACCTGGTGTCAGGTCAAGATCTTGGGGTATACATAATCTGGGGAGGTGTAGTTAGGGGTGTGTGAGGTGAGCATGGGCTCAGCAGAATAGTTACTTAAGAGTTAGACTATATGTTTAGTAGTTTGACACTTGCTGAGTAATTAATAACTTAATTTCATTTGAACCCTCTGAATTCTTTTTGCAATATCTTTTTGCCAATTTTCTGCCCAGCAATCTGGAATGAAAGCTGGAAATGCTATTGGAGTGATCCAGTGATAGCATAGTGATGGAGTGAGCAGGGATTGTAATATTAAACTCTATGGGCTTGGAGGGAAATGGGCTGGATGCAGGCAGGTGGGAGTAGTTTAGTTTGGGAACACGGTGGACTGAATGGGTGGAAGGGTCTGTTTCCATGCTGTTTGACTCTGTGACTCCATAAAACATTTAGTCTTGGGTTTCTCACTTACCAATTCACAAAGTGAGCAGCCACAATGTCTTTCATTGCAGAGAGCAATGACATTTCCCATGTTGTATCGTCATTAAAAGTGCAATAAATATGCTACTGATAGAGTAACACTACTCTGTTGTTTTGCAAGGAATGCCTGAAATCATTCAGCAACCACTTGACTCATTTAAATGTTTTAAGTATTGCAATCTTAAAAAAATGGGTTTAATAATCAAGTTAGGACTATAATACTTGTTAGTCATTTGCATTTATTACGGCTTTTAATCATCTGATGGCCATAAAAGCAATTCCCTGTAAAAGTAATCAATTGCAGTAAGTAATCTTAAAATGAATTCTCTAGTTTCTGATTTCTCTCAAAATTCCAAATTTTTTGATCCTGTTGATGGCATTCGCTTCTCCTCAATGAGTGACAAAGTGTCTCTCTGTTTTTTAGCATGTACACAGAGAGGACCCTGTGCTGTATCTGAACTGAGGTGCATGGTAAGCTGGCATCTTTGCATGAACGGTGCTCTTTGTACTATGAAGCAACAATGCTGTACTCGCCTCATGCAGCAGCATCCCCCCTGCATCACCTTTCTAGCAGATCAATCACTTGTCCTTCGATAGCTCGAGAGGTTGTCATGGTGCAGTTAATCATCATAATGTACGTATTGACACCCTCCCATTCTTACCTCCCTTCTAACCTGCACCCACTCATGGTATTGGCAGAAAAAGAGAGAATCCAAAGCCAATCCGTGTGGACAATAATACACTTAAGGGAAGCAGTACAGTTTCAGAAGAGAAGTTACCATGAGGTTCATTGGTCCATAATCTCTATTTTGCTGCAACATTGCCACAGCCTGAGACTTGTTCATTTCCTCTTTGAACATTTGAAGTGGATTCACATTCATTGCACAAGCTGATAACTTGTTCCCGAGATGAAGAAAAACTTCTAATATCTAACCTAGTCAAATGCAGAGAGGCCTCATTAGGCCTCTCTGCATTTTTAGAAGGCTTTAAAATAATCACAAAGATTCAACTAAATCATTTGCCTCTATAGCATTGAAACTGTTATAAAAAACACTTGTCATGGCTAGTTAAACAGTGTTTGCAGATGAAAGCACAGTTAAAGAGTTATCCTTGGAGGTTGCATTTGAAATATTGATATAAAATAGTTTTGTCTTCTGTTTCTATTCAATTAACTGCAATCTATCGTTCTCTCAACTAAGTGCTGAAGTGGATTATATCTGGAAATGGCACATGTCTACTTTCCACGCTGCCCATCTGACTGTAATTTTAACAGAAGGAAACACTGATTGATTACTGCTTTCAGGTTTAATTACCCCAAGACAGATTGACTGTGTAGGCACATACTCTAATCAGGGTGCAATTTATGTTGCCAGTATTTTCAAAATGTCAGGTACTTCAAAGCACATTTGTACCACTTCTTGCAGTGGTTACCGGAAGAAGACTATTAGAATTTACATAGTTTCAGAAAAAGAATTGCGCTCCAATCATTTCAACTGTTTCAACTATATTATTAAATGACTGAAATATTGTTTTTCTCTTACTGCAAGTTTTGTTTCAAAATCTATTTAAATTCCTTGCCATCAAAGGCATTCACATGCACTCACACACATTGTTTTTCTATATTTTAGATGAAACATTTATCTGAGGTCCTTTCTGGATATTAAGGAAGCTGTAAAAGAAAAGTCCTATGGACAGATTCTTTTAGGGGTCTGATCGACATGGGGTATGGAGAGATATATGGCGGGATTCAATGAGAAGTCCAATGAGACTCATTCCGGCACTTCTTCTATTCTCTGGCAGTGCACACTGAAAGAACAGACATACACAGGATGATTTATTAGGAAGGGGACATGGATGTTTGGAGGAGCACCAGCATGTCCAGGCTGAGGCTGGTGGCAGAGGAGTGCTCTGTGTCACCTTCCACCATGTTGGAAATGGCTGCGAGCATTCTTGGCCATGCCTTTAGGCCTGAGCACCAATGACTGGGGTGATTTGGAGTATATGGTATGCATCCTCCATCAGGTCCTGAGGGTGCTGGGCCTGGGTCGCTATGCCAACTACCAACCTGTCCACAGAGGCAGATGATCTCAGGATCTGCTGCACTGATGCATCTTCTGGGCAATGATGGAATTGTGTTTTGTCTGTGTTTCTACTGCTGCTGCTCCTCGCTATGTATTTGGATGAAGTCCCTCAATGCCCACAATGAGGGTCCTCTCCTGCCTGGGACTGAGCAGAGACCTGGTATTGAGAAATCTCTCAGTGCCAAAGTTAACGTGAGAGTTGCTATGGTATGAAGAGTGGCACTTAATCATTAAGTAGTAATGGATGTTTCTGCCCACAGAAGTAGTTCTGGTCTTCTCCTACAACAGGGAGAAAGTGAGGACTGCAGATGTTGGAGAGCCAGAGACAGAGTGTGATGCTGGAAAATCTCAGCAGGTTAGGCAGCAACTGAAGAGCAAGGGGAGTTGATGTTTCCAGTATGAACCCTTCATCAGGAATGTGCTGAAGGGCTTATGCCTGAAACATTGACTCTCCTACTCTTTGGATGGTGTCTGATCTGTTGTGCTTTTCCAGCAGCACACTTTCTGACTTTTTTCCTACAAAGGTCAGGATTCTCTCTGCACACAGGGCAAGGACATGGACTGGCGTCATCTGTCTGCCTGTATAGGCTCTCTCTGTCCTGTTACCAGCTGTCTTCTTCTGCAAAGAGCCAAAAGGGGGCAATGGGATTCCAGTGTGTATTTGGGGGAAAGTTTGTGAGATGTACCAAAGGACCGAGGAGACAAAGCAGAGGCCATGTGGGGTTAGTGCGGTGGAAGGTGAAGGTTGGCAAATGAGTGAGGGAAGGTATCGCACTCAGTGATAGAATAGCAGAGCATGGGCTTTGGTGGGAGATGGATGCAGTAGCAGGCATAGTTAGTGTGAGGTAGCTGACTGAAGAGTGTGGCACTTCCTCTGACGGACTGGAGAGGATCATGCTGGCCATTTCTCTGCACTCTTGATATGGCACTGACCTGGGTGGCAACCTCAGACCAGGCTGGCAGGGTCTGGTATTGTGACCTCGTCTGGTTATTCTCTGAGAAGAGGATGCCTCTCCTTTGGATCATCATGTCTACCAGGACCTTGACATCCCTGTCGGAGGATCATGGTGCCATCCTTTGCTTCCCCAACATGTCCGGGCTCCATCTTTCACCAAGCAGTTCAGAATGCCAGAACTTGTCAACATACATAGTGACATTTTAAAGACGGTGCAGGTATAAGGGATGATTACTGGAATTGTTCATTTCTGACTGCGACCACTACCTAGAATAAAAGGAACTTACACCAGGTTTCATTAATTAATAAAAAAAACAAAATCATAACTTAGTTTTGAACAAGTGGCAAAAATGAATTATTAATTACCAATGAAGAAAATTTAAACTATATCCACTTTAAATGTAAACATGCACACATTAATTCATAAATAGGAAGGGCAACACAGGTTTTCTGATATTAGACTAATTACTAAACATGCTTTATCACTAAATATTATACATTTACACAAACACTTAAAGTCTAAGCACTAAGCCTGTGAGTAGTCCTTAGCTAACTAAAAGTAAGTTACAAACAGTCAATCTTATTTCTCAGCAATTAGATTCACTGCCTGTGATAAGCAATGGAGCTCATGGAACTAAATGAGTTTCAATTATTTAAACATTTTGCCAGACATTTAGAAAGGTGGGCCATTCATCAATTCTGAACAAGAACCATATCGGACATGCAACGATAAATCTGCTTCCCACTCTACAGGGGGTGCAAGACCTGCTGAGCTTCTCCCGCAATTTGAATATTGAATTTTAATATTAAATGTAGTTTAACATACAATCTCTAACACTTGGATGGCATTTCTCTTCGTCCAATTGTCACAGGATGGGGTAGAATTTCTACAGGTAATACCTAACCTCCAGAAAAATAAGTTCAATGATGTTCTGCTGACACTACAATGGGATGTATGGGGGGGGGGGAGGGGGGAGCTGCAGCAGAAATTACTGGCAAATTTGTTTCTGCAATGGCCCTTCAAGCCACTCATTTCTAGGGAAGTTAGGGATTTGCAAGTTTGTTTTTATTCATTCATGGGATGTGGGCATTGTTGGCAGGGATAGCACTTACTACCAAACCTTAACTGCCCAGAGGGAAGTCGACCACATTACTATGGGTCTGGAGTCACATGTAGGTCAGTTCAGGTAATGATTCCCTAAAACAAATTAGTGAATTGGATGGGGTTTTTTCAACACTGGTTACATGTTCGCCATTCGTCCAGCTTTTAATTCCAGAAGTTTATTGAATTCTAATTTCTAGATCTGCCATGGTGGGATTCAAACCTATGAACCCAATCCATTTGCCTTAAGTCCTGGATTACAAGTTGAACTCTCAAACTAATACTGATTTGCCAATAACGCCCACACCACATGAACGAAGAAAGAGAAAAAAAGACAGATGCAAGAATACTAAAATGCCAAGGATACCAAAAGTTTGGACCCTGTGTATCTTCCTTCAGCAATACTCAAGTTCTACACTTTCAAGCAATCATAGAGTCAGAGAGTCATAGAAATGTAAAGCAAGGTAACAGATCCTTTGGTCCAACTCGTCCATGTGGACCAGAAATCCCAACCCAATCTCGTTCCACCTGCCAGCATCTGGCCCATATTCCTCTAAACCCTTCCTGTTCATATACCCATCCAGATGCCTTTTAAATGTTGCAATTGTACCAGCGTCCACCACTTCCTCTGGCAGCTCATTCCATACACACACTACCCCCTGCGTGAAAAAGTTGCCCTTTAGGTCTCTTTTATATCTTTCCCCTCTCACCCTAAGCCTATGCCCTCTAGTTCTGGACTCCCCCACCCCAGGGAAATACTTTGTCTGTTTGTCCTATCCATGCCCTTCATGATTTTATAAATCTCTATAAGGTCACCCCTCAGCCTCCGACGCTCCAGGGAAAACAGCCCCAACCCATTCAGCCTCTCCCTGTAGCTCAAATCCTCCAACTCTGGCAACATCTTTGTAGTCCATGGGCTTTGGCCAGTCCCTTTTCCTTGAAAACCTCCTGGGGTGTTTTAGCACTGGGTCAGGTTCCAACAATTGTTCGATAGTTATTGTTAGGGAACCTATAAACTACTTATGCCAGTATTTCCTGAACTACAAATTATTATCTCCACCCACACTAATTCAATTTCCTCATGTTCCAAACCAAAATCCTTCCCTGATCGCTATTATCCTTATCTCATCCTTTAAGGGACCTTCCTGACTATTCTACACCACCCACAGTCAGTCCCACTCCTCCCTTTTCCATTTTGTCTGATTGAGCAGAGCCACTGTGCATGGGTGGCTCGACCACATTGGCAGAGTGGGCAGGTAATCCACTGAAGTCTGAGAACAAACACACTGGCCCTCAGTAGGATAGGGGTGTGGACTGAGAACTCAGAGTGACCTGCTGTCACTCTGCCTTATCCTCAGAGGGCTATGACTCAAAGCATGATGCAGCTTGAATGGATTAATTGACGCCATTTTGAACAGTTGGAAGGAAGTTCCTCCGAGTCACCAATTTCAATGATGCTGTGCTTCAAGCAAAGCTCCAGTGTGTTCTTGGCTGGACTTCCTTTGGTGTTTCCTGGAAACCTAGCTACTTGAGAGTTCAGCAAACAGAATCAAAAGGGAGAGACACTGTGCAGCACCCAGTCACATGTCTGCTCTGTCAGAGCTGATTCTTCAGGAGTTCTGCTTGCATGCTTAAAGGCGTGCCTTTAAGACGGGCTCTAGCATTTGCTCAGTGATGCCCCCCATTGAATGCAGATAATGTGGAGGAGGCATTGCTGGTGGAATTTCTTTCGCACTCTGATATATCGGTGATACATAGTCCAGGTCTCACTGCAATACAGGAGAATGTGTACTGTAGTAAATGGCAATCAGGTCTGACAGAGGAAGCTGAGCTGGTTCACAAATAGAGACCTAATTCTTTTTCCAAACACAGAGAATGCTAGAGAAACAGCAGGTCTGGGAACATCTGTGGAGAGTGAAACAGAGTTAACATTTTGAATCGGGTATGATACTTCTTTAGAATAGGAACTGGAAATATGAGGGGTCTGAGCAGATCCCAGGCAGTAGATCTAGGGGTACAGAGATTTAAGATGATTGCAAAAGCAATCGAGTGCAACATGTGGAGAAATGTTTTTAGTGCAGCAATTGGTTTTAATCTTGAGTGCACTCTCTGAAAGGGTAGATCCATCACAGCTTCCAAATGGGGAAAGGAAAGGGAAAAAGAAATACAGGACTACAGAGAGGACTGACTAACTTGTACTTACAGAGACTAATAAGGGCTTGACTGGCTACAATTATTCTATAAAGCTATACTTCATACATATTTGGCTGAAATTTGATTGTTCTAACTGTTAAAAGAAAACGCAGACGCTGTGTAGCTCTTTGATACGGAAACAATGGAATGTCGTAAGGAAAATAAAAAGCCAGCAACAAATAACAGTTACAAACAGGTTATTTTCTTCAATGAAAACATATATTATATCTATTTTTTTCAAATGCTATTTAAACACACAGCTGGAACTTTATATCAGTCACAACATAACTCTACTCACGGCAACTAAACAAACGTTTGTTTCGTACGTGCCCCAGTAAGACAACCTCTACTTGACTTGATCAGGACAGATTCAAGAGAAAAAACCTTGACAGATCTGCCAAAGGCAATAATTATATTGTCCCATCAGAACTGCCTTCTCTATCCACACAAACAGTAACACGTTCAGGTAAAACCATTACCAACACAGACCATAAACCTGCATTCAAAATTGAGGCCATCTTCAGCTTAAACATACTGGGATCCAAATTTAGCATTGTTATGCCCATTTTCAGGTGTGAAATGAAGTTGGCAATAGCCTGAATCCAACATGATGAATGATTGTTAAATCAATAAAATGTCTTTCTTCTATATACAGCCCTGGTGGCCATGTGAAATGAGTACAAGCTTCCTTTCAATTCTGAAATAATTAACTACACCCGTTTCCAGCCTCAATGCAAGTTCTGACAAATGTTTCTAAATTTTGCACTCCTTGCAGGACAACACTTCATGAGACCAGTTAATAGCCACTCATAAACCGCATTAACTGTTCCTGAAATGTTTGTTTTGTGGAAGGTGAGATTTCATGAACAAGTCCCAGCCACTGGTTGTTCCTCAATGTCATTCAACTCTAACACTCATGTCAGCCTCAGCAGCAGATGACATTCTGTAAGTGAACTGTACAGTGCCCACCAAATTAACATTCACCACCTGACTGAATTATGATGATGGATCAAAGACATTGCCGAGTGGTTTGGCAGAAGACTAGTAATCCAGAGACATGTATAATGTTCTGGGTTCAACAAATAAAAGTCTGATATCATTGTCCTTCAAAGTGTATTTCGTTTCCTTTAAGGCCGTTTCCCTTTTACCCTTTTAGAGAAAGAATCTGCGATTCTTAACTGATCTGGCCTCCATTTGCGGTTCCAGACCCACAAATATGTGGTTGATTCTTGACAGCCCTCTGAACGGCCTAGCAAGACGTACAGTTGTATCAACAAAGCCCAAAGAAAGGAATTAAACTGGGTCGATCCACCTTGCATTGACTAAGGCAGTAGAAACACAAAGCCTATTTTCCCTGGACATCCTTCTGACGATCAAATGGAGTTAGTGCCAAAATTAGGAGAGCTGTCTCAAAGACTAGCCAAGCAGTAACCTGATATAGAGCTGAAAAATGTGTTGCTGGAAAAGCGCAGCAGGTCAGGCAGCATCCAAGGAGCAGGAGAATTGACGTTTCGGGCATAAGCTCTTCTTCAGGAATGAGGAAGGTGTGCCAAGCAGGCTAAGATAAAAGGTAGGGAGGAGGGACTCGGGGAAGGGGCGTTGGGAATGCGATAGGTGGAAGGAGGTTAAGGTGAGGGTGATAGGCCGGAGAGGGGGTGGGGGCGGAGAGGTCAGAAAGAAGATTGCAGGTCAAGAAGGCGGTGCTGAGTCCGAGGGTTGG
>NC_057741.1:6257923-6340470 GCF_004010195.1 Chiloscyllium plagiosum
TCCACACCCCCCACCAACCCAACCTCCACTCCCGGCACCTTCCCCTGCAACCGCAAGAAAGGCAAAACTTGCGCCCACACCTCCCCCCTCACTTCCCTCCAAGCCCTAAGGGATCCTTCCATATCCGTCACAAATTCACCTGCACCTCCACACACATCATTTACTGCATCCGCTGCACCCGATGTGGCCTCCTCTACATTGGGGAGACAGGCCGCCTATTTGCGGAACGTTTCAGAGAACACCTCTGGGGCACCCGCACAAACCAACCCACTCCGCCAAGGACATACAGGTCATTGGCCTCCTCCATCACCAGACCATGGCAACACGCGCCTGGAAGAAGAGCGCCTCATCTTCCGCCTAGGAACCCTACAACCACAAGGGATGAATGCAGATTTCTCCAGCTTTCTCAATTCCCCTCCCCCCCACCTTATCTCAGTCCCAACCCTCGGACTCAGCACCACCTTCCTAACTTGCAATCTTTTCCTGACTGCTCCGCCGCCATTCCCTCTCCGGCCTATCACCCTCACCTTAACCTCCTTCCACTTATCGCATTCCCAACGCCCCTTCCCCAAGTCCCTCCTCCCTACCTTTTATCTTAGCCTGCTTGGCACACCTTCCTCATTCCTGAAGAAGGGCTTATGCCCGAAACGTCGATTCTCCTGCTCTTTGGATGCTGCCTGACCTGCTGCGCTTTTCCAGCAACACATTTTTCAGCTCTGATCTCCAGCATTTGCAGTCCTCACTTTCTCCTAGTAGCCTGATATAATCATACTCATGGGATCATACCTTACAAGCAATATCCCAGACAACACCTCTGTGTCTGCCCAGTCCCACTGGAAATAATAGTACAGTATCAGGAGGAAATTGCTCAAGGTGTATTCAACATTAACACATGAAGTCTCCTTACACTAAATCAAATACAAACAGAGGGTGGGGTTGTTGGTTAGCTCTTTTGGCTGGATTGCCTGCTTTTGATGCAGAGTCCCAACAGCATGGGTTCAACTCCCGCACCAGCTGAGGTTACCATGAACAGCGCTCCTGCTGAACCTCCCCCCTCGCCTGAGGTGAGGTGGACCACAGGTTAAATGGCCACCAGTCATCTCTCTGTCATAAGAGAGCAGCTATATAATCGAATAGGATAATGGTGACTGTACCTTTATTGGACTTGACAACATTCCAGCAACAATCTTAAATACGTGTTCTCCAGAATTCTCCACACCCCTAGCCAAGCTGTTCCAGGATAGCTACAAAATTAGCATTTACCCAACAATGTGGAAATTTGCCCAGGTGTGTCCTGTACACAAAAGGCAGGACATATCAAACTCAGTAATTACCACCCCATTAGTCCACTTTTAATCATCAGTAAAGTGGTAAAAGGTATAATCAACAATGTGTTTTTATCAATACTATTTTTCCCCTTTGCCTTCGTCTGTCTTCTTGTTGCTGAGATGATTCAGTTAATGTTGCCATGGTATCAAGTTGGAGCATATTCATTCGAAAAGCTTCTCAAATAAAATTACTTGGTTCCCCCATTCCTTCTATTTTGTCTATTAGTTACACTGAGGCATTTGTTACCAACTAAATCAACAGAAAATTGATTGAAAAAAATAGGGTTGGATTTTACACAGGCACCACTAGTGCACTAGAAATAGGTGGGCCTTGCCAACCCAATCCTTCTGAAATGTCATGGACTGGTGAGAGAGATGCTGGATGACTTGGACCTATTGAAGTCCATAAGTTGCCAACCAAAGGATTACATCCTCCCCACTGCCCATGATACTTTACTCAAAGCATGCGGAGACCAAGACTTCCTATTCAGGAAGACTATTAACTTTAGCTGCGTGAGCTCATGTCTGGCTAAAGGTAAACCTCCTTCATGGATCTTGTTGATCAAGTTAATGATATAGAAGATGGTATCAGCAATAACATTAGCAAATTTGCTGATGATACAAAGCTGGGTGGCAGGGTGAAATGTGATGAGGATGTTAGGAGATTACAGGGTGACCTGGACAAGTTAGGTGAGTGGGCAGATGCATGGCAGATGCAGTTTAATATGGATAAATGTATGGTTATCCACTTTGGTAGCAAGAACAGGAAGGCAGACTACTACCTAAATGGAATCAATTTATGTAAAGGGACAGTACAGAGAGATCTGGGTGTTCTTGTACACCAGTCAACGAAGGCAAGCATGCAGGTACAGCAGGTAGTAAAGAAGGCTAATAGCATGCTGGCCTACATAACAAGAGGAATTGAGTATAGAAGCAAAAAAGTGCTTCTGCAGGTGTACAGGGCCCTGGTGAGACCACACCTGGAGTACTATGTGCCGAACCTGAGGACACAGCTTAAAAATACGGGGTAGACCATTTAGGACAGAGCTCAGGAGGAACTTCTTCACCCAGAGAGTGGTGGCTGTGTGGAATGCTCTGCCCCAGAGGGCAGTGGAGGCCCACTCTCTGGATTCATTTAAGAAAGAATTGGATAGAGCTCTCAAAGATAGTGGAATCAAGGGTTATGGAGATAAGACAGGAACAGGATACTGATTAGGAATGATCAGCCATGATCATATTGAATGGCGGTGCAGGCTCGAAGGGCTGAATGGCCTACTCCTACACCTATTGTCTATTGTCTATTGTCTATTGTCTATTGTCTAATCCGGATGATTTCCCCCAAAGGGACCCCCTCTGACCCTCTTTCTGGCTTCTTCAACACAACCACTCAACGCCTCCTCTCTCTCCCTGCCCTCCTCACCATCTCCTTGGCCTAAATGCCTGACACCAGTCTTAGCTGGGGTCCTCAGTATGGTGAGGTAATTACTAGCATTCCAGCTGGCGCTGGTTGGACTACAGAGTTGCCTGCTATTCGATTCACTAGCAGTTCTCTCAGAACCAGAGGGATTAAGTTTAAGAGGAGAGGGGAATGATTGAAAAAAACAATGTAAAGGACACCTTTTTCACACAGAGGATGATTTGCATCTGGAATGAGCTGCCAAAGGACTTCCCAAGGACTATGCATTGATCTCACCTTAAAACAAGTAACCCCATTCCTGTGGTTAAATTGCTGCAGTGTAATTTGAGGATGCTGTGTCATCTCTGACTTTTTTAAAACAGGAGTGTATCACCGACCCTCCGAAGAGTAACCCACCCAGACCCATTTCCCTCTGACTCATGCACCTAACACTATGGGCAATTTAGCATGGCCAATTCACCTGACCTGCACATCTTTGGACTGTGGGAGGAAACCAGAGCACCCAGAGGAAACCCACGCAGACACGGGGAGAATGTGCAAACTCCACACAGTCGCCCAAGGCTGGAATCGAACCTGGGACCCTGGCGAAAGGCTCATTCTGCAGGACTACAAGAATCTCCACAGACAATCCCTGAATTTGCAGCTGTTTCAACACTAATTTTACAATAGTATTATAGATCATTTCATCTGAAACCTATTGCACTCAATGCAGGTTAACATCCAACAAGATGCTGGACAACAACTGAAGATTTTACAGGTTGATCCTAAACTTTATTACTTAAAGTGGAATAGTAAATGACTGTAGATGAACTATACTTAGACAGGCAATGTGATTGCACACAACTAAGGAAAGGCATGAATAGAAGTATCAGATTGCAGTTGAAGAGGTGGAATGTTCCTCAGTCTAATTTGACTTTGTCGATTATAGATATCAGAGTATATATTCATCACAAAGCTTTGGTATATTAACAACTTGTGATAAAATGGAAGCAAATGTATTCACTGTGCGCAAATCTAAACAGCTTTGGTCTCATTATAGACTCATAGAGATGTACAGTGTGAAACAGACCCTTTGGTCCAACTCATCCATGCTGACCTGATATCCTCAATTAATCTCGTCCCATTTGCCGGCATATGGCTCATATCCCTCTGAACCCTTCCAACTCAGGTACCCATCCAGATGCCTTTTAAATGTTGTAATTGTAGCAGCCTTACCATTTCCTTTGGCAGCTCATTCCAGATACAAATCATCCCCTGTGTGAAAAAGGTGTCCTTTACGGCTTTTTTTCAATCTTTCCCCTCTCCTCTTAAACCTAATTCCTCTGGCTTTGGACTCCCCTACCCTGGAGAAAAGACCTTGGCTATTCATTCTATCCAAGCCCCTCATGATTTTATACACTTCTATTTGGCCACCTGTCAGGCTCCAACACTCCTGGGATTAGTTCTTATAAATTGCAGATGTGTGTGTTGACTCTATGTTGCTGCAAATTTTTATGGTTACATACCAAAATGATGAGTTGGATGAATATTGATGATGTGATATATCCAGAAATTATTGCAAATGCAAGCAGCTAATCTAAGCTGACATCAGTGACCAGAAATGGAGTATGCTCTATCCTTTAGCACTTAACACATAATTCATAGGTTAAATGCTTAATAAAGAAGCAGGATAGAATCAATTTATGTTTGCTTACTTTATAAAATTGGTCTCTACCACCTGCTAATATTATTACACAAGTATCTTGAGATTTTCACATAAACATATCAGCCAAATATTTTGATCCATGAATTTAAAAATTCTAAATACTGAGGAACCTCGATTACCTGCCACTTGATTATCCGAATTTCAGATTATCCAAACAAGATTGCAAGGTGCCAATGCGTGGCTAAACTGTGTTATCCTGCATTCGATTACCCAAATGTTCCATTATCCAAACAAAATACTCCCTGCCCGTGTCTCTCGGAAAATCGAGGTTCCTCTAAATACACCTGTACACCAAATAAGCAGATGCAATTTTCTGCTCTAGAAATGTGTACATATCTGAATAATGATGCCAAAACACTCATGTTACTGGGCCTCAGACTTCATTGGAGTGGGATTTGAAGCCAATGTTTTCAATCTCTGCTGAAACTCTGTTCCCTAGCTACTGACCGCATCCATATCTCTAGAAAAAACCCCGAGGCTGTTCACAACTTTGGTGCCATGTTTGATTCCAAAATAAGCTTCCAATTATACATTTGAGCCACAGAAGGTAATCCACTTCCACCCTCAAAACAACCTGTTCTCATCTGCCACTGAAACTATCATTCATGACCGTCTTCCATTTAGGTTAGACAATGCATTCTTATTTTGTCTCTCAAACCCTCGTCAACCTTAAGATCATCCAAATCTCTGTTGGCCATATCTTAATTCATGGCCCAATCACCTATCACCCCTGTGTGCTGAATGACATTGATTCCTGCTCAAGAAACATCTTGATTTTAAATCTTTCAACCATATTTACAAATTCCTCCATGGCCTTCTTCCTTCGTATATCTGTAACATCCACCAAACTCACTGCCATCCATCATTTCTTGCTTTTTGAGCACACCTTCATATTATGTGGAGTGGATCGGATTGGCTGAAGACTTGCGTCTGTGATGCTGAGGACAATTAGAGGAGGCCGAGATGGATCATCCACTTGGCAGCGAATGCTTCAGCCTTCTCTTTTGCATCGATGCGATGTACTCTTCCATCATGGAGGACAGGGATAGTTGTGGAGCCTCCTCCTCCAGTCAGTTGTTTAATTGTGCACCACCATTCACGACTGGATGTGGCAGAACTGTAGAGCTTAGATCTGATTCATCGGTTGTGGGATTGCTTTGCACTGTCTATCACTTGCTTCATATGTTGTTTGGTATGCAAATAGTCCTAGGCAATAGTGAGGACTGCAGATGCTGGAAACTAGGGTTTAGACCAGAGCGATGCTGGAAAAGCACAGCAGGTCAGGCAGCCTCCGAGGAGCAGGAAAATCAGGAATTCCTGATGAAGGGCTTTTGCCTGAAACGTCGATTTTCCTGCTCCTCGGAGGCTGCCTGACCTGCTGTGCTTTTCCAGCACCACTCTGATGCAAATAGTCCTATCTGGTAGCTTCACAAGGTTGACACTTCATCTTTAGATTTTCACTCTGCTGCTCCTGGCATGCCCTCCTGGACTTTCCATTGATCCAGGGTTGATCTCCTGGCTTGTTGGTAATGGTTGAGTGGTGGATACGCCAGGCCATGAGTTTGCAGATTGTGGAAAACCACAATTCTGTTACTGTTATTGGCCAACAGCACCTCACTGTTGCCCAGTTGAGTTGCTAGATTTGTTTGACATTTGTCTGATTTAGCACGGTGATAGTGCTACATCACAGAATGGAAGGTATTCTCAATATGAGGGTAAGACATTATCTCCACAAAGACTGTGCGCTGGTCACTCATGGAGAGATGCATCAGCAGATGATAGATTAGTAAGGGTAAGATTAAATATATTTTTTCCTCTTGTTGTTTCCTTCACTATCTGCTTCAGACATTGTTTAGCAACTATGTCCTTTAGGACCTGACCAGCTTGATCAGTAGTGCTGCTGCCGAACGACTCTTGGTGGTAGACATTGAAATCCCCCCCTCAGCGTACATTTTGTGTCCTTCCCACCCTCAGAGTTTCCTCGAAGGAGGAACCTGGAGAATTACTGCTTCATCAGCTGAGGGTGGAAGTTCCATGGTAATCAGCAGGAGGTTTCCTTGTCCATGTTTAACCTGAGGCCATGATACTTCATGTGCTAGGTCTGACCTGTCAGTGAAGGCTGTTGGCATGACCCATTGGATGTTTTGGACCCAGTTAATGAACCCATTGGCCAAAGGCTTCACAACATTCGAAGTAAATATCAGATGCGGTACCCGCAGGACAGATATGCTGGGAGACAACACAGAAAGCTAAAGTGGTCACTTGCACTTTCCTAATTTTAAAACCTACACTACTGGGGGCCATGGCATCAGCTACTTAGATTCTATAGATCTGTAATACTGCCTCGAAGAACTCTCTACCCCTCTCCCTTTCTTTCTTCCTTCCAGATGTTCTTAACATTTCAAATAACGTTTGGCCATCTGTCTTAATACTGCCTTTTAAGGTCCAGCATTAGATTTTGCTAATGCTCCTCTTGAAGCCCCTTGGGATGTTTCACTACAACCGTTACAAAAGTGCAACAAGCTATTATTCATATTGCAAGTCACATGCAATCCCAAGGTCTAGCTTTGTTGAGTTCAGTCTCAGGACAAATCAATCATGAAGGAGGGGGCTTCAAATGAGTGGTAGTTCCATTATTTGTATATGCAAAAGACCGAATACCTGGTTCAGGGTTGGGTAAAGGATAATGACATTATTGACTGGAACTATGCATTTGCTTTCTGCTCATTAAGTGCTTAATAGACCATCTAGCATCCAAAAAAAGGTTCCACAGCTGAGGTGGCAGCACTTCAGAATAATTAATTATACATCCTGAGAAAGATGATAAAGCATTTAATGCACAATGTGATAATGCTCGCTTTTTCTTTTATTTTTACATTCTTAGTAGAAGCTTCAACTTTGATGTAAACATAAGGTGATTTTAAAAGAGTTTTATTTTCAAAATGCTCCAATGCAACTTTGTTTTTGATGAAAGGTTAAAGATGCTTATAATTACAAGTGCAATTCCGCAAGCATCAATTGCAATCTTATTTTTATACTCTGGCTTTGAGTTAAACTTGTGTGCGCCGGAGAAAGTACTGTGCATGTGTCTTTGCACACGTGCAAAGTTCTCGACTTGAGAGTGGGCCACTCCATAAAAAAGGCTTTAAATACACTTCAGATGTTTTAACTCTATAAATCCCTTGGCCAGTAGAAACCAGCTGTTTGGGTAACCTGCACCAATGCTGCCAGTAACAGATTGATTGTAATTTGATCAACTGGCATTGAGACTCATCCAAATCTAATGGTGTCCTTTTTAACAATATAAATGACAGGTCCCAAGAAATCACTGGGACCTGACTGCAATTTGTACTTGGCAGCCTGCATTGTCATAACTTTCCCAACAGGACAGCTTAGCAATGAAGCAGACTAGGGCCAGAGAGTCATTTGAAGCTTAGCTTCAGTTGAGTCTTTTTTTTTACTTTTCTTGTGAAGCCAAGAAGAACTCTCCCATGGCCCACGGAAGAAATCAAAGTTCAACTGAAGTCTTATCCATCCGCCCTAATCTCGGGCTGGATCTTCAGTTGTAATAACAGATAGATTTCATTTGAAATGTAATTTGGCGAATGTAAGTTTGACCTGCTATGTTGTATGGTAAAAGACAGTTTTATTTATAATTAAAAACGAAATCTGAACTGTTTGTGGTGTTCACTCATGTGTTGCTCAAGAGTATGTAACTTTTGAAAGAAGCTGGATTTGTTGCTTTTGTGCAACTAGTTGGCACTGGGAACTTCTGGAGTGCAAAAGAGAAAAATGCCCAGCAAAGTTTGAGGCTTGGTTTAAGGAGCAGTTAGTCACAGAACTGAGAGAACAGTTAGGCTTGCAGCCCTGAAAAAGTTTGAAAGAAAGAAGGACTCCTCTCTCTCTCCCGCTGTAAGTGGAAAAGCAACAATACTTCAGCAAAATAGATAAGAAAACTTCTAACTCAAGCCAGGCCCTAGGTCTAACTGCCCAGATACCAAATTGAGATCTGCCAGATATAACTAATGGCTATGATTGACAACAATATGATATCATGGGCATTTGTTTTGTAAAACTGTAAGAAAGTCACCTCATTTCCCTTACGGTCCTTTTTGCCAATATTTTTCCACACAATATTCCAGTAAAACTCCATCATACTGACAGCACCTTTGCTCTATCAAGTGCCTATCCCTCCTCACAGACTCCTTGCGTGCTGTACCTGGCTGTTCACTACTTACTCCATCATCTGATCCATAGCTCAGGTTCCAACCCCATTGTCAATCTAGTTTAAATGATCCTGAAGAGCTCTAGCAAACCTCTCGTCCAGGATATTGGTGCCTCTCCAGTTCAGGTGCAACTTGCCCTTCTTGTATGTGTTCCACCTTCCCCATTAGAAAGAGAATTCCAGATTTTGACCCAGCGACAGGCCATTGCTGAAACAAGTTTGCCAGTAATTTCTGCTGCAGCTCCCCCCCCCCCCCTACCAATATATCCCATTATAGTGTCAGCAGAACATCATTGAACTTATTTTTCTGGAGGTCAAGTATTACCTGTAGAAATTTTACCCCATCCTGTGACAATTGGACGAAGAGAAATGCCATCCAAGTGTTAGAGATTGTATGTTAAACCACATTTAATATTAAAATTAAATATTCAAATTGCGGGAGAAGCTCAGCAGGTCTTGCACCCCCTGTAGAGTGGGAAGCAGATTTATCGTTGCATGTCCGATATGGTTCTTGTTCAGAATTGATGAATGGCCCACCTTTCTAAATGTCTGGCAAAATGTTTAAATAATTGAAACTCAATTAGTTCCATGAGCTCCATTGCTTATCACAGGCAGTGAATCTAATTGCTGAGAAATAAGATTGACTGTTTGTAACTTACTTTTAGTTAGCTTAGGACTACTCACAGGCTTAGTGCTGAAACTTTAAGTGTTTGTGTAAATGTATAATATTTAGTGATAAAGCATGAGTGGTAATTAATCTAATATCAGAAAACCTGTGTTGCCTGAAAACTGTAAATTCAGTTCAGTTCTGAAAGGGTTACAACAAATGAATACGCTGGTCTCCAAGACTGTGCTATTCTGCTGTGTGTGTTAAGCTGTAGGCAAGACTTTGTCTGGGAAGGGAAAAAAAGCTGGTTCATTGTTGCTTGTTTCCCAGTGTCATCTCTTAGCGTTGCCATGGCAGACTCTGTGTATCCTTTCAGCACCGTGTTATTGGGCCTCCGGAAGGAAGTGGCCCATTCCAGGCTGCTATTTTTATAAAATCTTACATAACACAATCTATATGAACTTCCCCTTGCTCCGTTTATCACACAAAAGGGAGATTGAATTTAATGACTTCCAAATCTTTGATTGAGGGATATCAGGTGACTTCCAGATTTCTTTATTTGCAATTGCAGCATAGTAACAATATTTTCGTTTCAGGCTATTTGATGAGCCTTCAGAGGCCTGGCAATATTTATCAATATTCAGAAGGAGATCTTTAAGTGCAATCTTTAAATGCTGCTGTTCAAGATTGTTGAGTGACTTGTAGACAAAACAACTATGCCTCAAGATACGTTTCCTCTAGTCAAGGGTTCAATATAATAAACTGCTTAAAAAGGGAGAATTGGTAACATTTCCTTCCTTCCTTTGTCTGTGAGTGTGTGTCGGTAAAATTTAACGATAATAAGTTCGGTGGGATGTCAAAATTAAAACAAATTGATGGATGTTGTTTTGTAAAGTGCTTGCTCTACACTGTAATTAGGGCTGCAATTTAAATAGTGAGCTCCTCTGTAATTTATACTGTAATTATGGTTGTCTCTGATTTCCACAATATGGTCTAAGCTAGGTTCAAAATGGAAACAAGAATAAAAATGACCGTCAGAGAAGCAGTTGGAAGGCACTGTTCTCAATATCGGGGACTGCAGACTGTTAAAGAATTGTTGTCCTTCATGAAAAATGGTTAGCAAGCTTTTGATTTTCATATCTTGCCAGGCACTGCATTGTACTAATACTCGGAAATTCATGTCACAAAAGTATTGTACTGCTGACATATTGTACATCATACACCTTCTCTCTGACTTGCCACCTTCCTTGGCAACAAAGGTCATAACAGACCATAAATGACCTTGAAACTATAAGGTGTTTGCTATTAATATGTGCACGTTTAACAATCTCATAAGAAACTCTTTACCTGTTATATTAGTGGAGCTATAAATGGGTAAATTCTGTGTACATTCCCTACCTCCAACCACCTAGCAAAAGAAAATTAATACAAATGCACCGCACACTAATCTGAACGGAATTATGTTGTATCCTGGAAAGCACGTTATTTGTTTTAGTTTTAAAGCAAACTTATCAGCATTTATTAAAATAAATCTCTGAAGGACGCTAGGAAAATGGGTGAAAATGTAGCCCCTGTTAATGTACCAATTAAGAGCGATCTTGGTACCTAACAGCTCTTAAGCTGGGCAGAAAACATGATTAGAATAAAAGCTGTTTTGCAGCTCTTCACAGTGGACTCAGACAATAAATAGCACGGTATCTATTGGAATTGTTCCAGCAACCAGTCATTTTGAGGAAATGACTCATTTATTTCATATAACAGGATTTGTTGTTTCATTATCAGTCTAATGAATCATCCTTGCAGAACATGAAAAGCAATCATCCCACAACATTGCTTGAAAAAAAAGGTAGTTTTGAGAGACAATTTGCATAATTTTTTTCTTGCATTAGAAGATTCTCACCATCAGGCACACATTCTCCTCCAGCCAGATGTTTAGCTAGAATAAATGATTCCTCACACCAATCCACCTTTACTCCTGGTAGCAGTAATCAGTCATTTTGGATGGTGAGAGGTTTCCTTTTTTGTTGCTAAACAAAGTGTATATCCAAATGGCCTGGCCTAAAACTCACGCTGTTGAGTTTAAATGATGATGTGTAGTTCTGGAACCCAACCTCACAACATGATTGGGAATTGAACACTCAAAATCCAAAACATAGCAACATTTTTAAGGAATAAGCTTGCTTTGAGTTGCAAAAAGAAAACTTGAATTCACATAAATAACCCATGTTTTACAACTACTCAACTTTCGAGCTTGATTTTTGTCCTGTGATGTTGATTACAATGTTTGCCCCACACACTGCATCTAGTTTGCTTTGCTCTTAGCAAAGGAGAACCATTTTGTCCTTTCAACACTGACTATTTACCCCCATTTTACATTTCTAACTCTCCTTTACCACCATTAGCACTCCCTTTGTCTTTTGCTTTCGTACCTTCACCACAAGTTCCACTCATTCCTCCTATTCCTCTGTCAACAGCATAAAACCACCTTCCTTCCATCCTCTTTCAGTTCTGAAGAAGAGTCATATCAGGCACAAAATATTAACTCTGTGTTGAGCTCCACAGGTTTCGTACACCTGTTGAGTTACTCCAGAATTTTCCGTTTATAATTTGGATTTCCAACTTCTATGATATTTTGCTTTTATTTGAGTGGCTATATTAATTTTTTCAGGTGGACTTACTACGTATGAACAACAGCTTGCATTATTTCAGATATTGCATTCAGAGATTATAACGTAGTCTCTCAACATGTTATATTAAGTAATTAAGATAACACAAAAAGTGCTTGGTACAAGGTCAGGATAATATTTGCTTAACTATTAGTGCACAAGTGTTAAGGGATTTTAATATTCTTTCTCTATTGTGCAGCATGTGACAATATGAAATGTCTAGTTATTACATTTACTGCCAGGTACAAACAGCCTGAGATTCAGGAAAGGAGCAAGTTCAAGGATCTTGTTTCTCTTATTCTTTTTGTTAGCTAACATGGCAATAATCGACTAGCATAAAATAAGTATTTCATGATTATTGCCAGGACAGCCAGATAATCTTTGCTCTGAGATACATCTCAGCCTTCAGGTACTCCACTGACAAAGCCATGTTTGTGCATCTTATAGTACTCTGCAATCCTAGGCCAATGTGGGAGTCTTTCAGGTATGAGAGAATGAATGAAATCCCCTTCCCAAACTCATCTAGCTTAAAGAATGCCTGACATTTCTCTTATGCAGCAGCAGACTGTGAACGGGAAGAGTTTGCAGATTTACAGTTTACTGCTCCTGACTGAAAGAATTCCAACTTGAAGAAATTAACAGCCTTCAAATCTGCTGGTATTATTTTGCCCTGCTCTGATTTGTAGATCTGTTAAAAGAAGTAGCCGAGCTCCGTGGGTGTCTCATTCATAAAATGCACGCTGCTCCTGGCTCCGGTTGGTGCCAGATAAAGACTGGATAGTAATATCTTTCTGAGGATACATCACCTCATCCTCGCCTTCTCCTGTCTGTGAGCAGCATGTCCTTTGCCTTGCTGTCTCTTTTCCAGCTTTTCCCACTGCAGCAAACCAAGAGGGATGACAGCTTTATTACCTGTGACTGGAAACAAATAATGTGGCCACAAATGTCGAAGCCAGATTCAAGCTTTACCACATTACCACAAATAACTTGGGCTAATCTCTTCCTGGGTGAAAATGACAAGACGCTGGGTTGGGGGTGTTCAAAAATAATTTGATGTGGTCCAGAGCCATTCTATATATTGAAGAGGCAGGGAAAAGAAGAACAGCCAAGGACAACTAAAGAAGTAAATGACAATACAAAACCAGAAGAAAAAGCATATAAAATGCAAATGAAACACAGATCTTGGTGAATGGGATTGATGCAAAAGAAGGCCACAGATAACCAGGGGTTACAAAAAGCTATGAAATGGAACTTGCAAGGAATGCTAAAATCATTGAGAATGAGATGACAACATTATCTAAATTAAGAAGGTTAATATTGGGTCAGGGACAGAGACCCTTCAACATTAACATCTGCAAAGCAAAAATTATGAAAAAAGTAATGATACTAAAGAATGAAAAGTCCCAAGGGTCAGAAAGTTTCTATCTCAGGAATTCAAGGAACCGAGTGAGAAAATTGTTAATGCCTAAACTATAAAGCTATAAAATGTAGGAGCAGTTGTAGACTTTCAAACCATCTAGGAGAAAGTGAGGGCTGCAGATGCTGGAGATCAGAGCTGAAAATGAGAATCGACGTTTCGGAAGAAGGGCTCATGCCCGAAACGTCGATTCTCCTGCTCCTTGGATACTGCCTGACCTGCTGCGCTTTTCCAGCAACACATTTTCAGCTCAGTTTCAAACCATCAAGCCTACTCTGCTATTTAATGAGATAATACATAATCAGATAATCTTCAATTCCACTTTCCTGCCTTCTTTGCCTATCACAGTCTTTAATATAGGTAACGATCCAGCATTGACAGGTCTTTCAGGTAAAGAATTCCACAGATCCACTACCCTTTGAGAGAAGAATTCGTCCTCACCTCAGTATTAATTGGGCATTATGAGATTATACCTTCTGGCTCTGGGCTCTCGCACAAAGAGAAACAACTTCTTAGCATCCACCGTGCCAAGCCCCAGAAGAAATTTGCATGTTTCAATATGATCGCCTCTCTTTCTTCTAAACTCAAATGAGTACAGACCCATCCTACTCAACCTTTCCCCATAAGAAAATCTCTCCATACCTGGATGTACCGACTGAGCTTTCTCTACACTGCTTCCAATGCTAGTACATCTTTCCTTAGTAAGGGAACCACAACCATCAACAGTTTCTCATGGGTGGTCTAACTTGTGTCTTTTATTGTTTTAGGAAGGCCTTCTGATTTTTATAACCCGTTTCCTTTGAAATAAAGACAAACATCACATTTACCTTCCCCTACTGTTGTAAAGTGAAAGGCTTAGTAAATGTACCCTGACTAACCTTGACCAGTTTGCAATAATCCTTTTTTAACTCAGGTGTGTTACATAGTGAGAGAGACAAAGGGGACACAAGTCAGAGGAAGGTCCAACACAACTATACTGAACACTTTATCAAGGAAAAACAATATTTATCAGACTGTGCTATTGTAATTTAATTCAACACTATCAAACTGTTACAGGACTCTTCAGTAAACAGTCTCAAATCTACAGTCTCAAATTTAAGGGCGGCACGGTGGCACAGTGGTTAGCACTGCTGCCTCACAGCACCAGAGACCTGGGTTCAATTCCTGCCTCAGGCGACTGACTGTGTGGAGTTTGCACGTTCTCCCCGTGTCTGCGTGGGTTTCCTCCGGGTGCTCCGGTTTCCTCCCACAGTCCAAAGATGTGCAGGTCAGGTGAATTGGCCATGCTAAATTGCTAGGTGTAGGGGTATGGGTGGGTTGCGCTTTGGCGGGTCGGTGTGGACTTGTTGGGCCGAAGGGCCTGTTTCCACACTGTAGGTAATGTAATCTAATCTAATCTACACTAGCTATCTACTTCTGACATGCTTGTGAGGATTCGCTATATTATATCCACAAGTCCCGACCACTGTATTTGAACTATTTGACTAAAAGGACAGGTAATACCCATTCAATAAGTCTCGGGCAGACTGTTCATGGGTCTTTCAGGATTGGCTGATTTTTCAGGATCTGCACTAATTGATTCGGGTTTCCCCTCCTGTTTAGCACTAGTTCTGATCTTCAGGTTGTCTCACTGTGGTGGTCTCTCTGGAGATACCATTGAGAAAGGTGCAAAAGGCAGAATGAGCTGTGGCTCTAGGTTGTCCCTTTCATCCCCCTCACCACACCCTGCTCAAGGATTCTGTGGCCTGTGTCCCATGCTATCATCGAGTGTGAGCAGGGAGATTCCAATGAAGTGACAGCTTTCTGTATTTGGAGTTTGCAGAATAAAGTTTTGAGCCTTCAGCTGTTAAGTACTGCGCTTGTCATGCTATACCTCTGGCTTGCTCCTGGGCTGCGTGCCACCAAGTCTGTGTAGCATTCTTCTAACAAAGCAATTTCACTGGAGGTAGCAACAATGGTTCATTCTGAAACAATGTGGCCATTAGCACGTGGCCAGGCACTTTCAGGCCCGTCTGGTTTCAACAGGAAGTTGATTGTCCAAGGCCTGCTTGAGTAAAAACTGCATGTTCCAACCATGTAGTTTACAAATTGTGCACGCTGGCTGTGTTTAAATTTAGTTTCTAAATTTCGAGGTTTTATCTCTGTCCGTGAAAAAAAGTCAATAGTTCTGTAACAATCCTGGAAGTCCTGATCACACTACTACCTTCTGAACTAATTTGTTAGCTTTTTGTGATGCGTGCACAAGGATTCCTAAATCCATCTGTACTGCAGCTTTCTGCAGTCTTTTTCCATTTAAATAATGTCATCGCATCTATTTTTCATGCAAAAGTGCATAACATTCTCTCACATTATATTCTAATGGTCAAGTTTCCATTCACTCACTCAATTATCTATGTCCCTCTCTGGACTCTTTGTGTCATTCTCACCACTCTCCATCCAACCTATTTTTGTGTCATCCACAAATTTGACTATAGTACATTTACTTGCTTCATCCAAGCCATTTATATATATTGTAATCAGTTGTAGCCACAGCACTGAACCCAGGTTGCTGTTCAGGAAATGTCCCGTTTATGCCGACTCTATGTCTTCTATTAATTAGCCAGTCCTCTATCGATGTTAATATATTTACCCATAATTAAGAATGGGGTGATGGGAGCCACTTGAAACTGATAAGAGACAGCAAAGATTTGTAATGGGTAGGGCACACCTATTAAACATCTGAAGTGGTGAATAAAGTATTGGACAATGGAATGTCCAGTATACAGCAGGACTCTTAGGACCACTGATATACAGAGGGATCTTGAGATCCAAGTCCATAGCTCCCTGAAAGTGGCAACACAAGTGGATAAGTTAGTAAGGAAGGCATTTTTTGCCTTCATTGGACAGGCTCTTGAGTATAAAGGTTAGCAGCTCATGTTGCAGCTGTACAAAACTTTAGTTAGGTCACATTTGGAGTATTGTACGCAGTTTTGGTCCCCATACTGCACGAAAGATGTGGAGGCTTTGGAGCAGGTACAAAAGAGTTTTGCTGCATTGGAGTATATTAGCTTAAGGAGATGTTAGGCAAACTTGGATTGTTTTTGCTAGAGCATCAGAGGCTAAGGGCTGACCTGATAGGAGTAGATAAAATTATGAGAGGCATAGGGTGGATAGTCAGAGCCTTTTTCCTAGGATGCAAATGTCAAATACTAGGGAACATAGATTTAAGCTGAGAGGGGAAAAGTTTGAAAGAGATATATGAAGCAAGTCTTTTACACAGAAGGTGATAAGTATCTGGAATGGGCCATCAGGGAAGCTGGTAGAAGCAGATACACTAACAATGTTTAAGAGGCATTTAGACAGACACAGAACCGGCAGTGAATAGAAGGATATGACCCATGTACAGGTCAGTGGGATTAGTTTAAAATGGCATCATGGTTGGCACAAACATGGCAGGTCAAAGGGCCTGACCCATGTAGTGAATAATAGAGATTTTTCAATTGGGAGGGACATGAACAACAGTAGAAGAAAATGGTCAGCTTGCAAAGGTGGCAAAGGCAATACTAATCTCTTTTACCAATATATAACTTGGGACCTGATGGTATAATCAGGAAATAGAGGACTTACAAAGCAGCAACTTTGTAATGGTCTTCAAGATGAGGATGCATTCCCTGACCTGTTTGTACTTGAATTCTGGGAAATGTTGGAGAAGCTCAGATGGATTGATGGTGATTACAGTAATTTCCTGGCGCTTTCTTGGGAATCATCAGGATATGGTGCTGCTCCCCAGCAACTGTAGAAATATCACCAGGCCTGGGTAGAGGTGTTTGACTGGGTCAGCATCACTGTCGTCACCTGAATTGTACAGAAGCAATTTTTTAAAAAATTCATTCACAAGGTGAGGGGTCGGCTGGTCAGGTCAGCATTTATTGCCCATCCCTAACTGTCCAGAAAGCATTGAGAGTCAAGCACATTGCTGTCAGGCTAGAGTCACAGGTAGGCCAGATCAGGTAAGGGCAATTTTCTCTTTAAATCTTCAATGTTCCAACAGGCAGGCAGTAAGAGATTGCCAGGATTAAAAACAGGCTCTGAAAACTGCCTATCATAGGTCCTCCCACAACCTGAGATCAGCAGTTGCACCCATGGAAATCAGAGTTGCCCATATGAACATGGAGACTGCAAGGGACAAGGCCAGATAAGTAACTTTAATGTTTTGCTGACAGCTCTGCTTTGGGAAGGCCAGTAGCCACGACAGTGGCCCAGCAGCTGTAACGAATTCAGGGTGGAGGAGGGATTGGATCTTCCTCTCATGATCCACATGTAACCCACCGCTGCCCAACCACCCTCATCCATATTTCAATCCTGATTCTGCCTTCCCCCTCTGTCCTCCCTCTTGGTCTGGACATATCCACCTCACTGTGGGCAATTGAACTCCCACTGGACTTCCGATGGTGGGAGAACATGAGGACTGCAGATGCTGGAGATCAGAGTTGAAAGTGTGTGGTGCCGGAAAAGCACAGCTGGTCAGGCAGCATCTGAGGAACATGAGAATCAACGCTTTTGATGAAGTGCTTATGCCTGAAACATTGATTCTCCTGTTCCTGGGATGCTGCCTGACTGGCTGTGCTTTTCCAGCACCACACCTTTTGACTCTGAACCTCTGATGGTGCAGGAATGGGTCTTATGGCCCACTAACTTTTAGCAATAATTGGCGTAATTTGTATGCCTGCCTTTTCTCAGGTCAACCTATCTCTCTCCAAGCTGGCTTCTTTTAAAATGACTTGTGGAGATGAACAGGCATGGATCTATCACTGCTGAATTGTGTTTCCACTTTTGTTCCAGCCTCTGACTCTTTTACCAATCAAATGCGATGTTTACCTCAATGACCCTGTTATCAGAACTGGAAAAAGTTACAGCTGTAAAGAAGAATAAAAATATAAAAAATGGAAGTGTGGGGGAGGTGAAATTTATGAATCTGTAAATTTGGACTCTTCACTATATCAGAAAGTTGTTAATTGATTTATTTCAATCAATGTCATTGTCCACTGAAATAGTTAAGGCAAGAATTTTGGGTGAATACATATTTGTGTGTCTTTAACTCCCTATTTTTAATTTTTAAAAATTAATTTCTTAACAGTAATGCAGAAGTTATCGGGTAATCAATGAACAACACCATGAGATTGTAGAAACAAACACAATAAAACATTAAACCGTTTTGCAATGTTTGACTGTACATTTGGACTTTTGTATCAGTCACATGCTGGTTGCTCTGACTGATAAAACCTTTACAGAACTATCATGCATTACGATTCATTGAATTTCCAACTTTGCAAAATGTAATCCCTAAAAGCCAAACTTCCAATGTTACTTTTCCATTCCTGTTCAGGAATGTTTACTCAGCGCACTTTCTGAATTCGTGGTACAATGCAGCACACTTCTCCCGCTTATGAGATTGACTGACCGCTGAAAGGAATTCAATTTAGCTCACTGTTTCATAGATTGTGTCAGTGTTGTTAAAGGTGCACTGTGTTTTGGGATGTTTTCAGAGAATTTGAGAACAGCTAGGGACAACCCAACGGAAAGGGCACAGGTCGACATCACTCCACTGTTTCTGAGACAGGTATTATGCTGGAGTAGGTGCTGCATTTTCTATACTGCGAATAATTTGAATATATCTTTACAACATTTAATGCTCAATTACAAATTGAGTAACAGTAAGTAACAATGGTATCATTTTGAGCAAATATACTTTGCACTGAGAAATATATTTCGTTTACTTTGAGATTATTTTCTGATTCAAAGTGGTTTTCTAAAAAGTGTTGTTGAGCAAGGCTTAGATGCTTTAGTGCAATTAAGAACATAGGAAAGAATGACAAGATAAACGGATATTTAGCTTATCAAACACACTCCTTACATAATGCTGCAGAGCCTATCATTGTGGTCTAAAGGAAATATCTATGTAAATACTCCCTGATACCCAAAGCTGAGGAATCTCATCTCTGTCTCTTCAGTTAGAGCTGCTACCTTTCACAGATCACACCGTCATTCCCCTCAGCAATGCATGTTCCCCGATTGATGCAAACTCGACACCCATTTCTGCCCCCTTTAAAACGCTCCTTAAAATCTGTTGCTTTGACTAAGTGTATGGTCATCATTCCAAATATATTCTTTTTTTGTTTGGAGCCGATTTTGTTTGATAGTCTTTTGAAGCACCATGAAACATTTAATGAAATTGAAGGTGCTATAACGAAAGCACAATGTTTTTGTACCTGAGGATTTTGGAGTTTTTTTTCACAATAATTGCAATTTCAGCTCACTGGGGTTTGAATCATGTTGCATGCACAGGTTATCATGACCGCATATGATAGAAAACACAATGCTAGCTACTGAATGGTCCCAACACAGTATCAGTAGCATGGAAATTTAGATAGTCATAAAGGTATACAGCATGGAAGCACACTCTTTGGCCCAACCGGTTCATGCTGAGCAGGTTTCTTAAACTGAATTGGTTCCATTTGCCTGTGTTTGGCCCATATCTCTCTAAATGTTTCCTATCAATATACCGTCCAAATGTCTTTTAAATGCTGTAATTGTCCCCACCTCTACCACTTCCTCTGTCAGGTCACTCCATATATGCACCACCCTCTGTGAGAAAAAGTTGCCCCTCAGGTCGCTTTTAAATCTTTCCTCTCTCACCTTAAGTCCTATTCCCTTACATTTTGGACTCCACTACCCTGGAAAAAAAGACCAGGGTATTTATCTACTTATTGTCTATTTATCCTATCCATGTCCCTCATGATTTTATAAACCTCTATAAGGTCACCCCTCAGCCTGTGATGCTCCAAGGTAAAAAGTCCCAACCCATAGAATAGATTGACTAGAATGAGATGAGGGAATCCATAGGAAAAAAAATGGAAACTATCACCAATGTGTGGGCTTTGCCTCCAGCAGGACATTTTTACCTAATGTGGTGATGTTTATGTTAGTGCCCATAACCTACGATCTGGATATGGGTATCATGGTACATGTTTGAAATATTGGAAGAGGCTTTTATTACAGCTCCTGGTATATTACAGTCATAGCCACCAATGTGCCATGCTTCAAGTGTCCTCAGTTAGGATGGAGATTGTGATTTTCGTACTCTCAGGCCCCATGCAATGATATCATGATAATTTCCCTTAAAGGGATACTTTCCTTAGCATGATCTGGACAGGTTGGGTGAGTGGGCAAATCAATGGCAGATGGAGTATAATTTGGATAAATATGAGGTTAGTCACTTCGGAAGCAAAAGCATGAAGACAGATTACTACCTAAATGGCTGGAACGTGGGAGAGGGCAGAGTGCAGCAGGACCTGAGTGTCCTTGTGCACCAGTCGCTGAAGCTAAGCATGCAGGTGCAGCTGGCAGTAAAGAAGGCAAATGGTGTATTGGCCTTCACTGCGAGTAGTTTTGAACAGGGATGTTACAGTTATAGAGGGCCTTGGTGAGGCCACACCTGGAATACTGTGTGCAGTTTTGGTCTCCTTTTCTGAGGAAGGACGCTCTTGCTCTCGAGGGAGTGCAGTGAAAGTTTCCCAGGCTGATTCCAGGGATGGTGGAACTGACGTATGAGGAGAGATTGGTTAGGTTAGGATTGTCTTCGTTGGAGTTCAGATGAGTGAGAGGCGGACTTCAAAGAGGCATATATAATTCTAACAGGACTAGACAGGGTGGCTGCAGGGAGGATGTTCCCGATGGTGGGCGTGTCCAGAATCAAGGGTCAAAGTCTGAGGATTCGGTGAGGACCAGTTAGGAAGGAGATGAGGAGAGATTTCTTCACCCAAAGAGTGGATTTCATTACCACAGGAAGTACTTGATGCCAAAACATTGAACATATTCAAGAGGCAGCAAGATATAGCAGTTGAGGTGAATGGGATCAAAGATTATGGGGAGAAAGCAGGATTAGGCTATTGAGTTGATGATCAGGATGAATGTGAGAGCAGGCTTAAAGGGCCAAATTGCCTCCTCCTGCTCCTATCTTCTATGTTTCTATGTTTCTATGTTACACATTAACTGTAAGACATAACATATAATAGACTTGGAAGAACAAATATTGGAAACAAAACTGAATGGATTCAAATTCATTCTATTCAGTTCAGATCAGATTTTGAAGATCGCGAGGTGCTCATTTGTCTTCTAAGAAATCTTGCTGTCGCTACAACATTCTCCTCTAGCATTGCTCCAGAACTGTCCATTAGCATTTTCTGATCATTACAGACCAGACCTCTTTATCCAAATATAGCTGTACAGGAGCACTGTTTCAGTTGCATAGTGCCAATGGAAAATAAGGTAAAACGATTTATGGCACTACGAGTGCACGACCTGTCACTGTGGTTCTGAGCCAAAATTAGAGGCTCCTTGCCTTGTGTGTGATGCACGGTGTGGGCGGCACGGTGGCACAGTGGTTAGCACTGCTGCCTCACAGCGCCTGAGACCCGGGTTCAATTCCCACCTCAGGCGACTGACTGTGTGGAGTTTGCACGTTCTCCCCGTGTCTGCGTGGGTTTCCTCCGGGTGCTCCGGTTTCCTCCCACAGTCCAAAAGATGTGCAGGGTCAGGTGAATTGGCCATGCTAAATTGCCCGTAGTGTTAGGTAAGGGGTAAATGTAGGGGTATGGGGTGGGTTTCGCTTCGGCGGGTCGGTGTGGACTTGTTGGGCCGAAGGGCCTGTTTCCACACTGTAATGTAATCTAATCTACTTTATGACTCTACTGTAAATTAGCTACGATTGGTTGCTGAAGGTTGTGACTTTGCTGGTCACTAATAGGGAAAGAATGTAACAGAAGGTCAGAGGTTGGAAAGAGAAAGAAGCAGAATAGGATGGAGAGGTTGGATGTTGCACATGCAGAGATGCCAATTTTGACAGGCCTCCCTTCTCTTTCACTTCTGGCTAACAGTAAAGCCAATTCGGATGTGGCAATTATTTGCTTTCCTTTCTGATATTGACTGTGTGTGATTTTCCACACTGAACAAAGATTCCTACCACTGTATACTTACCTTCCCAGCATACCTCAGTTCTCCAATCCTAACAAACCTGAGAACTGCACAAGGACTTCATTTTATACCATTTTCTTGCTGAATGCAGCAGATAAGTGCTAATGTTGATTCAACCGACTTACACTGGCTGAATCTCTGGTTTCATTTTTCATGTTATATTGGCTCTCGGGGTCTCACAGTTAAGATAAAAATTCTTTCAAATTTTTGCTTTTAAATTCATGGTCAGCATTCAAAAGGAGCAGATTGAGTATTACAAATAAAATCACACTATTAAGTTTGACTTCAAGTAGTAAGGTGACAGTTAACAACTTTTTCAACAGAATCCTGAGGAGCCATTAGTTTTCAAGCCTACTGCCATTCTCAGTTTAATGTAATAGTGCAACCTTCAGCAGCGACTTTGTATAACCTCTTGCACTCCACAAGTCAAGGGTAATGAGATCACCTGAGAGAAAGCAGAAATTTGAAGTTCTGTTTTCAATGTCTGATGTATGATTGCATTGGCTATATATCTGGCAATCTGGTAAAATTCTAGTCTTCATTTAAATTGATTAAAACTTTCCTTAATATGCCAGGAAGTCATTTTGGCACGTGTGACTTTCTGGTTTGCAACTGTAATGGGCTTCAACCAGTGAGAGGGGACAAGTGAACTGAAAATTCATATGATTAGGAGCCATGCAAAAAAAAAAGTTGCTACACTCAGTCAAGAATTTCATGCAGTTATCATTAAACCTTCAAGAATATTTGTGGTTGCCCCTGGCTTTTCTGCCGAGTTGTAAAAATGGTGCAAATTATTAACTAGTAGGAGAGAGAGTTAAAAAAGTTTTATGAAGGAAGTTTTAATTTAACTAAACATTAACCCTATAAGGTCTGTAAAAGTTTATAATATATACTGAATACAGCACTTCCTGCATTTCTTTGCAGATTATATGTTCATAATCTCTAGTAATTACAAAACAACCATGAATCTTCTTGTGAAAATTTACCAAGAATATAGAATTCAATAATAGCATCTACCTCATAAACCACTGCCAGCACCTGAATTATTCAGAACAGAAGGAGAACATAATGTAAAATGAATATGCATTCAAATAATACTCTCCAGCATCTTAAACACGGCTTAAATCGATCAAGGTGGTTCTGATTATAGTTGTAAAGCATTGAAACTTCATCCATGTTGTTTATAATATTGTCCATTAAACATCAAAATTTCTATTATTCTGTATTTATTTTAAATTTTAAAGTTTATTTAGCCTAATTCTGCAGTTTACTGTTAAAATTAAAATCATTGAAGTGTGTTTTTAATAATTAAATGTGGTGACATTGTGCAAATTTACATAGTGAATTATATCATATTTTATTTAAAATCAATTTATTGAAATTACACATCTAAATACACTGCTGTAATCTCACATTCTATCAATGTTCTTTAGCTTAAATTTAAACTCTGAATACGTACCTTTAATTCAAGTGCAGTCAGTGCATTTTTTTCTCTGCTGATATAAATAATAAAATATGGTTGAAAAACCAGCAAAGTAAAATATAAAACTTCAGTGAAGTGGTACTTTGTGTTGAATAAGGAGAGAGAGAGAAAAAAAGCTAGGGTATGTAATTGTAAATGATTGAAACCACAAGCTAAACATTGGTGGAATCTCATAGTAAACTGTGGGGCAAGATGGGAATATGCTGGACTCTTGCATGACCACAAGACAAACAGATCAAATTACGAGTCCACTTAGTGGATCTTTTAATCTTACTGGGTTCTTTATGCATTTCTTTGCATTCATTTAGTTTTAATATCAACTTTCGTGAATTGGGAAGCAGCATTGTGCATGATTTACTTTTGGTGTTAGGATGTGGGGGTACATGTCTCTAATGCTGCTGGCCTAACCCAGTCTTATAAGTCCTACATATACTTGATATTTGTCATCAATATGTGATGATTTATGTAGTTTTCAAAGTAACTCTTCCAAACTTCCAATGGGGCTCCTTGACTGTCATTTATGACTGGCAAATCGTTCATCAGTTTTACGGCAGTAACGCTAAGAGGATGGAATCTAACTTGCTCAATTTAGTATTGAAAATGTTTCTAAGAACAACTTGATTTGTGGCTTGGATAATTGATACCTTTACTGTCCATTGACACCTTTACTGCGGCTGTCCACTGGGAAACCAAAGCTCCTGATTATTTCAGGTTGTAGACCCTTTCTCATCAACAAATGAGGATCTTAAGATACGTTTATGACCTCAATTTTCATTTCAGAATGAAGCTGGTTGGAGTGAGCAGCTTACATTATTTTATTACTTGTAGTTAAAGAATAAGTTTTAAACAACTTTTGTGATCCAAGGAGGAATAGGAGAATTGTTCCCGGCTCCATCAAAATAATTCGGACCACACTAAGAGTCCTCACTAAGTACAGAGGACAACTCTCCACACTTCAAGCTTTATATTATTACATCTGTGTCAGTGAGCTGCATTAAGACAGCCACGGATTGTGGAAAACTTATGGGTTCTATTTAAATGTGATGAATTAAGGCCTCAGATAGCCGCCAAAATACATTGGCGACTCTGCCCATCACCTGATCAAAACTTAAAGTCTATTTCTTTAAATGTTCTTAATATTTAAAAGCCTTGAAATATGAACTGCCACCACAAATTCTTGGTGATTGAAAAAGATGAAATTACCGTCATCAGGTTCTAATAATTGAAAATGTCTCCAGATCCTTAACTGGAATGCGAATGGACAGTATAACTACGGGTAGTTTTGGTGTTGCTTCTGAAAAGATTAAATTGGCTGAACCAGGAATATGAGCCAAGTTCAGAGAAACCCAATCTTTTTAGATCATGGCTACAACCGTTGACAGTAGCAAGCGACATTCCAAAGAAAATGTGCGAAAGTTTATGATGTTGCTTCTTGTGTCGAATTTTAATTTTAACCTCGTCCCTTCCTTTTGGCTCACACGATTTAACTTACATCCTGTAGCAACTCTCACTGACAGTAGCTCCCTCTGTAACTGCTAATACCGAGATGGGAAAGCAAGTTAAAAAAAAGTAATATTTGGAAAATAAAATGTACTAGTCACACTGGAGCATCATTTTGCAGTATGTGAATTGGACCAGTATGTTTCGTTCAGAAATTGTATTGCTTTTTCCCTTCTACGCAATGAGAGTTTCAAGTTCCCAGGAGTAAGTATCACTAACGATCTATTCTGGTTCATCCACATCGACGCTACAGTCAAGAAAGCACAACGATGACTCTACTTCCTTATAAGGCTAAGGAAATTCAGAATGCCCACAATTACTTTTGCCAGTTTTTATAGATGCACCATGGAAAGAATCTTATCCGGAGAGCATCACTGCTTGGTATGGCAACTAAGACTGCAAGAAATTACAGAGAGTTGTGAACGCAGTGTTCCTTCCATTGACTCTGTTTACACTTCCGCTGCCTTGGGAAAGCAGCCAACATATTCAAAGACCCCTCTGACCCTGGTTGTCCTCTCTTCCATCGGCAGAAGATACAAAATTTTGGAAATACGTACCAACCGATTTAAGAACAGCTTCTTCCCTACTGCTATCAGATTTATGAACGGACTTATATATTGGAGTAGCTCTTTCTCTGTGCCTTCTCTGTAGCTGTAACACTGTATTCTGCATTCTGTTCTATTACCCTAGTGTACTTGTGTAAGGCACATTTGTCTGGTTAGCACGCAACACAATACTTTTCACTGTATCTTGGTGCATGCAATTATAATAAATCAAATCAAAACATCAAATCACAACATGTCTCCTTAGCACTTACAGACAAATATTAAATTCCTCCTTTTACTCTATGAATGCACCGACATGATTCTAAACGCTCTCCATGATTTGCAGTATTAGCCTGCTCTTTTGCATAAGCAAGCAGGAAGCTAGTGTGACCCTGCTTTAGCTAAGGTTCTGTGGCTGTCATCAGCAACCATCTACAATCTTAGCTGCAAGTTTACTTCAGGGAACATTGTGGCCTTTCCTCCAGGTCAAATATCAGGAATAGGAGCTGGGACCAGGAGTGGCCTCGAAAATAAGTTTATTTTGTTTTGCTGTGAATTGCAAAGAGCCAGTGTGTTCTTCCAGACCTCCCAAGGAACCTCTGGATCCCCCTGCCTGAAGCCTCCCTCACGCACTGACTACGCCCCCCATCCACAGTTTAGTTCAAGGGACCATTTCTTCAGATTCCTTTCCAAATCTTCCCGCTGCCCAGAATCTTACCCCTGCTGGTTGCACAGGTGTTGTGAAGGCTGTTAGGAGAAAGTGAGGACTGCAGATGCTGGAGATCAGAGTCGAAAAGTGTGGTGCTGGAAAAACACAGCAGGTCAGGCAGCATCCAAGCAGCAGGAGAGTCGACATTTCAGTCATAAGCCCTTCATCAGGAATGTGAAGGCTGTTTCCAACCAAACACAGCCCTAGCAGCATCCTGCATTAAAATAGTATCAAGAAATTCTCCTTTAATCACCTGTGTCAGTGGGTCTCCATCTCAACATATTCATCACATCCAACCCCAAATTTGGCTTCAAATCGATTGTTTATGACTAAAGTCATTAGTTCTCTTGACATTACACTTGTGAAACGAAACTACCAACAATGTGATAGCCTATTTGATGGAACAGAACAGAGGTCTGATACATATGTCACAGGTACACTGGTCACATTTACCAGCAAATAACACTGAACGAGGTTCTGTTGTGGAGTGACCTGTTCAGAGATGCTATTACACATATCTGGAGTGTGGGACTTGAGCTAAGTGAGACCTAAATATAAGCTTCATAAATCAGAGGTATTGCCACTACCACCCTGCTACAAAAACCTCTCATAGGTTCTTTACAAAGTAAACCTCCGTGCTATATACATGAAGGCTATTTATTTGTAATTCAGAATTAACTGTTTCCTCTGCAAGACTGGTCTATGGCATGTAAATAGTGTGGGACATTAGCCTTTGGATTGAATCTGAAGAGGAAATTTGCTTAATATATTGTAGTAATAAAATGCTGAATGCATCATGTTTTTGTGATTAGCTGCATAGGCCTACTCCTGAAGTTGCTGCATCTGGGCAACATCAGTGGTGAGAAGTGACTGACTCACAGCCATTCAACACTTTGCTCAGCTTCATTCACTCAATTCTCCTTCACAGGCAGCCAAATCAAATCAATTAGTTTGAGGATATCTCATTGGTGACTGTCGGAGACTCATAGCTCTCAATAACACAAATTAAGATAAGTTATAGCAGTACTTTGCATGGGCGAAGAAATGACTGAACCTGCTATCACCAGAGAAAGATTTTCAAGTTTATATTCCAATAGAGTGAACAATCCCCTTGAATCATAGTGCCAGTCTCATGTTAGTTCTAGAATAACCATTACAGTATAATTGACTTGTGATTTGCCAGTGTACTCCCGTTCATATATATGGATTTATTGCTACTTGAGCAAGGTGTTAGAGTCTGTCACATCTCAACATTGAGTCAGTGCTTTCAGGAAAGTCAAAGAGGAAATTAGTTCAGGGATTGCAAAAGTTAAAACCACATTCTTTGTGGATAGACACAACGACTGAAGTGAAAAACAATTTTGAATGCATAACCTATAAAGTTGTAAAATGAGCAAGTGAATGATTATGTAATGATCATTCTATTAGAATATATTACAAAGAGGAAACAGATTTCACTGGAGAGCACAATGAACATCAATAAAATGTAATTTGCCATTTAAATTGACATCTTAGGAAAAACTTTACCAGCTGTAAAATAATGCTAAGCCATTATATCACTGATCACATATCTTTGGACTGTTCTTCATCTGGACTTCACTGATCATTTAATTTTGTTTGTTTCTCCCTCTTTTCTTTCAGTCTTTTTTTCTTGTTAAGACATTGGCTTCTTTCTGCAACTGATTGTCCCTTGATATCTCACGCAACACTGTTGAAAATTGGCAGTGACTTTTGACAGGCTATTTGATTGCAGGGTGAAGTAAATGAGCTTGATCCTGTACTGAGCTGATATTCACTGGCATGGATTTTCCACTTGGAGTATTCGTGAGTGATCAGAAGAGGAAATGGTTGGCTGAGCTTCTCCTTCCTTGCCCATGCCATTGAGATCCCATGGCAGTACCTCTACTGTTATCCCAGTAGAGACTGAATAACACAAGAAAAAGCAACTTCTGTGGCTTATTTTGTTTGTGAATGCACTGCTTAAAATAACCAACTGATTAATTCTGTGGAGCATGACCACCTTCTCAAGGACAATAAATGGTAGCCAATCCAGCAATAATCACAACCTGTTAAAGTATAAATATATTTTAAAAAAACACAGCTGGGACAAGTTTTGGTGCTTTTGTCTATGTCAGCACAAATGTGGGAAAATTACTGGGAGCAGGGAGCTGATTCCAGGATCCCTGCCCTTATTCCCCTCATAAGTAATTTTTAGGAATTTGGAATAAGGTGCTAGACAGTAAGCCCTAATTTAATCGCACTTGCATTGTAGGGGTGAATATTTTAGAACCGCATTATTTCAACGAATTGGGCCAATTTTGTTAGGCTTTATAACACCTTGAAGGCATCATGAAACATGAGGTAAACTTGGTTTTAAGCCAAAACCAATTTGACAGGTTAAATTCAAAAATGATTGCCAATTTCACATGATAGTGTCTGATAAAATAAAAATTTTTAATATGTGATTAATTATATGGATTTGTTCATAAAAGATTGCTGATGATTATATTGAAGATTGCTGATGATTATATAAAAGATTGCTGATGATTATATTGAAGATTATATTAAAGATTGCTGATGATTATATTGAAGATTGCTGATGATTATATTGAAGATTATATTGAAGATTGCTGATGATTATATTAAAGATTATATTAAAGATTATATTGAAGATTATATTGAAGATTATATTAAAGATTATATTGATGATTATATTAAAGATTATATTAAAGATTATATTGAAGATTATATTAAAGATTATATTAAAGATTATATTGATGATTATATTAAAGATTATATTAAAGATTATATTGATGATTATATTGAAGAGCAATCAGATGCTTTAGACTACTTTCTTTATTAATGAGTTCTTCTAGCATTGAAATTAATCCTTTAATTTGTCATCTAGGCACCGCAATTTTATTTTTACATTAATTTAAAGTGCAGGCATTTGTTGAGTCTGTGAAACAGACAAATAGACAGCTAAAAGTTCATCTGCTGAGCCTTTGCTAAAAAAGAAAGTGATGGCTACCTGTTGGTCTAACTTCAAAGACTATTATAAAGAAATCAGAATGACTTATTTGTACATTTGAGTAATGACACCTTATTATAATGGTTTGCTGAATTCCAATCTATTGTAATGGATTTAACTTAGTGAGGGTGTTTTGCACAGCTGTGAAGGATGTGGATACTTGTTTGATTGACCGTTTTATGAGCTGTCAAGAGGCTTAAAGTGTTTTGAAGGCAATTTTTGAATGGAGTTTGTCTCTTGACAGTTTTCTGAGTATTTCAGACTCTCCAATGTGATTATAGGATGCATGGGTTCTGTCCATAGTGGATATTGGATTTATTGGTATGAAGGGGATGGGATTTCATTTTAAATTCATTCATGGGATGTGGGTATTGCTTATTTATTGCCTATCCCTAGTTCTCATTGAGAAGCTTGTGATGAATACATTCTTGAACTGCTGCAGTCCATTTGGTGTATATAGATCCCCACAATGATATTAGAGAGGGAGTTCAGGGTTTTCACCTAGTCACACTGAAGGAGTGACAATATATTTCCAAGTTAGGATTGTGAGTGGCTTGGAAGGGAGCTTGCAGGTGGTGATGATCTGATGTATTTGCTACCCTTGTCTTCTAGATGAGAGTGGTTGTGGATTTGAAACCTTGTTGAACATTTTTGGAGCATCTTATAAATGGTATGCATGCTGAAAATGTGTGACCGTGCTGGTGACAAGCGAACAGGCTGCTTTGTCTATAATTGCCTCAAGCTTCTTGAATGTTGTTGGAGTTGCACTCACCTACACTCGTGGGGAGTATTCCATCACACTCCTGACAGATCTCACGGAATACAGGGAGAAGTAGCCATTTGGATACAAAACTGGCTCAAAGGTAGAGGACAGAGGGTGATGGTGGAGGGTTGTTTTTTAGACTGGAGGCCTGTGACCAGTGGAGTGCCACAAGGATCGGTGCTGGGTCCACTACTTTTCATCATTTATATAAATGATTTGGTTGTGAGCATAAGAGGTATAATTAGTAAGTTTTCAGATGACACCAAAATTGGAGGTGTAGTGGACAGTGAAGAAGGTTAGCTCAGATTACAACAGGATTCTGACCAGATGGGCTAATGACTGAGAAGTGGCAGATGGAGTTTAATTCAGATAAATGTGAGGTGCTGCATTTTGGGAATGCAAATCTTAGCAGGACTTATATACTTAATGGTAAGGTCCTAGGGAGTGTTGCTGAACAAAGAGACCTTGGAGTGCAGGTTCATAGCTCCTTGAGAGTGGAGTCACAGGTGGATAGGATAGTGAAGAAGGCGTTTGGTCTGTCTTCCTTTATTGGTCAGAATATTGAATATAGGAGTTGGAAGGTCATGTTGCAACTGTACAGGACATTGGTTAAGCCAGTGTTGGAATATTGCAATTCTGGTCTCCTTCCTATTGGAAAGATGTTGTGAAACTTGAAAGGGTTCAGAAAAGATTTACAAGGATTGTTGCCAGGGTTGGAGGATTTGAGCTACAGGGAGAGGCTGAATAGGCTGGGGCTGTTTTTCTGGAGCATTGGAGGCTGAGTGGTAACTTACAGAGGTTTATAAAATCATGAGGGGCATGGATAGGGTGAATAGCCAAGGTCTTTTCTGCAGGGTGGGGGAGTCTAAAACTAGAGGACATAGATGAGATGGGAAAGATTTAAAAGGGATCTAAGGGGCAACATTTTCATGCAGAGGGTGGTGCATGGAATGAGCTGCCAGAGGAAGTGGTGGAGGCTAGTACAATATTAACATTTAAAAGGCATCTGGATGGGTATATCAATAGGAGGGGTTGGCAAATGAGACTAGATTAATTTAGGATATCTGGTGTGCATGGACGAATTGGACTGAAGAGTCTGTTTCCATGCTTACAGCTCTATGACTCTATGAATAAGATTGGGATTCAGGATTTTGGCAAATTGAAGGCACAAACTTGGATCCTGCTGTGCTATGTCATCTTGTGTTGGCCTCAGGTAATGTCAGGGCTTTTGCCAAAAAGTGTGTGGGAAACAGCAACTTGTCTAAACACCTTTGTGGAGGGTGATCCAATGCAAACTCTCTCAAGTTTAAAGTTTAAACTCAACCTCTGAGTTAGAGATTATAGATCAGCACAGAATGAGGATTATGTCACCCACCCATTGACAAGTAAGAATGGTACACTCAGTCACAGAAACTACTGAAAGTCTTACATCCCCTCTCCATCCCCACATCCCACAGCCCACAGCCCAACTAAATCTAATGGCTATGAGTAAAAGCAAATTGTTTCAGTCCTGAAGTATATATTGGTACCAGAGTGCACGATGCATCACGTGATTCTGCTCTACTGTTGCACCTATAAAGGAAAAGGATTCATGCTTTTCCGTGAGCTGGGTTTCTAACTCTGCTAGAGTTCTCAGCTGGACACAATTTAGGAATTCCTGATTTATGTATTCCCTGTGAGAATCTGAATCAGTATCAGTGTGTGTTAGGCACTTGTGTTCATGAGAGGGTGGAGTTGGGGGGTGGGGAGTGGTTTGGTGTGGGGAATGTGGTGCTGGCCATCTGTATTCTGAGTAAGTTGATAGGACTGAGCTGTTAACAAACAAAAACCAGCACCCTTTAGAAGAGGATCAGTTTTAGTGTTACAATATCATCCCCTCTGGAGTTTCTCAACTCATGCTTGTGGTCTGCAATGCTCCCATCAACCTCAAATCTGCTGACATGCGTGGTGTATCCTACTGGTCAGGATAGGAGAGAGGGAAGCAGAGGAAAGTCCAACAGAGAATGCCTTTCGACCGAGTTTCCTTTTATAATATCAAATGTACATGCTGTTTTACCTCCAACCTACTAAATGTCAAGAAGAAAGCTTCATCTGCAGCTATAATTGTTCAACTCACAACCGGATAACCTCAACACTTGTTTTTAGTGTGAATAAAGGGTACCTGTGATGTGTCATCTCAGTTCACCAGTCTCGGCCTCTTGCATCTGCTCAGTATGTTGCCAAGTTTTGCCTGAACTACAAATTTTGCATTCTACTCTCTCTATGCAAGTGTGCAGGTCATTTAAACATGGAGGTCCATTGTATTCAGATCGCTGGTTGGCAAGACATCCATTCACCTCTGGCTCCTATCCATTAGCTAATCATATTCCTAAATTAATATAATCCTTTTAATCACACACGTTTCAATTTTCCAATTAGGACTGTCACATACTATTTTAATCAGCTTTCATGACCCTTCTGTTTTACTTCATTAGGTTACTTAGACCTGGTTTATTGTCAACAAATCCATTCTTGCTGTCCTGTATTAATCTACGATTCTTCAAGTGAGGATAAATTGGGCCCTGACAGTGGTCTCTTGTAGTTTTCCTGACATTGGCACAGCAACACCACTGTCACAGTGATTACTCTGAAATTAACAAGTTTATCCTTGTCTATTTTTTGAGTTGTGATGGAACATTTGTAATCTTTCAGATCTTTTACATCACTTCCATATTTGAAGAGGTTACAAATCACACAACACTACCTTATAATCCAACAGTTTTATTTGAAAGTGCAAGCTTTCGGAGCGCTGCTCGTTCGTGAGGTAACTAGTGGGGCAGGATCATAGGACACAGAATTTATAGTAAAAGGTCAAAGTGTCATACAACTGATGCGATGTATTGAACAACCCTAGATTGCAGTTAAGTCTTTAATCACTTAAAATGAGGATGCAGGTTTCCATTGATTAATATGTAAATCCCTTTCACAGGCATATACTCTGTCACGCTCACGCACACACTCTATCAAGCACACACACACACGCACACACATACACACGCACACACTCTCTCCCTCTCTCCCACAAACACATCCTCAGACATGCTTTCCCCCTCCTTCACACACACACACACACACACACACACACACATCTATAGGGTGATTTTGCATTTGCAGATTTGCCGATACATTCTATTTTGTTCAAAAACCACACAATCTGTAGGCAGTCAGTCCATGTGACATTTTATAAATTCTACTCTGGAAATATAACCAGTCTGACTCCAGGTTGGGATACAGACAGAGCCTAACCTCACACCTTAACTGCATTGTCTGAGTTGAGATGTCACCTTTTCTTAATACTGATAAAACCTTAAGCTATGTTGGGATTGTGACTTGAAAAATATTCTTGGATTTACAATTAACCAATGGAAACCTGCATCCCCATTTTTAGTGATTAAAGACTTAGCAGCAATCTAGGTTTGTTCAATACATTCCATCAGTTGTATGACATTTTGATCTGTTACTGTGTTCTATGATCCTACCCCATGAGCTACCTGACAGTGGAAGCTTGTACTTTCAAATAAACCTGTTGGACTATAACCTGGTGTTGTGTGTTGTCCACCCCAGTCCAACATATCTGAGGAGGGCTGACATATTATAGTCAAAGTTTCTGTTACCTTCACCCTAATTTATATCAATTACCTAAGATGCATTCCATTTGGACGAGGTGACTTATTGACTTAGAGAAATTGTTTGCTGAGTTCCGATAGAGCAATTATTTTTCGAGTCTGCTATCGGGCATAATAAAAGCAAATACCGTCCAGAAGAGCTGGCTTTGAATGGTTAGCATCTTGATTCGGGACATGATTGGGGTGAGGAAGCCGCTGGAAGCTTGACTTTCCAGGCACTGATCTTTGAGGATCTTGCAAAGGTGCAACTGGTGGTCTTTCTCCAAAGGGATGCAGTTGAAGACTCCAAAGCAAATAAGTTAGTGAGGATCGTTGTTGCCTGTTGTACCATTCCTTACTCTTAGGTTTGTGATCCCAGTCCTCAACTACCTCTGCTTGTTGACTGTTTTCCTGACCAATCTTTGTTTACAGTTCACCAATGCAAGGTCCCCTCTTAAGTCACTGATATTGACTCTTTTTCAATTGATTTCCCAGCGCAGGAGGGAATAAAGAATACTATCTTAAAGTTGTATGTAGTTTCAAAGTACAGAGTGTTTAGGGCAATCTTAACCCTGGTAGGACCTAACTCATGCTAAACTGGTTGTAAAATGGGCAAACTATGTTTCCAAGGTAAGAATTCATTCGCCATAAGTTAGAAAATAGTCTGATTATCTGCATTGCATAAAAATATAAAAGAGAACAGAACAGTTGATTTTAGCTAACACTTGAGGGTTATGAGGGATGGAAAAGCTTCCGGGCCTTGTCATAAGCAGTCATGGCCTGAGAGAGAAAAGCAAATAAGATGCAAACAGCTGACCAAGCAATTTTGGGAGCAGACTAACTCCCTTGCCCCTTCAATCAGGAAATGGCACACTGAAAACCTGAGAAAGAGTCAGGTTGAAATAATCTTGGCCATTTTGATGATAGCAAAATATTTAAAATACAAATTAGGTAGTTCATACAATAGAATCATCGAATCATACAACACGGAAACCCTTCAAACTTGCCAAACATGAACGCATTCAGACAGAAACTCTGGCTGAATTGAATTTACTCTTTATTTCAATACTTGACAGGTTTAAAACTTAGGAATATTATTGAGATTTTAAACAGAAAGCAGCCACCTCTGAATTAATATTACTGCATCACAACTCTTGAGAGTGTTGAAAAATTGCTGCTTCTTTGAGATGGCATTGATTTGGTGTACCACAAAAAAGTGAGCTTAACATTTTGAGAGATTGCATTGCAGTCTTCTTCCACTGATAGTTTCAAATCTTGAATAATCATGCAGACCCAACGTCACAATGGAGATAACGCAGGACAATTCCAGGAATTTTGCTCTCGGTGAGAATGCCAGATCACCGGCTTTTTCAGTAAGACCTGTTTTGCAGTATTGTCAGTGCATTAAGCTTGGCCATAAAACAGAATGATATGTGTTCATCATATTTAAAAAAAATTTGTCTGCACCAGGATGAGTTATGTTATGTTACTGTTCAGAAATGGAATTCATTCTATTTTAGATTTCTGGTAGCAACATGAAGTATTTCCAGTCCCATAGTTAGGTATAGAGTAAAGCTCTCTCTAACTGCTTAAACTCAGACAAGAGTCCGTGAGTGGAAATGTTATCACCCAAATGAGAAGTTGTTTCTGTGGGGTGGGCCCAAGTATGTCAGAAATGAGCTTGAGATGCCTCAAGTTCATTTTACAAAGATCCCTTACAGCTAACTGAAAGACAAAGGATGTTCATTTAGATCAGTTGGGATTGAATTTGAATCTAGGTCTGATCAGTGAAACTTCAACCAGTCCCACTCACTGTGACATCAAGTTCTGCTTGCTCATTATTCCTGTTGAACTCATTAATCAGTGATGCTTTTACACCCTGGTTATATTTGTGCTACAGCTGAGACAGCAGATGACTCAACTGCTCCTTGACCTTTATTAATGGCACTTGGAATCAGCTGCTTGCAATGCATAGAAATGAATTGTATGGGCAAAATGTTCCGTCCAATTATTCATTCCACGCAGCATCACTCGGAAATGCCAAGTGCTATCGTGCCAGGAGATTGAAGCTTTGCTGCTTGCCATCCAAATTGTGTAAACTCATAATTCAATGTTACGCTAGAAATGTCTATTCTATTATTTGATATCCCAATCTATTTTGATTAATGGGTATCAGAGGGAGTTTGCACAGAATCTCAACAATGATTCAAAAGGAGCAGTGACATATAATTTTCAGAAGTGAATTCATATTTTAACAGCCCTCATTTCTTTCCTCTCCACCTATCCTCAAAAGCACAGACCACCGACCCCCGTTATAGTCCCCCAGGCTCTTGGATTTCTCCCTGACCTAAAATCCTGGGGGTTTAACCTCTTCTGGCAGCAACACACTTATTCTATCTACTCATTTCCATATGAGCAGTGCCCTCGAACTGAACTCTGGTCCTGGCACTGACCAGCTGCTCTTGAGATCAGGATTTTATCGCTGTCAGTGAGGGATGGAAGTTGCACTTTCACCCAGGTAAGTCCATATTTTTAAACATTCATTCGTTGGATGTGGGCATCGCAGGCTAGACCAGCATTAACTGCCCACCTCCAATTGAGAGTCAACCACATTGCTGTGGGTCAGGAGTCACATTAAGGTCAGGATGGCAGTTTCCTTCCTTAAAGGTCATTAGTGAACCAGGTGCATCTTTTCCAACAATCACTTCATGGTCAACATTGGACTCTTAATTCCAAAGGTCTTTTTCTATTAAATTCAAATTCCACCATTGGCCGCAATAGGATTCAAACCCAGGCCCCAGAACATTATCTGGGTCTTTGGATTAACAGCCCAGAGATAATACCATCAGGGCATCACCTCCTCAGGATGTTGGGCTGCATGCTATGGCCGTGGGGTGCACATCTGCCTGTGTGCATTGGCTCCCAGACAACTATCCTTCATGTTTGGTTGTGGGGACAGGAGCTGGTGAGGTGGCAAATGGAGCAGGTTTTTTAGATGCTTGAGTGCTGACACGTGACTTGAGCCCAGCACTTTGTGAGAATGAACCCATTTACGACACAAATTAGAAAAGTGCAAATGTGGCAGAACATAATAAAGCTTTCAATTCTCTCCTGGATCTTGAATATTGAGGATAAAGACTGAAGGACTTGATTGCTTTTGAGACACTTTAATTCTCTGGATTGTGAGGATTAGATATATTTTATTTGGAAATATAAACTGGGAAATAGAAGTTTAGATTGCTTGTTGTCTATTTTACACTCAAAGGAAAAGTGGATTTGGGTTATGTTCACTTACTGTTTTCACAAGATCCGGTAACTTTTGGAGAAGCTGGATTTGATTGTCCTGTGAAGCTTACACAAAGTGTCTTTGGGTTGGAAACAAAACAGATGAGCAACAGCTTCTGGACTGATGTCTGGTTGATATTTGCCAAAGACCTGAAGGGTAACTGCACTCAGACCTTCAAAAGCCTGCAAGCCAGCCAAACCGCACTCTCTCCTGTAAGTGCATGAAGGCCGGCAGTAAAAGACCCACAAACGAAGCATTTCTAACTCAAGCCAAAACTTAAGTCAAATTGACAGACTATTGAATTGGGGAAACATTGTGGATGATATTTAATCATCACGAGAAAGGCATCTCATTCCATACTTATGATTTGGAGTTTTAATTGACAGCATTTATTCTTTTTCTTCCATCCCTAATATTTCTAAAAGCTTTCTGTCTTGCGTATCTTGTCCATCCAATTTGTCAAAAAATGTAGGTGTTTGAATTTAAAGGGGTATACGTTAAGTTTGCATATTTGTAATGAATAATCAGTCTTTGCCATTTGTCAAAGAACATATAGCACAGGAAAGGACCCTTCGGCCCACAGTGTGGACACTGAATTTAATCTCTTCAGCCTGCCCTTGGTCCATATCCCTCCATTCCTTGCATATTCACGTGCTTATCTAAAAGTCTCCTAAAGGCCCCTATAGTATCTGCCTCTACCACCATCCTTGGCAGTGTGCTCCAGACTCCTACCACTCTCTGTGTAAAAAAAACTGCCCCTCACATCTCCTTTGAACTTTCACCTCTCACTGTAAGTGCATGCCCCCTGGTATTAGATATTTCAACTCTGGGAAAAAGATTCTGACCATCAGTCCTATTTATGTATCTCATTATGTTATAGACTTCTATCAAGTCTCCCCGTTAGCCTCCGCCACTCCAGAGAAAGCAACCTGAGTTTTTCTAGCCTCCTCTTATAGCTCATACCCTCTAATCCAGGCATCATCCTGGTAAACTTCTTCTGCATCCTCTCCAAAGCCTCCAAATCCTTCTTGTAATACGGCAACAAGAATCTCTGAACAATAAAGGCAAATATGCCACACACTTTCTTTACTTGAAACCCAAGAGCCTTCTGTACATCAAAGCTGTTCAGAGCCCTGCCATTAACTGTATACTTTTCCTTAACACCTGATCTCACAAATTGCAGCACCTCACACTTACTCAAATTAAACTCTATTTGTCATTTCTCTACCCATATCTGCAACTGATCTATATCCCACTTTATCCTTTGACAACCTTCTTCACTGTCCACCAATCTTTGTATCAGCTGCAAATTTGCTAACGCACTCATCCACATTTTCATCCAAGTTATTTATATATTTACAAACAGCAGAGATCCCAGTACAGATCCCTGCAGAATACCACTAGTCACAGACCACCAGCCTGAAAATCACCTTTCACCACTACCCTCTGCCTTCTATGGTCAAACCAATTTTGAATTCATGTGGCCAACTCACCATGGACCCCATGCATTTTAATCTTCTGCTTGACCTGACTATGAGGGAACTTGTCGAATGCTTTACTAGAATTCGTGTAAACGATATCCACTGCTCTAGCTTCATCGATCACCTTCGTCACCCCCTCAAAAATTTCAGTCAGGTTAGTAAGACATGAACTGTCCAGCACAAAGCCATGCCGACTGTCCCTTGGCTTTTCCAGATGTGTGTAAATCCTATCTATAAGAATGCTGTCCAATAGCTTCCCAACCACCGATGTTAGGAACAGAGGAACAACATTAGCGACTGGCCAGTCCTCCAGAACCTCTCCAGTGGCAAGGCTATAAAGATCTTGGTCAAGACCCCAGCAATCTCCTCTCTTGCCTCTCCCAATAACCTCTCTCGTGCCTTGGGGACTTATCCACTTCAATGCTCTTCAAGACATCTAACACCACTTCTTTCTTGATCTCAAAATGCAGAAATATATTAACATGCCCCGCATAAATCTCACTATCTTTCATATCTGTCTCCTGGGTGAATGCCTATGCAAAATACTCATCTCACCCACATCCTCTGCCTCCAAGCACATGTTCCCAAATTTATCTTTGAGTGGTCGTACCTTCTCCCTAATTATCCTCTTGTTTTTAGTGTATGTTTAGAATGCCTTGGAATTCATTTTAACGCAACTTGCCAAGGTCAAGGTCATTTCATGGCCTCTTCTTGCTCTCTTAATTTCCTGCTTGATATCTTTCTTGCTTTCTTATATTCCTTACGGTCTCTGTCTGATTTTAGCTTCCTAAACCTCATATATGCTTCTTTTTCCCTTTTGACAAAATTCACAACCTCCCTCATTATCCAAGGGTCCCTTACTTTGCCATCCATGTCCTTCCTCCTTACTGGAACGTGCTGGTCCTGAACTCTAATCAGCAGGTCTTTAAACAATTCCCACATGGCAAATGTGAACTTGTCTGCTAAAAACTCCTCGCAATTAACACTCCCTAGCTCTTGCCTAATACTGATGTAATTTGCCTTCCCCCAAATTAGAGTTGAAGAGAATAGTGCTGAAAAAGCACAGCTAGTCAGGCGGCATTAGAGGAGTAGGAGAGTAGACATTTCGATCATAAGGAACAGGAGGTGTGGCCCAAAGGGACTGAGAGATAAATGGGAGGGGTGTGGGGCTGGGGGGAAGGTAGCTGGGAATGTGATAGGTAGATGAAGGTGGGGCGGGGGGGGGGTGAAAGTGATAGGTCGGAGAGGAGGGTGGAGCTGATAAATAGGAAAGAAGATGGCCAGGTCAAGAGAATTGGAAGGTTGGATTTGGGATAAGGTGGGGAAAGGGGAAATGAGGAAACTGATGAAATCCACACTGATCCCGTGTGGTTGGAGGGTCCCAAGGCAGAAGATGAGGCATTCTTCCTTCAGGCTTCGGGTGCCTAGAGTTTGGCAGTGGAAGAGGCCCAGTACCTGCATGTCCTTGGTGGAAAGGGAGGGGGAGTTAAAGTGTTTGGCCACGGGGCAGTGCCGTGTTCAGAGATGTTCTCTGAAATGTTTCACAAGTTGGTGTCTTGTCTCTCCCAATCTACAGAAGACCACATTGGGAAGAACGGGTACAGTAGATGACGTGGGTGGAATTTACAGGTAAATTTCTGTTGCATATGGAAGGATCCTTTGGAGCTTTGGACAGAGGTGAGGCTGGAGGTGTGAGCACAAGTTTTGCACTTCTTGCTGTTGCAGGGGAAGGTGCTGGGAGTGGAGGGTGGGTTAGTGGCAGATGTGGACCTAACAAGGGAGTCGCAGAGGGAATGGTCTCTGCGGAATGCAGATAGTGGTGGGGAGGGAAATATATCTCTGGTGGTGGGGTCTGTTAATAGGTGGCAGAAATGGTAGAGGATGGTGTGATGTTGGTGGGGTGGAAGGTGAGGACCAGGGGGCTTTTGTCCTTTTGTGATTGGAGGGGTAGGATTTAAGGGTGGAGGTGTAGGAGGTGGAGAAGACATGTTGGAGGGCATTGTTGATCATGTGAGAGGGAAATTTGTATGATTTGAAGAAGGATCTGTGATCCTTGCCTTCACAATCACTGCCAAGACAACTGTCTCCGCGATTGTCAGCAAGATCCACCGCCGCTGAAAACACCACAAAGCCTACCCAGCACATGGTCTACTTCTGCTGCCCCCCCACCCCATCGTTGCCTCAGCCACGTCTGCTCCCAACGACATTACTCATCGGGACACCGTTGACAACATTGCGAACGTCATGTATTACATCACTTCCGCCCCCACGGATGCCACCAAAGGCACCACTTCCGCCCCCCGACCCTCAGGGTGCGTGTCACTTCCATTGGTAATGGCACTCCCGAACCCATAGCCACTCCTACTCTAGTAACAGTCTTCGCCCCCCACTCCCAGCTCCAGCCCCACACCAGGTCCTAGCTCCCAGCCCTGCCATGTTTTTACCATCACCACCGCCCCCCCCCAGACTTGCCCTTCACTGAGGATGAACGATCAGACTTCAGTAAAGGCTTCACCTTCATCCCTCTATGTTGCTGATCAATGAATTCAACATGCCTTGTGGCATTGAACTTTTCTTCCGCTGCTTGCTTTTTCCATCAGGACCCCCACCCACCTGGACACCCCTTGTTGATCTGTTACCTGCCCTTAATCTCTTCATTTCCAATTGCTGCAGTGACATTGACCACCTCAATCTGTCCACCCCCTCACCCACTCCAACCTCTCACCCTCACAACGTGCAGCCCTCCACTCCCACCAGACCAACCCCTCACCTCACCATCAAACCAGCGGACGGGGTGGGGTGGGCACAGTGTTAGTTTGGTGCACTGACCTCTACACCGCTAATGCAAGGCGGCAACTTGAGGACACCTCCTCCTACTGCCCCCTCGACCACGGCCTCACCTCCCATCACCAAATCACCATCTCCCAGTGCATCCACAACCTCATCACCAACATGGGGATCTCCCACCAACAGCCTCCAACCTCATAGTCCGGGTTGGTCAGTGAGAGCAGAGTGTAGACTTGGGTACTGGTTCACGGAGCATCTGGGCTCTACACGCATTAACCAACCCGACCTTCTGGTTACCATCCACTTACAGCCCAATAGCCTCACCGTGGCCTCCTTCTTCCTCTAGCCTTATCCCATGTCTAGCCCCACCCCTCCTCCTCGCCTACCTGACCCAACCTGCCCATCTTCCTACTCACCTATCTGCTCCATCCTTCCTACTGACCAATCACAATAACATCCTACCTGCATCCGCTTATCACCATCCCACCCATGCTACCCACCCCAACCCTCTCCCTCTGCATACTTCTGGGCACCCTCCCCCTCCCCACTCCTGGGTGAAGGGTTTCAGCCTGAAGGGTTGACTCTCCTGCTGCTCGGATGCTGCCTGACCTGCTACACTCTTCCACATTATACACACGTGTGATGGATTATGGAGTAGTGGAGCTTGATTTCTGGTGCATTCTTCCAACCAGGGTCATGACAGGAGCTGGTTAATCAGGATCACACATATACAGAGGAAGACAATCACTATCCTCATCAGTAACAATACACTGCGTGGGCATCAGCTCTTACACAAGGGAGAAGAGGAGAGGAGCTGACATGACAGGAGGGGTTACCCATGTTACATGAGCCTCAGATGTGAACCCCGCTTCCTTAACAACTGACAAGAGCAGTGCTTCAACAGACTGAGATTGTCACATTAGGTAATGACTGACATACTTTCTCTTGACTCTATTGAAAGCCATTTTATCGGTTTCCCATTCTTGTTCCATATCATTACATGCCCGCGATCCATTTTATTTCATCCATTTATAACCTGGTCTTTTTTATTGGTCATGTTATTCTGAATAATTACTTAAATACCATTATATTATGTCCACTGTTCTCCTGCTTTTATATTGACACCAGAATATAAGAACAGGAGAGGCCATTTAATCTTTAAGCCTGTTTTACAATTCAATCACATCATAGCTGATCCGTGGCCTAATTGCCCCGTACCTATTAATATCTTCATCGAATAACAATCAATCATTCTCAGATTTAAAATTAAGCACCACCTAATGCGATGATGTAATATGAACTTGGGTGACAAAAGAACTAAGATTTCGAAGGAGATAGATTTAGCCTCTAGGTTTCTCTCATCATCTTAATAACAATGCGCATCAAATCAATGTAATTTATATCTGTTTGCCATTATGCTGGAAACAATGCCATATTTAAGTCAAAAGCCTTTTCTCATTAAATTACCAAGTGTTTATCCGATAATGGATTCGGCAGTCAGGCTTATTAGAACCCAACATAAAAGGAGGCTGGTGGTAATAAACTGGCTCGATGTACCTTTTACCAAGTGACTGTGTTTCGATCCATGCGCAAGCATGACCCTGACCTTCCCGCAGCCAGTCATTTTAACACAGTGCCCTGCTCACATGCCCATGTATCTGACCTTGGCTTGCTGCAGTGCTCCAGTGAATGACAGCACAAACTGGAGGAACGAAATCTCATCTTCAGACTGGGCACTTTACAGCCTTCTGAACTCGACATTGAGTTCAACACCTTCAGATTGTGAACTCACTCCCATTTCTCTTCTTTCCTTTAGTTTGACTTGGTGCATCCTCTGTCACCATGTCCTCCCTCCCCTCCCCCAACTCCAGGGGGATTATCTGTTCTTTCTGCTCTTGCAGTTTTTGCCATTCTCACATTCTGATCGCTTAACCTGCACTATCAGCAGCCTTTCTCTCCCAGCATTCCACCCTCCCACTATTGCAAAAACGCTGCTCCCTCCATGTTTCATATCAGCTCTGATGAACAGTCATCTGGACTCAAAATGTTAGCTTGCTTGCTCTCCACAGATGCTGCCTGACTCACTATAATTTTCAGCACTTTTTGTTTCCAGTGACTGTTGTGGACCCAGCAAACAACGTGGTGAGCAGAGATAAGGACTTGTTTGGACTGGCCATCCAACATGGTGAGTGTTGGTGCAGATTCCAAAGGCACAACTTTAAGAATGTAACTTGTGTCGGCAGTCAAAACTGGAAAGCTGAATATTCACTCTGACATTGGGATACAACTCAGCCAATGTCTTAACCAGATCAAAATCTGCCTTCAATTCCATGACGTCTAGCTTTAGCAACTGTTCTCTTTTCAGGAGCCTTAGTAATTGCTTTCTGAAAGGCAATAATGTAACATTTCCTCTCAAATCTTGATCTCTCCTTTCCTACTGCGAGATTCAGTAGTTCATCATCCTTTATTGCTCAAAGGAGTCCTGTGCATTTTCTAAACTCCGTCTCCTGAAGAGGTCCGCATCACTTGTCTCTACAGTATGAGATAATTCCTATGATGTGTTTTGTCCCATGCCATTCCCCAGTCTGAACTTGTTTTTTTGAGGCATTCAGCTCAGAAACGGTTTCACAATACTTAATTAGCAAAGTAATCTGCTTATTTCCAAGAAGTATAATAGAATTGTAGTAGAGGTTAACTTTAACTCAGCTTTATGAGGACAATCAGTTTTAGGGAGGCTACTTGGTCGTACAAATACAAAGATTGCAAATCCTTCAGTTGGCATAGTAGGTAAACGTAGAGAGCACGAAAGGAAGAAAGACACAGGTTTGAGCTAATCTGTGGAATGTGGAGCCACTGCTCGGGTCTCATTATCTTCACAAGCATTTGTTTTCACTTCTGGCATACAGCAGTTCCTGCAAAATATTCCCAACATTTGTTATACGCTGACTCTGACTTCAGTGTGTCTTGTCCTGCAAAGTGTTTGGAAAATATAACTTCTCAGTGAATGTCTTGTAGCTTGTGTACAGGTGATAACAGCTGCCTCACCATGTGAACATTTAGATTAGATTGCTTACAGTGTGGATACAGGCCCTTCTGCCCAACAAGTCCACACCGCCCCGCCAAAGCATAACCCACCCATTCCCGTACTTTTACCCCTTTACCTAACACTACGGGCAATTTAGCATGGCCAATTCACCTGACGTGCACATCTTTGGACTGTGGGAGAAAACCGGAGCACCCGGAGGAAACCCACGCAGACACGGGGAGAATGTGCAAACTCCACACAGTCAGTCGCCTGAGGCGGGAATTGAACCCGGGTCTCTGGCGCTGTGAGGCAGCAGTGCTAACCACTGTGCCACTGTGCCGCCCACATGGTGAGAACATGTGAGACCAGTGGAAGAAGAGTGATTGGCTGTTTGAAATGGGGAAGTAAACCAGATAAGATTTATTTTGTTAATGCTGCTTAACACTGAAGAACAGTAAGAATGGTGAACATTATCTACAATTTAGAGCTAACACAGAATTCAAATGTTTTTCCTTTGGTTAACTTATAGTTGATGATAACATGTAGATTTAGTTCAATGAAAATATATCATAGGATCAAAAGCACAATGATCACTAAAGGCTATAGTTTAGTGGGATATTTTCTTTGGGAAATTTGTTTGGCTAGGCACTTATTGGATGGTCACTTAACTCCATCTCTTTTGCTACTCTTTTCAAGTGCGATGATGCCTTGCTGTGGGTTTTGACTCTTCACTTGGATTTCCATCTGTTTCAGAAAGAAGCAGGGCCAGGAAAGTTAAGAAAACAACATTGGGTTATTTTTGTCTCGCTGTTGGTGCTGTTACATTGCATTGCGACTTAGAGTCATAGAGTCATAGAGATGTACAGCACGGAAACAGACCCTTCAGTCCAACCCGTCCATGCCGACCACATATCCCAACCCAATCTAGTCCCACCTGCCAGCACCCGGCCCATATCCCTCCAAACCCTTCCTATTCATATACCCATCTAAATGCCTTTTAAATGTTGCAATTGTCCCAGCCTCCACCACTTCCTCTGGCTGCTCATTCCATGCATGTGAAAAATATTGCTTCTTAGATCTCTTTTTATATCTTTCCCCTCTCACCCTAAACCAATGCCCTCTAGTTCTGGACTTCCCCCACTCCAGGGAAAGGACCTTGTCTATTTATCCTATCCATGTTCCTCATGATTTTATAAACCTCTATAAGGTCACCCCTCAGTTCCAGGGAAAACAGCCCCAACCTGTTCAGCCTTTCCCTAAAGCTCAAATCCTCTAACCCTGGTAACATACATGCAAAATTTTTTCTGAACCCTTTCAAGATTCACAGCATCCCTCCAATAGAAAGGAGACCAGAGTTGCACATGATATTCCAAACGTGACCTGACCAATGTCTTGTATAACCAGAAAATGACCTCCCAACTCCTATACTTCTATTATGATGTTAGAGCAGTTCACAAGAGAAGTGTGCCAAACATTTTTGAATATAGTACCAGTTTTGCTAAAACAGCAACGATATATTCCAAAAATCCCAAATCTGCTGCTGTCCCTATACTTACAAATAATGAATTGTTGCATGAATTGGAAGAGTCCCCCAGTATGAGTCAGTATCAAGAGGTAAGAAGGTCTAAGGACAAACACTTTCAAAAAAAGCTTAAATAGAAGAAAAATATTTTGGATGCAGGAAACTTGCGAGAAAAGCAGAAAGTTCCGAAGACTGTTTGGAAGGAGAGTCATATTAAAATCATAGGGGCATTTGTGGAGCTCTTGAGAAATGGAAATAAATCTGAAGGGATATTTATTAGAGTCAAACAAAAACGTGAGCTTCCCGACAATGGAATGAAAGTTGCTTATTAAGTTGGTGACAGGTGGCAGGTGGATTGAACTTCCCATTATCAAGCAGTGACAAACTATCTTTAATATACTAGAAGTTTCAGTAAAATGCAACTCTTTCAGATGAGTTTCAATCTTTGGAGTTAAGAATCCAGCAAATGGTAAACATGCCTTCAGATTCATGACTGGTTAAAGGTGGTGTGCAGCAGGTGAGGTAGTTTTCCTGGTGGATTTGGACTGAGTATGAATTGCTTTGCTTTCATATTGAACCAGGGAAGAGGAGACATTGACGTATGATGTTGGCTGGCAGCTGTGAAAGGAGAACAAGTGATAATGGACTGAGAAAGGAAGAGAGATAGGAGTCCTTTGAAGGCTCTTGGTCGGATAGGGGAAGAAGCTGGACTGAACAGGGAAGATCAATGTCTACGGCTGTTAGATCAAGCATGATTGTGGGGAGATTGATTGAATTGTAAACTCCATTTCTCTCTCTACAGATATTACCAGACCTTCTGTGTTTCTCCATTAAGTTTTGTTTATATTTCAAATCTGCAGCCTCTGCAATATTTTGCTTTTACATAAAAGAAGTGCAGCGTTGCAGTGCCTTCACCATCACTTGGTCAGACTCATGTGAGTAACTGAGCTTGTATTGACACTCTCTAGATTTTAGAGACTTTATCTGATGAATCATCAATGAGTGACAATTCACTGGGACACAAGTGCACAGGACCCTGAAGTGCACTGGACCAGGGCATGTTTGGTATAATGAGAAACCTACCAGAAAGATTGCACGTAAGGGTGAAGTTTCTTTTCAACTTGCCTCAAGGTTTTGCATACAACATGCTGACCATTCATTCCAATATAAACCAAATGGTCCATCAGCACTGTAGTGAAACTCTCTATAATAGAATATCTTATGACTTAACTGCAAGTTGGCGTTCAGCTCTGGTCTTACAAAAAAGAACTACAGTCTGGTCATTGACTGTGATTAATGTCGAATGCAGTTAGTACTATGTTAATCTAAAATGAATGGGTATGAGTTTTATTCAGTCATAACCATTCAAAATGCGAATTAATATCCTTAAAGCCACACTCTTAATTTTTTAAGCAACTGAAAATATCGCAAACAATATAAGCTCCAGAATGTATGGTGTTACAGAATCTAAAGAGTTAAAGGAGGTACAGTTATACACAAGAGCTGGATGATTGCTTATCATATTCAGTGAGGTGATTGTTATATATCTCATGCCTCAACACTTACATTAAGCAGCCCTCTAATGTATGACCATTAATAATTCATCCTCTTCCATCTCCCTCCTCACTCTGGGTTTGTTTTCAACATTCCTCAGCTGAGCCTAGAAAAGCACAACTGAGTTTTACACCTGCTGCAGCTCATACCGTCTGAGGACTGGAGTATGTCATGGACAGTGGAAGGGAGGAGAGAGAGAGAGAGAGAGAGAGAGTGTGGGGTGGGGGTGGGGTGGGGGGGATGCTGTGTCAGGGTCAGAATCTCTGTTCTGGAGATTTATTCGGCACTGTTGCTTCCTATGTTTACGTTTAATTGGCAATTTGTTAATCTCAAATATGCTTCCCACTGCTTTAAAGGCAAGACATTAGTTGTCAGGTTCTGAATATGAAAAGCCCAAAGGATTAGGGAGCAAGGTTAAATTCTGGATCTGTGACACGTTCCAACAGGATAAGGGATAAGAGAAATTTTGCCATGGTACTGGGGTATTCAAGCTCACCTCTCTATTACTTCGGTGGCTAACCAGTAATTTAGACTGTTGAGTGGATTATAAGGTTAGCAATTCGGGGATCTGAAAAAATAATCAAGCTTCGGGGTCCTCTTGAGTGGTAGTGTCCCCACCTCATGGATTAGGAGGCTCAAGTTCAATTAGGCAGAAGTGGGTACTGGAGATGCTGGAGATTAAAGTCACGATTAGAGTGGTGCTAGAAAAGCACAGCAGGTCAGGCAGCACTCAAGGAGCAGGAAACCTGATTCCTGATGAAGGGCTTTTGCTCAAAACATCAATTTTCCTACGCATCGGATACTGCTTGACCTACTGTGCTTTTCCAGCACCACTCTAATCCAGGCTCAAGTTCAAGTCCACCTGCTCCAGAGGTCATGATTTGGAGATGTCAGTGTTGGACCGGGGTGTACAAAGTTAAAAATCACACAACACCAGGTTATAGTCTAACAGGTTTAGTGGGGTGTACTTGCAGAGTTACATTGCACTTTGCTCAAAAACTGCATGAATCCATATAAGATTCTGTTAACTCATATTTGAGATTAGAATCGGTCTAAACATTATGACACAGACAGCAGCACACACGGAGCTAACACCTTCAACACATTATCTGGGCTGACACCAATTATTAAAGTTACCCTGAGAATGTAACTTTTAAAAAAAAGTTTTGTGATTTACATATGAAAGTAATGAAACTAACATGATGAGTGACTTAACAAACAGTCAAGGTAATTTTCAATGTATAAGTTTGGTTACATCACACTGTAAACTTTTGCTATAAATTCTGTCTCTTACAATTGTGTCCTCCACAACCACCTGATGAAGGAGCGTCGCTCCGAAAGCTAGTGCTTCCAATTAAACCTGTTGGACTATAAGCCGGTGTTGTGTGATTTTTAACTTTGCTCCAGAGGTGCATGATAATATCCCTGAACAAGTTGCTTAGAAAAAAATAGGTTAATAAAATGTAAATAAATAAACATTTGGAGTTTCAGATATGGCATAATTGCCCCATTAAGCAGTTTGACTGTTTTTTCAGCAATTCTCTGTAGAATTGCTGCCTCAAAGTCTCTTCGCCACTTTCACAAGCACTGGGCTTTTGACACAGCACATCTCAAGGGATTCTATAGCATTCCCCCTCACCCCACCATATCTACCCAAGTCACTCTCTATTCCAACCAGCTCCATTAATTGCCTCCCATCATTTTAAGCGATGACCTTTCATAAAGGATATATTATGCTGCTGGACAGAAGTCATCAAGTAGTGTGAAGGAGATAGAGGAGACAGATATTAAAAATGTAGTGCTTATGGATGGTGACATTGTAAAGGACAATGACGTCAAGGAATTCCTGAAATGAATCCAAGAGAATTTTTGTTTGATCGGTATACAATATTTCTAAACAGAGACGGAATGAAAATGTGCAGGATCCAGTTCCAAGGAATGAAATGGAGCAAACAGAACATATTTCAGTCAGACAGAATATGTAGAGCAATGAACATAATACCATTGTATTTAGACTAATGTTACAAAATGATACATAGATTAAAATGGGAAGTGATAATTCAATTCAGCGTGTGAATTTGTTGGTTAAGAACATGTCTAAATCTTTAATTTTTACAAACTTACTTCAGCCTAATTTAGTTTGTAATTTGCATTTGGGATTAAAGTAAAAATCTGTAGTTTAAAATTCTGTAGTTGTAGGCTTTGAGCAGGTTTATTTTCTAAGTAGTATATTACAACAGCAATCTACTTAAGAACTGGCTAAAACTGGATCCAAATTAAATGAGGGAGATAGGCCCATTGTTTTGGAAGCATATAAATTCAGTGAGCAATTTCAATTTTGCCTTCGTCTAAGTGAGTGCATTTAGAGTCATAGAGTCATAGCTGGGGCTGTTTTCCCTGGAGTGTCAGAGGCTGAGGGGGGACCTGATAGAGGTTTATAAAAGCATGAGGGATATGAGTAGGATAAATAGACCAGGTCTTTTCCCTGGGATGGGGGAGTGCAGAACTAGAGGGCGTAGGATTAGGGTGAGAGGGGAATGATATAAAAGCGACCTCAGGGGCTACTTTTTCATACAGAGGGTGGTGTGTGTATGGAATGAACTGCCAGAGGAAATGGTGGAGGCTGGTACAATTACAACATTTAAAAGGCATCTGGATGGATATATGAATAGGAAGGGTTTGGAGGGATATAGGCCATGTGCTGACAAATGGGACTAAATTGGTTTGGGATATCTGGTTGGCATGGATGAGTTGGCTTGGTAATAATTTTCCAGATCTTAAATCTTGCAAACCTAATTTAGATTTATTTAGATTGTAACTTGTAATTGCCATTAGAATGAAATCTCTAGTTTAAAATTCTGTATATTATGGGATTTATGCAGATTTATTTTCGAAAGGTATGTTGAAAGAGCAGCATAATTAAAAATTGACAGAAACTGGATATTCTTTAACTGATTGATCTAGGCTCTTTCTGTTGGGAGTGTATGTAAATAGCCAATTTAGTGAGACTTAGCATATGAACATGACTTATAATAGGATGACAGAGTTAAGCAATTCAAGAACTTCAGTGGAGGCATGAGAGTAGTGTTTGGTTGCTTTTGTCTAAACACAGCAGCTAGTTGGTGAGTATTTCTAGTTTTAATAAAAACAGCTGGTTAAGTAAGATAAAGTCATCATAGTCTTACCAGATCATTGACCATTAAAGAGACAGACAACTGATTGTGGTTTAACTTGAAGGTCACCATGTCTCGGGTGAGGAGAGCAGTTGCGAAGGATAGTCTTTCATGGTAACGTCAGTTGGTGTGGGAATTGTCTCACACTGTTGGCATCACCTTCACTACAAACCAGTCATCTAGCCAACTGAGCTAACCAGTTCTTTGTTAGGTAAATGATTTATACTAATATGTAAAAAGGAAGTAAAAATATGCAAGCTATTTAGTGCGTGAATTCTTTGAGAGTACATGAGTGAAAAAAAAACAAGGATAAAAGATGATTTTATTAATAAATTAAATAAGAAATGATGCAGTTGACAGGGAATGTGATGTTTTCCAGCACATGGGAGCTGCTGCACATTAAAGTCATCCACAATGAACACAACTGTGGTAAGTGTTTTTAAGCTCGAGCAACTTTGAATCCGAGTTGAAGAACTGGAACTCAAACCGTGGAGATTGTGCCACATCAGGGAAGGGGAACATCTCCTGGACACTTTGCTCCAGAGGTAGTCATGCTTTTTGATTAGGGAATTTAAATTTGGTCTGTTATCAAGGACAGGAGGGAGTGGTGGTAGCGGAGGCCAATCTGGGGATTCTGGGGGCAGCTCTCAAGAAACCGCAATTATCCAGCAGTTCCGAGGGTCTTACAAAAGGTATGGATGCGAATAGGGACTGCTGGGAAGATGAGTGAACTGGCCATTGCGCTATGATATTGGGAACCATTCATATAGGTGGAGGAAATAGGAATTTAGCAGTAGCTGATGACAGTATTAATTACTGGGATAGGTACTGTTGTTTGTAGCTGTGAGTGTGAGTCCCAAAAACTATGTTGTCTGTCTCATATCAGATTAAGGATGTCCCCTCAAGACTGGAGAAGAACTTTATTGTTATTCATTTATGGGATGTGGGCGTCGCTGGCTGGCCAGCACTGATTTGCACATGGCTAGTTGCTCTTCAGATGGTGGTGGTGAACTGCCTTCTTGAACCAATGCAGTTCAACTTTGATAAAAGAACACGATTAGATTACTTACAGCGTGGAAACAGGTCCTTCAGCCCAACAAGTCCACACCGAACCTCCGAAGAGCAACCCACCCAGACCCATTCCCCTACATCTAACACTACAGGCAATTTAGTGTAGCCAATTCATCTAACCTGTGGGAGAAGACCAGAGCATCCAGAGGAAAACCCGGGGAGAATGTGCAAACTCCACACAGACAGTTGCCGAGGTGGGAATTGAACGCTGTGAGACAGCAGTGCTAACCACTATGCCAGCCTGCCGCCCCAAAGCCTACCTATTGCCATCATATTGGCATTAATGACATTCGTAGGATTGAAAAGGTGGTGCTGCTGAAAGATTTTGTTTATTTAGAAGCTAAAGGAAAGCATAGAACTTCAAATGTAAGAAACTCAGGATTACTACTTGTACCTGAGCAAACTGTCACAGGGTAAATCAAGTCAATGAATTAAACGCGTGGTTAAAGAGTCCTGTGGTAGGAATGGGTTTTACTTTATATGGCAAAGGTAGCAGTACTGGGAAAGAAGAGAGCTGTTCTAGTGTGACAGGTTTTGTTTGAATTGTGTTGGCAACAGTGTCCTGGTTAATTGAATATGTCAGCAATGAGGGAGTCACAATTGCAAGATGGTGAGCAAGAGAACAAGGAGTAAGATGAGGAGAAACTTCTGTACACAGAGAGTTGTTTAGGATTTGGAATATGTTGCCTGGGAGAGTGGTGGAGGTAGTTTCCATAGGTTTCAAAGCTGGATATATATTTGAAAGTGAAGTTTGAGTGCTACAGGTATGGGGCCAGAGAGTGACACTAGCTGGGTAGCTTTTTCGGGAGCTGGTACAGACATGATGGGTCGAATGGCCTTCATCTGGACTGTAAAATTCTATGATTCTCTATTATCCAGGGCTGGTGAGAAGGCTTTAAACTAATTACTGGGGGAGACGGTTCAGGAGGGCAGATACTTAGATTTACAAAACAAAAAGATATGGTGGCACTGCAGGGCAACTAGTTTGATGATGACAACCAGAGTGGGACAGGAAGAGACAGCGTGTACAAACAGTTAAACATGTAGCATGTAGGGTCAAAAGGGAAGAAAAAAACAGGAAAAAAAGGCAAAAATTTAGTGACTTAAATTATGGAGTGTTTGAAACAAAACAAATGAATTAGCACCACAAATGCAGGCTAATTGGTATGATCTAAGTCGGTGACTGAATATCCACTGGTATCAAATTTTTCAAAAGGATAAGCAGGAGGGGTAAGATGGTTGTGTCGCTATGTTAATATTAAATATATAAATACAATTGCAAGAAATGATCTTGGATCAGTTGGCGTTGAATAAATATCGATGGAGCTAAGAAATAATAGAGGCAAGACGACACTGGTGGGGCTTGTCTTTAGGCCCCCTAACAGTAGCTGTTTTGTAGGACAGAGAATAAATCAGGATACAATGAGGGCATGTAAAGTGTCAGTGCATGGATCATGGGTGACTTTAACCTTCATGTAAATTGAAAAAAAATCAAATTGGCAAAGTTTGCCTCAAGGAAGAAATCATAGAGTATGTTCAGGACAGTTTCCTAGAGTAATATGTTGTGGGTCCAAACAGGGACCAGGCTATTTTAGATCGGGTAATGTGTAGACAGGCAGGTTTAATAAACTAATTCAGATTAAAAGGTCTCCTGGGAAACAGTAAAATATAACATGATAGAATTTAGAATTCAGTTTGAGAGTGAAAATCTTGAGTCAGAAACAACCAAGCTAATGCTAAGTAAGGATAATTATGAAGTGATGAGAGCAGATTTGGCTGAAGTTGACTGGAAAACAAAATGGTTAGCAGAAAAGAGGAGGTGGAGGAACAATTGCATATGTTTAAGCAAAGATATATCCCGGTGAAAAAGAATGATCCATGGATCAATTGATCATGGTTGACCAATGAAGTTAAGGATAGTATCAAATTTAAAGAAAAAACAATGTGGAAAATATTAATGGGAAACCCGAAGATTCGGGATGTTTTAAAAGTCAAATAAAATTGACCAACAAAAATTAAAGAGGGAGAAATAAACTGAGGGCAAATAGTAAATAACAAAAACATACAGTAAGAGCTTCTTTTCATTTATAAAGAGCAAGAGAGAGGTCAAAATAAACATAGGAATGTGAGAAAATGAGTTGAACTTATTTGATAGTAAAGGCACTAATAATATTTCAAAAATGCTAAATAATTAAGGGGTAAAGAAGGGGGTGAAATAAAGGCTATAACAATCACTAGTGAAAAAGTATAATAATAATAAATGTGACTAAAAAGCAGTAACTACCCTAAACCAGATGAGTTGCATCCTAGAATGTTAGAAGTAATAACTATAGAGGTCGTGTAATCTTCCCAAGAATCCTTTGATTCTGGAGAGGTTCCAGATAATAGGAAAAATGAAGGAGATAAAACAAAAACAAATTCAGCCCATAATAGAGAAAACAAATGGCCTTTTTCCAAAGGGCATTGAGTGTAAAAACCAGGAAGTCTGACTAAAACTGTACATCACAATTGTCAGACTATGAATAGTTTTGGACCCCTTATCCAAGGAAAAATATTCTGACGTTGTCCAACCATGATTCACTAGGTTGCTTTTGAAAGTGGAGAGATGTTGCTCTGAGGAGAACTTGCATAGCTCGGCCTTGAACCCACTGGAATTTAGAAGACCCAGAGAGGACTCTGAGCATGCTTCACAGGGTAAATGTGGTGAGGCTGTTTCCGCTTGTGGGAGAGTCCAGAACCAAAAGGGATCATTTCAGAGTAAGGGGCTCCCATTGAAAACAGATGAGGATAAATTTCTTCTTTCACGGCATAGTGAATGGCAGAGTACACTCCATGGTCTGAATGGCCTACCTTCCCCTTATGTCTTATGATAAAATGAAGCTTCTGAATTCACTGGAGGACAAAGGTGAATGCAAAAAGCACAATTAAGAATTGAGAAATGAAATAAGAGTGGTAAAGAAGGTCCATGTGAATAGATTAGTGAGTAACATGGCCTGTTAGAACATAGAACATAGACATAGAACATAGACGAATACAGCGCAGTACAGGCCCTTTGGCCCTCGATGTTGCGCCGATCCAAGCCCACCTAACCTACACTAGCCCACTATCCTCCATATGCCTATCCAATGCCCGTTTAAATGCCCATAAAGAGGGAGAGTCCACCACTGCTACTGGCAGGGCATTCCATGAACTCACGACTCGCTGAGTAAACTCCATGCATTCCATACACTCACGACTCTTTAGAGCTGAATGTTGGCCTAGCCAGACACACCAATATCTTGGGAACGATTATATAAAAAAAGAATGTTTAAACCAAATGCTATACAGGGACCTCACAGACCAACCTTCTGTGCCAACTAAAAGACTTGGCCTGAAGCACTGTTGGGGCAGTCCCTGGTCAGATGTTGCACAATATGATCACCTGTTGGCATAAATATGGCTGCAGTAACAGAATTAGTGTACTTGATCCAGTATTAAAGTGAGGTAATAAATTAGCACAAAGATAGTTTTGAGAAGGAGTTATCGCAACGTAACAGAAGGGCCTGTTTCCACACTGGAAGTAATCTAATCTAATCTAAAACTGCACACAATACTCCGGATGCGGCCGCACCAGAGTCTTATACAACTGCAACATGATTAGAGTTCCAATGAAATGTAATACAGGCTTGAGTTAACACCATTTTTCCTCATCTTTTGACACAGCTCTCTGCAGCCTTCTGGACTCATTACAGAGTTAACTAATTTTAGAATATACCCCCGCTTCCAATTTGATTTTAGTTGGTAGCTTGTTTCTCCATCTATTTCTTTATTTCTTTTCATTGAGTCAACTGCTAACCAGCGATCGACACCTCACTTGGAAATTTTTGTTTCTTTACTTTATCCATTGCAACTATGTTTGGCTTTTGTCACAACCCATTTTATATTTACAAAGCCACATGTATTTGAATTGGTAAATAACAGAGAGTGAGGCTTTGAAAGCACAAGGAATACGTTTATTGTTAGTTTTCAGTTGAAACTTTCGTCACGTGAGAAGTTGAATTAAAATAAACAGTTTTATCAAGTTCAATAGCTTGATTAAAATCAGGTAGGTGACTTTTTTTGCAAATTGAAGTGAGGGAACAAAAGATCTCTAATGTTTGTGAATTTTAATCAGATGTATCAAACAATCAGTGTAGAATTGAGCATCCAAAGTGCTTTATTTAGGCAGAGAGAGACATTTTCTCTGCATCAATCTGATTTTTCTCAATGCCGGTCGTCATTGTAGCATCTCTAAATGTTGCACGTGGTTGGGTTTTGCAGTTTGGGTCCAAATTGAGTTAGCAACATTGAACATGCACTGCTCCAGTGGGTTCAAGGCCAACTTATGCAAGTTCTCCTCAGAGCAACATCTCTCCACTTTCAAAGGATGGGATTTCCATCCCAACAGTTTGCGTTCGGCTTGAATCAAGCTCACTGAGGTGAAAGGACACTGGTAATCCACTGTGCCACCCATCATTCGTCTTGTACTAGTTTATATTTAACTAAGGATTATTGATGCTTTGGGAAAAGGACAGCCAAGTAGCGTTCACTATCATTTATCATAATATTGTGTACATGTGACACATTGCCGGTTTCACAGTGCTATAACCCTTTTAGGATATGAATAACTGGCAAAAAAAGAAACACAGATTGGAGGGTAGTTAATGTAGCCTCACTATTTATGAAAGGAAGGTAGAGTGAAAATAGGAATTATAGTCCAGTGAATCTGCTGTCAGCAGCGGGGAAGAGGTTAAAGTCCATTATCAAGAATTTTATAGCTGAGCACTTGGTAAACATTGGTAGAATCAGGCAGATCTAACATGAATTTCACAAAAGTGAAATAGTGCTTGACAAATGTATAATGTTTTTCAAGGATGTAACTATTATAGAGTGACTACTGGGGGAGCCAGTGGATGTGGTTTATTTGGACTTTCAGAAGGCTTTCAACAAAGTCCCACATAAGAGATTAATTAGTTAAATTAAGGCACATGGGATTAGGATAGTACTTTGAGATGGATAGAAAATCAGTTCGCAGACAGGAAACAAAGAGTAGGAATAAATGTCTCTCTTTCCGAATGGCAGGCACTGACTCGTGGAGTATCACAGGAATCAGTACTGGGACCCCAACTATTTAGATGAGGGGACTAAACATAAGATTTCAAAATTTGTAGGTGATATAAAGCTGGGTGGAAGGGCGAGCTGTGATGAGATGCAGATATGTTGCAGTGTGAGCTGGACAGGCTGCGTGAGTGGGTAAAGAAACGTTGTATAACATGGATAAATGCGAGGTTAAGCCATTTGGTAGCAAAAATAAGAAGGCAGATTATCGCTAGAATGGCTGTAAATTGAGAGAGAGAAATGTTCAACATGACCTGAGTGTCTTGTGCATCACTCACTGGAAGTAATTCTCCAGGTGCAGTAGGCAAAAAAGAAATCAAACTGAATGTTGCCGCGAGAATTTGAGTATAGGAACAAGGATGTCTTGCTGCAATTATATAGGACATTGGTGAGGCCATGCCTGGAGTATTATGTGCAGTTATGTCTACTTATTTGAGAGAGGATTTTCTAGCTATGCAGGGAGTGCAACAAAGGTTTACCAGACTGATCTCTGGTTTGACAAAATGACCTATGAAGAGAGACAGGATTAGTTAGGACAATATTCACTGAGGTTGAAAAGAATGTGGGGGATCTCATAGAAACTCAAAATTCTAACAGGACTAGACAGGGCTTGCAGGAAAGATGTTCCTGATGGTGGGGGAGTCCAGACCCAGGAGTCATAGTTTAAGAATAAGGGATAAACCTTTTAGGACTGAGCTGGGGAGAAATCTTTCACCCGGAGAGTGGTGAGTCTGCGGAATTCATTACCACAGAAAGTGGTTGCGGCCAAACATTTTCAAGGAGGTAGATTTAGCTCTTGTACCTAAAGACATCGGGAAAATGGGGGAGGGCAGGATTGATGATCAGCTGTGGTCATGTTGGGTAGTGGAGCAGGTTGGGGGCGGAGGGGTGTCAAATAGCATACTCCTGCTTCTGTCTCTTAAAGCGACTTCACCAACTGTGCAAAGGGATAACTTCCCCTGAAAGAAAATGAATAATAATATTTTTGGAAAACTCTTCTCAAAACATCGTCATACATCCATCCTGAAACAAATAGAAGCATACTAAATATGCTCATGCATACATAATAGATGCATACATGAACAGAGAAGTAGCATCATGTTATTTCCCTATGAAAGCGTATTGTTGTCTCGTGGGAAAGCACTTCCAAGAATTTCAATATCAGTGTCCACTGCCGTAGCAAGCATTCCTGAACTTTCTCAAAGTGGACTATTCTTTTGCAAAAACATTGGAGGTGCTGTCTTTTGGATGACATTTTAAACATTCTATTTGAATGAAATAATAAACCTTATGCCTGCACTAGTAATGCAAATGATCCCATAGCACTATTTTGAAGAAGAGCAGATTACAATGGGATCTTGACTAGATGGGCCAATGGGCTGAGAAGTGGCAGATGGAGTTTAATTTAGATAAATGTAAACTGCTGCATTTTGGGAAAGCAGATCTTAGCAGGACTTATACACTTAATGGTAAGGTCCTAGGGAGTGTTGCTGAACAAAGAGACCTTGGAGTGCAGGTTCGTAGCTCCTTGATAGTGGAATCGTAGGTAGATAGGATAGTGAAGAAGGCATTTGGTATGCTTTCCTTTATTGATCAGAGTGTTGAGTACAGGATTTGGGAGGTCATGTTGAGGCTGTACAGGACATTGGTTAGGCCATTGTTGGAATATTACGTGCAATTCTAATCTCCTTCTTTTTGGAAGGACGCTGTGAAACTTGAAAGGGTTCAGAAAAGATTTACAAGAATATTGCCAGGATTGGAGGATTTGAGCTATAGGGAGAGGCTGAACAGATATCCCAACCCAATCTAGAACCACCTACCAGTGCCCGGCCCTTATCCCTCCAAACCCTTCCTATTCATATGCCCATCCAGATGCCTTTTAAATGTTGCAATTGTACCAGCTTCCACCACTTCCTCTGGCAGCTCATTCCATACATGTACCACCCTCTGCGTGAAAAAGTTGCCTCTTCAGTTCCTTTTATATCTTTCCCCTCTCACCCTTAACCTATGCCCTCTAGTTCTGGACTCCCCCACCCCAGGGAAAAGAATTTGTCTATTTACCCTATCCATGCCCCTCATGATTTTATAAACCTCTATAAGGTCACCCCTCAGCCTCCGATGCTCCAGGGAAAACAACCCCAGCCTGTTCAGCCTCTCTGTATAGCTCAAATCCTCCAACCCTGGCAACATCCTTTGAAATTCGAGGAGGGGACATGAATAGGATAGGATCAAGGAAATCTCTAAGGCTTTCTATAGGTATTTCAGGAATAAAAGAATGACTAGAGTAAGATTAGGGCCAATCAAGGATAGTAGTGGGAAGTTGTGTGTAGAGTCAGAGGAGATAGAGGAAGTGCTAAATGAATACGTTTGTCAGTATTCACACAAGAAAAAGACAATGCTATCGAGGAGAATACTGAGATACAGGCCACTAGACTAGATGGGATTGAGGTGCATAATGTGGAGGGAATAGCAATTCTGGAAAGTTTAAAAATAGATAAGTCCCCTGGGCCGGATGGGAATTATCCTAGGATTCTCTGGGAAGCCAGGGAGGAGATAGCCGAGCCTTTGGCTTTGATCTTTATGTCATCATTGTGTATAGGAATAATGTCAGAAGACTGGAGGATAGTAAATGTTGTTCCCTTTTTCAAGAAGGGGAGTAGAGACAACCCTGGTAATTATAGACATGTGAGCCTTACTTCGGTTGTGGGTAAAGTGTTGGAAAAGGTTATAAGATTTAGAATTTATAAACATCTAGAAAGGAATAAGTTGATTAGGGATAGCCAACACGGTTTTGTGAAGGGTAGATCTTCCCTCACAAACCCTATTGAGTTCTTTGAGAAGGTGCCCAAACAGGTGGATGAGGGTAAAGCAGTTGATGTGGTATATATGGAATCCAGTAAAGCATTTGATAAGGTTCCACATGGTAGACTATTGCACAAAATACAGAGGCATGGAGTTGAGGGTAATTTAGCGGTTGGATCAGAAATTGGCTAGCTGAAAGAAAACAGAGGGTGGTTGTTGATGGGAAATACGCATCCTGGAGTTCAGTTACTCGGGGTGTACCGCAAGGATCTGTTTTGGGTCCACTGTTATTTGTCATTTTTATAAATGACTTGGATAAGGGCACAGAAGGATAGGTTAGTAAATTTGCGGTTGACGCTAAGGTTGCTGGAGTGATGAAGGATATCGTAGGTTACAGACAGACATCGATAAGCTGCAGAGCCAGGCTGAGAGATGGCAAATGGAGTTTAATATGGAAATGTGTGGGGATTCACTGTGGAAGGGGTAACAGGAATACAGAGTACTTGACTAATGGTAAGATTCTTGGTAGATGAGCAGAGAGATCTTGGTGTCCAGGTACATAGATTCCTGAAAGTTGCCATCCAGGTTGATAGGGTTATTATGAAGACATATGGTGTGTTGGCTTTTATTGGTAGAAGGATTGAGTTTCGGAACCATGAGGTCATGCTGCAGCTATACAAAACTGTGGTGCGGCCACATTTGGAGTATTGCACACAGTTCTGGTCACTGCATTAGAGGAAGGATGTGGAAGTTTCGGAAAGGGTTCAGAGGAGATTTACCAGGATGTGACACAGTATGGAGGGAAGATCTTCTGAGGAAAGGCTGGGGTTTAGCGAGAAGAAGGTTGAGAGGTGACTTAATTGAGACATATAAGATAATCAGAGGGTTAGGTAGGGTGGACAGTGAGAGCCTTTTTCCTTGGATGGTGATGGCTAGCATGAGGGGACATAGCTTTAAATTAAGGGGTGAGAGAGATAGGACAGATGTCAGAGGTAGTTTATTTATTTGAAAGTAGTAAGGGTATGGAATGCCCTGCCTGCAACAGTAGTAGACTCACCAAGTTTAAGGGCATTTAAATGGTCATTAGAGAAACATATGGATGAATGTGGAATAGTGTAGGTTAGATTGGCTTCTGATTGGTTTCACAGGTCGGTGCAACATTGAGGGCTGAAGGACCTGTGCTATGCTGCAATGTTCTATGTTCTTTGTTCTAAATCTTTTCTGAATCCTTTCAAGTTTCACAACATCCTTCCGATAGGAAGGACACCAGAATTGCACATCGTATTCCAAAAGTGGCCTAACCAACATTCTGTACAGCCACAACATGACCTCCCAACTCCTATACTCAATGTTCTGACCAATAAAAGAAAGCATAGCAAATGCTTTCTTCACTATCTTATCTACTTGCGACTCTGCTTTCAAGGAACTGTGAACCTGCACTCCAAGGTCTCTTTGTTCAGCAACACCTCCCAGGGCCTTACCATTAAATGTATAAGGGAGTAAAAGTCCAGTCCTAATTTGCTTTTCTAAAATGCAGCACCTCGTGTTGATCTAAATTAAACTCCATTAAGTGTTTTAGTCCTGCTAAGATTTGCTTTCCCAAAATGCAGCACCTCGCTTTTATCTAAATGAAACTCCATCAGCCAATTCTCAGCCCATTGGCCCATCTGATCAAGATCTCATTGTAGTCTGAGGTAGCCTTCTTTGCTCTCCACTACATGTCCAATTTTGGTCTCATCTGCAAGTTACTAACTATACATCCAAATAATTTATGTAAATGACATGAAGCAGTGGACCCAACACCGACCCTTGTGGCACACCACTGATCACAGGCCTCCAGCCTGAAAAGCAACCCTCCACCACCACCCTCTGTCATGATTAATGGTTAACAATATTGCTGTGGGTCTGAAGCTTCATGTCGGTCGGACCAAGTAAGGATGTTAGATTTCCTTTCTGAACCAGATGGATTATTATGAGAATTGACAGTGGTTACATTGTCACCATTGGATTAGCTTTTTATTCCAGGTTTTAATCGAATTAAAATTTTTCCCGTAGTGGGATTCAAACCTTAGAGCAATAATTTCAGATTGGTGGATTACTAGTCCTGATCTTTGGTGTGAAGCCTTCTGAGAGGAGCCACTCAGTTCATCTCTTTGCCATCTTACTGATAAAACCCTTTCGGTACCCTGCATGTGAACTGGCAAAGAGACTGATACAGTCATTCTCCTGGGAAGTTTTCAGAAGACTTTCTCTCAACATTCCCTGAACAAACTGCTGCTGGAAAGATCTCTGTGACAACTGCATGTGTCGAGTGATCTACTCACAGGGTGCCTGACTGAAAACCATCTGGAACATTTTATCTTATCCTTTACTCCTTCAAGAAAAAATAATTATTAAGCCAGTGTCTTTTCTCCTAAAGTTGCAAAACGTTTCTTCTGTTTTATTTACTGAGACTGCACATAGGTGTTAAGCTATTTAATATATAAATATATGATTTTTTGACGTCATATTTAAAGCTCTATATTATAATATTAATCTTTATTGAAAAATTGATTTGTTGTTTATCTGGTGGACAGAACTTTTTTCTTTTTTTTTTCTTTTCTTTTTTGCCTTTTTCTTTTTTCCTTTATCATTTTTCCTTGATTTCTTCCATAACATAGAGACAGGCCCTTTGGCTCAAACTGATCCATGCTGACCAAAATGTCCATCAACGCTAACCCTATTTCCCTGCACTTGGCCCATGTCCTTCTAAACCTTTCCTTCTAAATCCATGTATTTGTTCAAATGCCTTTTAAGTGTTGTTGACGTACCCGCCTCAACCACTTCCACTGGCAGCTCATTCCATATGCGTATTACCCTCTGTGTAAAAAAAGATGCCCTCGAGTTCTCTTTTATTCTTTCCCTTTTAACCTTAAACTGATGCCCTCTAGTCTCCCAAACCTCAGAAAAAGACTGTGTGCATTCACCCTATCTATGCTCCTCATGATCTTATACATTTCTATAAGTTTCTCTCTCAGTCTCCTACGCTCTAAAGAAAAAGTCCTAGCTTGTCCAACCTCTCCCTATAACTCAGACGCTTGAGTCCTGGCAACATCCATGTAAATTTCTTCCGCACTGTTTCCAGTTTAATAACATCCTTCCTATAGCAAGGTGACCAAAACTGAAAACAATACTCCAAGTGCGGCTTCACCAATGTCCTGTACAACTGCAACATAGCTTCTCAACTTTCATACTCAATGCTTTGACTGATGAAGGTCAGTGTGCCAAAAGCGTTCTTCACTGACCTGTCTCCCTGTGACTCCACTTTCAGAGAACCGTGCACCTGAACTCCAAGGTCCCTCCGTTCCACTACACACCTTAAGGCCCTACCATTCACTATGAAACTCCTACCTTGATTTGACTTTCCAAAATGCAAGACCTCTCTATCTATATTTCTTGGCCCACTTCCCCAGATGACCAAGGTCCTGCTGCAATTTCTAATAACTTTCCTCACTGTTCACTAGGCCTTCTATTTTAGTGTCACCTGCAAACTTACTATTCATGCCTTGTACATTCTCATCCAAATTATTGATATAGATAACAAATGGCAATGGTCCCAGCACTGACCTCCTGAGGCACCCCACTAGTCACAGGCCTCCAGTTCTAACAAGCATCCTTCTACTATTACCCTCTGCTTCCTACTATCAAGCCAATTGTGTATCCAACTTGCCAACTCCTCATGTATTCCATGTGATCTTTCCTTCCAGAGCAGCCTACCATGTGGAACCTTATCAAAGGCCTTAATGAAATCCAAATAGACTACATCTGCTGCCCTGCCCTCATCAAACGTCCTGGTCACTTCATCAAAGAACTTTAACAAATTTGTGAGGCATGATCTCCCACACACAAGGTCTACTAATCAAACCCTGTCTTTCCAAATACATGCATTTCTTATCTCTTAGGATTTTCTCGAGTAACTTTCCTACCACAGATGTTAAGCTTACTGGTCTATAGTTCCCAGGTTTTTCTTTGCAGCCCTTCTTGAATAAGGGCACAACATCCAATACCCTCCAGTCTCCCTGGACCTCACCCGTGGTGAAGGATGGTGCAAAAGTATCAGCCAGGACCCCTGCAGTTTCTTCGCTAGCCTCTTGCAGTGTTCTTGGATATATCTGGTCAGGACCAGGAGATTTATCCAACTTCACACATTCTAATACATATAACACTTCCTCTACTGTGATAAGGACTGCCCCCAAGATATGACCACTAACTTCCCCAAGTTCCCAAGTCTTCATGTCTTTCTCCACGGTTAACACAGAGGAGAAATATTCATTGAGTACCTCGCCCATCTCCTGTGGTTCTACGTGTACATGTCCACTTTGGTTCTGGAGGGTTTATATTGTCTCTTTAGCTATTCTTTTGCCTTAAAATACTTAAAGAACCTCTTTGGATTTACCCTAATCTTCTCAGCCATGGCTATCTTGTGCCACTTTTCACCGTCCTAATTTCCTTCTTCAGTAAACCCCTGTATTTCTTGTACACCTTCAGGGATTCCCTTGATCCCAGCTGCCTGTGACTGAGCTATACCTCCTTTTTTCTGGTCTTCTTGTCATCCAGGGTTCCCTATTCCTGCCAACCTTGCCTTTCACCCTCGCAGGAACATAGAGACCTTGAACTCCAGCTATCTCACTTTTAAAGGTCTCCCACTTGCTGGAGGTCCCTTTGCCTGCAAACAAACTACTCCAATCAACCCATGCAAGCTCATGTCTAATTCCATCAAAATTCACCTTTCCTCACTTTAGAACTTGACCTTGTGGACCAGTTTTGTGCCTCTCCGTAGCAATTCTAAAATTTGTATTCTGAAACTGATTATTGGCCATATTGATAGCTGGTAAACCATTTTCTCACACATGTATTATGACCAGTGGATGAATGTGTCTGTAGAAAGAGAAAGCGGCACAGTGGCTCAGTGGTTAGCACTGCTGCCTCACAGTACCAGGGCCCCAGGTTCAATTCTAACCTTGGGCCACTCTCTGTGTGGAGTTTGCACATTCTCCCCGTGTCTGCGTGGGTTTCCTCCGGGTGCTCCGCTTTCCTCCCACAGTCCAAAAGATGTGCAGGCCAGGTGAATTGGCCATGTTAAATTGCCTATAGTGTTAGGTGCATTAGTCAGAGGGAAATGGGTCTGGGTGGGTTTCGTCTTTGGAGGGTTGGTGTGGACTTGTTGGGCCGAAGGGCCAGTTTCCACACTGTAGGTAATCTAAAGCACTCATCCCACCTCCGTTGTCACACTCCACAACACGTATATTGGCACAGTGCCATCTAGCACAATATGGAAATAAATAGTCAGAAATATTAGACAAGGACAGTTTCCATGTTAACTTGGTTTAAGTTTAAACAAAGCTACATTGCCATTTGAGGTGTTCCTAAAAATATTGGTGTTCCGAAAAACATTGGTGTGTAACAATGTGAAGGACATTGTGGTAGTTAGCAGCCTAGATTGGGATAGGGATAAAGTGAAAATAACAGTAACTTCAGAAAAGGTAGCAGCTAGTTGATAAAAGAGGTGAGTATGAATGAGATGGACATGCCATGAATAGATCTATCACCCAAAATGTTTAGTTTCTCTTTGAGTTAGTCCAATAATAAAGATTTGCCTACTCCATAAATAAAACATTTTGTCCCAGAAGGTGATTGCAACTCCTACTCTGTTGCATTTAAAAGGTTGCACTATGAACTGCTATCTGATAGAATTTGCAACAGGAAGTGCTGTCTCTAGACACAGGGCCTCATTTATTCTTTGGCTGTCTGTTTTCTGTGTGTTTGTTTGTCTGACAGTCTAATGACAGCTCATTGGCGCCAGTTTCCTTCCATTTTTAGCTTGAATCAGCTGTAGGATCCTAAGACTCCATAGAAGAGCATCAATCATGAAGTCAGAACAAACACTGGGAGAAAGAGAAAGAGAATTGGAGGTACTGTGGACGTGTAACTGTTCTGTCGCGTTGTTGTTTTGATGACCCCTGTGAGTAACTGGATATTTGAACATGCAGATAACAGCCTGCACTGATAGAGCAAAAGCAGGTAATATTATGGATAGCTGAAAGCCTCAGTGCAGGAGAAACAAGTATTAGAAGCTCATTGTTAAACTCTCTCTAGCCTTATCAAGATGGTGATTCACACCCTGTTGAAAGTGCACCATTAAACCTGGATTTGTTACAGAGCAGCAGTGATTCATAATTAAACAAAAATCCAGAATAATCAGTACAGAAGTTATTTATTCCGGTGTTAAATTCGTTTACACGGCCCATTACAGCTGAATCACTTTCACATTCCTTCTACGTTCGAGATTGTTTACATGATAAGTGCAGAAACTGATGGAACAAATGGAGTTGTGCATATGTAAAGGGGATAGAGGGGAGATTCCAAGAGCAATTACAGCAAGTGCTAATTTTTGAGGTCTGCTGCCCATGATATTCTGATCCTCTTAGTTATAGTTGAGTACCTTGCTGCATACAAGGTGTTAGTTTTTCAGATTATTACATTTTGCTACGTTGAAAGCAGATGTTGGTAGAATCCTTGGGCTATAGTTTTCCCTTTTTGTAGATTATTTCACAGAGCCTGCTGGGAGTGACATGCAAGTGTGACAAAATAGAGGAATTTTAATCACAACATCTGTTGCCATAGGATATCCGGATTAGAAAGAGCTTCATTTTCTCCTGGATGCAAAGAAATGCCAAAATGACAGAAGAAGTTTAAAAAATGACCATAACTTTCCATAAATCTTTGGAAACTGGTATTGTGCCAGAAGTCTGGAGACTGGGTACGTTTTGGAAAGGGAAAGATACAAGTCCAGAAATTGTAGCCATTTTATTGAACTATCTTCATTCCTTCATTCATTACCCTCATAACACCACAGAAGTGGTGCATGGTGGCACAGTGGTTAGCACTGCTGCCTCACAGCGCAAGAGACCGGGTTCAATTCCCACCTCAGGCTACTGACTGTGTGGAGTTTGCACATTCTCCTCGTGTCTGCATGGGTTTCCTCCAGGTGCTTGATTTCCTCCCACAGTCCAAAAATGTGCAGGCTAGGTGAATTGGCCATGCTAAAAAAAAATTGCCCATAGTGTTAGGTGAAGGGGTAAATGTAGGGGAATGGGTCTGGCTGGGTTGTGCTTCGGTGAGTCAGTGTGGACTTGTTGGGCCGAAGGGCCTGTTTCCACACTGTAAATAATCTAACTCTAAAGTCTGAATTAAAATTGCCATCAGACAATGGGGGACTGGAGACCCGACTGAAGTAGATGTCTGGTGGCGAAACCTGCAGACTTACCTTGCAATTATTCTGCTCTGTAAACCACAGTAAGCATCACATGCACTAAAGAGAATCTGAGGAACATTGAGAGAACTCCAAACAGTTCAACACTAGCCTTAGGGTTTGGTTATTCACTGACAGAGAGGTCGCTGGATCTAAAGCGGATGCTTTGACCACATCACTTCAGGCTTTATGAGAGATTAATGGAAAATATCTTCTGAGGGGTAACATGGGGTAATCATCTCTAATCATTAGAAGTTTCACTACACACGAGGCCATTTAAAAAAACAAATAAAGCACAAGATTTTATTTCAAGAGGGGATACTGGGGAAAAGTAGGAAAATTATGGCAAGCTCATATTGAACCTTGATTCGACCACATTTCAAGTAGTGTGCACAGTTCTGATTGCTAAATTATAGAACGAGTGTAAAGGCAATGTTGATGATGTAGAGTGGGTTTAAAATATCGTCCTAGAGATAAGTGGGTATAGGTACAGGCTATACTTATTCTCTCTTGGGAAGACAGGATCACAGAGTGACCAAATAGAGTGTGTTAAAATTATGTTAGAATTTTGATAGAATGGATATGGAAATAATGTTTCCACATGTGGGGAACAGCATGCCTGGAGCCCATTAATATAAAATATTCAACAAGAAATCCGATTGAGAATTCAGAATACATTTCTTCATCCAAAGATGTGGAACATAATTTCATCGAGAATAAATGAAGTGAAAAGTTGCATGATTCACAGAGATACTGCACTGGAAATGAAGCCCACTGTGCCTGGAGTTATCACTAATGTGAAAAGAATTCGTGAAACTATCCAAAGTCCCCAATTTACCTGACCGATGAACTCAAATTTAAAGAAAATGCTCACCAGTTTCTGTGTTTAACAATTATATAACTGTTTATCATGAACAAATTGTCTTTAACTAACTGCAATAAGGAAATATGAACTGGTAATTTATAATTCTATGACTTAAACACTACCTGTTTTAAATTCTCAATTCCCCTTCCCCCACACAAACAAACATACAAAGACAGATAAGGCATGGTTATTAAGGTTAGAAAAGGAAAAAGATCAGAGAACCACAGTTCAATAGCATTGATCTAGACCACAAGATTTAATGAGTAATTTTCAATATCTTCCTTTCAATTCTTTCTACATCTTTGGCATGGATACAAGGTTGTTTGCACCTGATTCTCTTTACTATTCACTTTATTAGTTATTTCACTGTCTTTTCAGGTGCTTTATTCCCCACTTAATGGATATTTGCAGAGGAATGTGAGTGGAAGACAGCTAGCTGTTACTGGAGACTTCCTGACATATCCACAGAGAGCGCAATAGAAAGAGATGGAAATGCAGAGTGAGGGGGAGAAAGAGACATAGAGAGAGAGCGAGAGACAGAAAGATGAAGAAGGAGAGAGATTTTTGTGATGCTTTCTCTTTGCAGGTTACGTGGTTCTCAACAGCAATAGCTCCCCACAAGCCAAGGACACCTGGTCAGAAGCCAATTAAAACATTATTGTCAAGTAACTGTGCCTTAGTTCACAACCCATCAGCTCTGTGGCATCTGCTTTTGTTATCACCATTCCAAAAAAATACACAACATTGTGCACAACATGTGCTCCAATAAATGTGAAACCTGAATTGTCCAAAGGCTTCTGAAGCCTAGATTGGAGATCCGCATGGGAACCTCGCATATCCTCAGTGTATTGAAGATTCTGCTGGGCAATTCCCTTATGTCTCTGAAAGTATCCCTTCAAACAAAGTGCTTGTTTATGTAAACATTACTAGGAAAAGTTGAACTATTAAATACCTTGTCTTGAGTAGCTATTCAACTGACCCCAACTTTGATCATACATCTTCAACCACACCTGTCCCAGACCCGTTACACTCCTAAGACTCTGACCCGACACCTTTCTCTCTTTCCTTGGGACTAAACAACCTGTTCCTGAAGTCAGAGCCAACACTAGTGCCTCACACCCAACCCCTCACACCCCGTCACTCTGGAGCAGGCATCTCCTGTCACTCCTTGGCACCTGACACCCCACTTTACTGCTGTCAGCTCCGATGATATCCCTTGTTCCACTCCTCTTGCACCCAACACTGCATGCCCACCCCAGACCAGGCTCAACCCCCATCATGACTAGACACAACCTTCCTTCCACTCCATCAGATCTGACATACTTTAAACACTCCAATACTTACAATGGCCTCTTTTTTGCCTTGTGCCCTGGCACTATATTCACCTGACAACTACTATTCTATTACCCTACCCCGGCACCTTATTCTCTGCCTACATGGAACCATACTCACTGAGCACACCTCTTACCTCCTGCCCAGCTGGTACCCTGCACCTCCCCAATGCCCTACCTCTCCTGGTACTGTATCCTTTAGTCATCCTACCTGCCTGGCACACTAAATAGCTGGCACCCAATTTACCTGGCACTCTGTCCCACCTGACATATTACCTACCTGGTGCCCTATCTGCACTGACCCGGCACCCTATTTTACTGGCACTTTGTTCCTTACCCAACTGGCACCACAGCCTCCTGGCAGCCTAACCTCATACTTAGCTTGCACCCTTACCCTTTCACAGGAGCTGGCAAAGTCGCTGTTGGTGATGCTGCACCTTAAACTGCCGGAGTAAGGGAAATGCCTGCTGTGAAAAGGGGTTTAATGAGAATGTGTACTGAGGAAACTATCAGAATGAAGGTACCGCTCCACATTTCTGAAGGAATGATTGAAATTTCCTGTCAGGAATGTGAAGCTCTTTTGTTGGATAAGAAAAGAGTAGAGTGGCAATCTGTGCGTGTGATTGCCACCCCTTGGTTAACTTGGCCTATGGCTTTTATAGTGGCATAGACCTCTTTGCACAGTCTCCTTTTTTTAAGGCAATATTAATCCACATGTTAAAAAAAAGTTAAAGAAAATTTTAAAATGTGGTCTTTACGATAATATGGATGCATTTAAAGGGAACCTAGACAAACATGCAAGGGTGAATGGAATAAAGGGTTAACATCATAGATTTAGATAAGGCCAAATGTGTGGAACCTTGAGTGGAGCAAAAATGCTGGAATAGATTGGCAGCATGAGGCAGAATGGTCTCTTTCTGGGCTGTATATTTGATGTGTGCGCTCCCTCTGATCACCTATACATAGGACCCACCACACAATCGGACACATCCCTGCAATGCATATTTAGGTTTTATAGCCAGCTCCCACAAATGCCAGCACTCAAAAGTCACAGGGTTATCTGACTAGGATTTCCATAGTGTGGCATTGCAACTTCCTGGAATTCAGAAGCTCTGAACTCAGGCCCATGTCTGCCTCAAAAGTCTGATTATACCAGAATCGTCAAAAATCGCTGGTGTCCTTGGTCACAAGCATTGCCTTGATACTGTAAAACAAACTACAGAGAGAAGCAAACAACATTAAACAGCACATTGTCAATATTTACGAGAACAATCAAACTATTTCACTCTTTGTGCTTGCCAGGATGTTTGGAAGTCAGTTTACAGTCATGTTATAATCGCCATGGAGATCAATAAACTAAAATAACTGAATTTACAGAACAACCCCAATGAGAAAACAATTGGAAAAATGTCCACGTTTTATAACTGGTAGTTTAACAATCAAACCAGAATCAACACTTATTAAACATGAGTTGACATGTAAATTGCAGATAATATAATCTATAAATTACATCTCAAACAAGGATAGATCTCACAGATTCACAAAGTAATCTACTTCAATATATAACATAATTTCCAGTGACACAGCCCATCAAAAATCTAAACCTCTTCTGGCCATATTCCAACTCCTATCCTTCATGCAATTTTCACCATCAATTCCATTCCGACATCAGCTTTACTCTGTAGCTATTGTTTTACACATTGTCTCAGATCTGCTCTTGGATTCAGCTACCTTGGGTCTTCTTTCCAGCTATACCACAAAGCTCCAGGCCTTTCTGTGCTGAACCACCTGGATCATCTCATGCCTCTGTCTTTGTCCTTGTTTCAACCTATTTCCAGTTCCCTAGCAATGAAGTTACAGTGCATTCATCAAAAAACCAATCTTCACTACCAGGATGAGTAGCTCAAGTTGGGAAGTTTCCCTGACTGGAAGAACTTGGTATCCAGAGAGAAGAAACAGGAAAAGTTATCAGGAATACTTGGAAATGAATAGACTGGCTGTACAGAAGGTCCATTTAAAAGATACGAGAAGAGTTGGACGAGGATGTATAATTCCCAAGGTTTGGTTTTCCCTTCTTGGTAGAATTCATCCTGTTACATATCATTTCAGCTGTTATGAATATATTGGGGAGAAGTGGGAGCACATTGAATTGGGTTTGTCAATCTTGGAAGTAGATTAGAAGTAGTCCCTGATGAGGAGGATTGATCTCCCCCAGACCCAATATAAAGGACTGCCCAAAACGCTGTTCCCGCTGTGAGGGAGGAAGTTGGTCGAGTATTGCAGGTTTATGGGATGAGACATCTGTTTGTAATTAGGTGGTTGAGAGTTGTTCTTGCGGTTAGTTACCCTGGAAAGGATGGCCCTCCAGGATCCTGCTAAAGGAAACTGTCATGTTTAATGCTGCCTATTGACTTGGCTTAATGAAGGACCGCACAGTTATAACTTAATGTTAGCAACACTTTCCGAGGTTCAGGCATGCAAAGGCTGCATCTCGGCAGGATCATCAGGTCCAGGCATACTACAGTAAGTGATATTATCATATGCCTCAAGGTCTGATGATTAGATACTCCAAGCGGGACCTTTGCCTTTCATATTCTCCTTTCACTATCTGTCATGAACAGAGGATAATGGCATAAGACGTCTTTTAAAAAAAAATCTGACCCTCACCAGCAGAACAGACTAAAATGAAATGGCTGCAAAAGTCACCTGGCTATACAGCTACAATGTCTAAGTGGATTTTAACCAGACTCTTGAAATTTCAAGGATTTGCAAGAGACAGTGGAGATGTGAGAGTCCCAGTTTTGGAGAAAAGCAGCCAATGGTAGGAAGAGCCTCAAAAGGACGCAACATAATTGACTTATTTGCTTTGTGGGACATTTAATTTACAAAATCAACAATTCAATTTTGACCTTTTGAACTTTGTACTGAATATTGACTAAGAAAGGCACAGTGTGCAGAACTCTAATATGATGACTTTGAGAATCACTCTCAGAAGAGAGTTGAGATCAGAGGTGGACAAAGAGAAAAAGATATACAGGAACCTGATAGTGTTCTGTTGAAGGAAAGGTAGGAAGTGTAAAACAACCCAAACCACACAAGAAGGAGACAATTAGACATTAAAACTATAACTTATAGAATCAGGTGAGGTCATTCAGCAGTTGAGTTTGTTCTGCCATTCGATCATGGCAGATAGGTTTTTCAAACTCATTCCCCTGCCTTCTCCCCATAATCCTTGAACCCCTTACTAATCAAGAACCTAGCTATCTTTATCTTAAATGCACTCAATGACTTGGCCTCCACAGCCCTCTACAGCAATGAGCTCCACAGACTCACCATCCTCTGGAGGAAGAAATTCCTTCTCATTTCAGTTCTGAAGTGTCTTCCCTTCACCCTGAGGCTATGCCTCCAGATCTTAGTCTCGCTGACTCGTAGAAATATCTTCTCCACATCCATTCTATCTTAGTATCGCAAAGATTTTAATCAGATTCCTCTCATTCTTCTAAACTCTACATATGGACCCAGAGTCCTTCACCGCTCCTCATCTGACAACACCTTCATTCCGAGGATCACTTGTAAACCTCCACTGGATCCCCTATAATGTCAGTATATCTTTCCTTAGATACGGGGCTCAAAATTGCTCACATAATTCCAAATGTAGTCTGACCAGCGCCTTATACTGCCTCAGCAGCATATCTCTGCTCTTGTATTCTAGCCCCTTTGAAATGAATGCCAACATTACATTTGCCTTCCTAACTGCCAACTGAACCCGGATGTTAACCTTAACAATTTCCTGAACTAGGATTCCTAAGTCCATTTGTCCCTCAGATTTCTGAAGCCTCTCCCTGTTTAGAAAATAAACTCTGAATCTACTCTTCCTCTCATTTTGTCACATTGTATTCCATCTGCCATTCCTTTGCCCACTTATCCAGCATGTCCAGTCCTCCCCACTGCCTGTCGCTCCTACTATCATTTAGTCTTCTGCAAACCTAACAGCAATTCTTTCAAGCAGATTGTTAATGTATAACATGAATAGTTGTGGTCATAACACTGATCCTTGCAGAACTCCACCAGTCTCTGATTGCCATCCTGAAAAGGCTGTCATCCCTTTTATATCTACTCTCTGCCTTTTGCCAGTTTGCCAATTCTCTATCCATGCCAGTACCTTGCCCCTAACACCATGGCCTCTTATTATATTTAGCAGCCTCCTGTGTAGCATCTTATCAAAGGCTGTCTGGAAATCCAAATAGATACTGTTAACTGGCTCTCCTTAGTCTAACTTACTTGTTACTTCCTCAAAGAACTCAAACAGATTTGTCAGGCATGACCTCCCTTGACAAGGTCATGCTGATTTTGCCCTATTTTATTATGTACTTCCAAATATCCTGCAATCTTGTCCTAAATGCAGACTAAAATCTTACCAAAATTAAGATCAGGCCAACCAGCCTATAGTTTTCTGCCTTCCTCCCTCCCTCCTTAAACAAGGGTGTTACATTTTCCATTTCCCAGTCCTCTGAGACTGTCTCTGACTCCAGTGATTCCTTAAAGATTTCAATCAACACCTCCACAATCTCTGAGGAGAAAGTGAGGTCTGCAGATGCTGAAGATCAGAGCTGAAAATGTGTTGCTGGAAAAGCGCAGCAGGTCAGGCAGCATCCAGGGAACAGGAGAATAGACGTTTCGGGCATTCCTGAAGAAGGGCTTATGCCCGAAACATCGATTCTCCTGTTCCCTGGATGCTGCCTGACCTGCTGCGCTTTTCCAGAAACACATTTTCACCTCTACAATCTCCTCAACTATCTCCTTGAGAACTCTGGAATGTAATCCATCTGGCCCAGGTACTTTATCTACCTTGAGACCTTTCAGCTTCCCCAGCACCTTCTCCTTAGTGATTGCCAATGCTCACACCTCTGTCCCCTGGCTGTCTTGAAGTTCTAGTATGCTGCTGGTATCTTCCACTAGGAAAACTGATGCAAAGTATCTATTCAGTTCCTCCACCATTTCCTTATTCCCCATTACTATGTCTCCAGACTCATTTTCCAGTGGTCCAATGTTTACACATGCTTCTCCCTTACATTTTAGATATCTAAAAAAATAACTCTTGCTTCTTTGATATTACTAGCTAGCCTACTCTCGTTTCATCTTCTCCCCTCTTATTGCTTTCTTTTGGTTATCCTAAGTTGTTTTTTAAAGGCTTCTCACTCCTCCGGCATCCTACTAATCTTCACCACATTGTCTGTTTTTTCTTTTGCTTTTATGCTGTCCCTGATTTCCCTTTTCAGCCATGTTTGGCTCATCCTCCCCTTAATGTGCTTTTCCTTCCTTGGGATGCATTTCCACTGTGCATCCTGAATTATCCATAGAAATTTCTGCTATTGTTGCTCCACCATCTTCCTTGCTAGGCTCCCCTTCCAAGTACCTCTGGTCAGATCTTTCTCCATGTCTTTGTAGCTACCTTTACTCAATTCAAACCTTTCCTCAGATCTAATACTGTTACACCTGATTCAAGTGTCTCCCACACAAACTGCAGGGTGAATTCTCTCATATTATGGTCATTGCCCTCGGGGGTTCTTTCCCTTAAGCCTTCTAATCAAGTCTGCCTCATTACACATCACCAAATCCAGAATTGTCAGTTCTCTAATAGACCCTACCACAAGTTGCTCTAAAAGACCAGCTCGTTGACTTGACACAAATCTTGGGTTCTGCTATCAACCTGGCTTTCCAAGTCCACCTGCATATTGAAGTCCCCCATGATTATTTTAATAATGCAATTCCGACACACCTTTTCTATCTCTTGATGTATTTCCTTCCTCACATCTTGACTACTGCTCGGAGGCTTGCCCACAACTCTCATCTTCTTTGCAATTCCTCAACCCTACCCTCACAAATTCTATGCCTTTTGAATCTATATCACTTCTTGCTATTGATTTAATTTCATTCTTACTAACAGGGCAATCCTGCTCCCTCGATAGGAAACATATTCCTGGATATTTAGTTCTCAGCCCTTATCCCCTTGCAGCCCTGTCTCTGTGATACCCACAACATCATAGCTGCCTTCTCTCTCTCTCAATATCTACTGGTTTGCTGGTGTACTTTAACAGAAAACACCAAGGATCAGACTTTAAGTTCTCGTTTCTTTGTGGGCAACACAAGCAATGGCCACAGAACTTTATTGGGGCTCTTCTGAGTGTATTATTTTCATTTAACTGCTTTTAATTTTGGTAGCTGCAATTTCTTGTTCCAAACATTATCTTTTTAGCATTAAGGAACCTACAGTAATTACATGATAATTTAACTCATAACCTGTTTCAATAAGAGCTTGACTGCTCATTTATTTTAACTTGAATAATTACAAATTAAGAGGGAACATGTTATCTATTACTTTATATCTATCAGTAGTATATTAATCTATAGTTCATTGACCACAGAGTGGACTTACCTGGTGACGTTGACACCATCCATTTATCAAGGTGTGGATAACCAAATTTGAATGATCTATTATCCTCACAGCAACACACTGTCATTACAGGAGCATGACCTGTTGCAGCAGCTCAATCACCTGGGCTCAATTCATAACAGAATGTGCGATCTCACGAAGTGTATAAGGACTCCATATTTTCATGTTATTTTTGATTGTGGAGAAAGGAACTGAGGAAAGGATTGTTGTACTTTTAAAAAGCACGTTACTGAAACTAACTGTGAGTTGTGTTCATACAATTGCTTTGAAACAATGGGGTAAAGTGGAAATAGCAGATCCTTGGGGTATATATACAAAGTGACAATTGAGTTGCAAAACGTACCTGCATGGTTTGCCCAGTTATGGATGCCAAAGGTAATCGGCCTGATGGCAACTCGCTGCTTGATCCCTGGGTAGCAGAACAGCTTGTGAATGCAATATTGCAGGAGGAAACCTTTGGACCTCTGGAAGAGAAGCTGGTGTGTCTCTGCAATAAAAATACCTGCAAGTGAAAGAAAGGGCCATCTGTTTCCTCCCACCAGTTTCAAATGTTGTGTTTAGTAATAAGTCAGAGACTTTATAATTTGCAAACCAATTACTCTGTGCCTGTTGTAGAGAAGTGAAAGAACCTGAAGGAAAAGCTCAGAAACTTGAAGGACTTGGGGAACAAAAGGAACACCTCCATTGCATTTTTGTGCAATCGAACTGTTTCCCCAAATATTTTCTCCTCCATCCACAACACCGATGTTTTATTGTCTTTCTTTGTTTCTGTGTGTGTGTGTGTGTGTGCATGTAGGATTTTTGAAGGGGGTTAGAAATTAGCTAGTAGTGTTAAGAGTTGAGTATTTATAATTTGTTTATTTCTGCCTCGAATCTATTTATTTGTAACAATGGTAGTTCTTGTTACCTTGCTGAAACCTGGTCCACGTCTTCTGTTAATGTGAGTCTGTGTGAGAGGTAAACTTGGAAATTTGTGTACTTTAATAAACTTGTGAATTTTTGTGATGGGAAGAGTGGAGCTTGATTTTCATTTTGCTGCCCTAGTGAAGTTTAACAAGAGGCGCATGCAGCATCATAGTGAAGCCCTGCAAAGATATCACTCAGGGGCTGCTGTTCAGGCTATTCAAAGTTTCATTTCCACAGAGTACATGAGAATCTAGGTCCCCGTAACAGGATGTCTATGGTGACTAGAAGAGCCACCTATTTCACTAGACCAGAATTTCACCTGTGTAATCCAATCTAGTTCTATTGAGGTGGGTGAGAGCATGAGGGGTCAGTAAACATTAGCAGCCTCATCTCCCACTACCATGCGCAACCCCTCCAACAAAACCATCCATTTTGGTACCATCCATTCCCAATGATATGAGAAGTGCACAGCCTGCAGACTCAGGTACGTCCCCACCAGTTTTAAGCAACAATGAGAGCTGGCCACCATGTGCCTCAATGTGCAGGCAGAAAGGTGAACATGCTGCTACCACCTCCCTGAGACAACACCAGGACCATTACATAGGAACATTCAAAAGCACAGTGCACCATGTTGCTTCAATCACTAAAGGGTTCTCTGTTGTGAAATTTACTATCATTCTGTAAATAGTTACATTATCACGTGTTGTAAGTAAACTACGTACTCTGTAGTAGAAGTGATGATCTGCCATTTTATTTCAGTAATAAGGAGCAGCAAGTTCTTACTGGTGACAGTGGAGATTGCAGCCAGTGGTCCATCTATCAGTGATGGTCTCAGTGTTGCAGCCAGTGGTCCATCTATCAGTGATGGTCTCAGTGTGAAGACTCTGGCCGTGCATGTTCTGCAATGGAAAATAGGATCATCATTCAGATGGTTCAGAAAAGGTACTACTCCACCAAAAGGGTGTGGATGTCCTGAACCATCCCAACTTTTTGGTAGACTTCATTGGAGCTGTTGTGGAGGTCATGATGATTCAACGTCCAGTCTACCTGGAGTGGTAGCATCCTGAGTCGTGTGCGGAAAATGCTGAAGTGTTCCACAGTGATGGTACAAATGTTCCTCATCAGATCAGGATATTATGCATCGTTGAGTGAAGCATGGGAACTCCCAAACAATTAAAGCTTTGTCCTTATCAGTGGCAGGAGCTGTGAGTTGTCAGGGAGTTGCAGAATTGCATGTTGTAGAAGTTTCGCACTGCTGTTACTGTGCACCATTGGTAGATGGTGAATGTTGAAGGAAGTGGCTGGTATAGCCATCACATCTGTGGCTTTGTCCTGCAGTCTCCAGTCTCTGCCGTTCTATTGGTTTATACACTCTTACCTGCAAGTCCTGTGTCTCAGCTTGCCCTGCATAAATACCCTGGTGGTCAGCATGGCATTGTCTTCAGTCATCTGATAGCTTCTAACAAAAAAATTTCAGGGACAGTTTTAAAAGAAAACATTAACATAAGCAGGTATTTAGTGTGATTTGTAATAACGTCTTCAACTGTTTATGAAAGATACCTTGCTGTGTGCAAGTTGTAAGATTAATAAAATTAAGAGTGTTAGTGAAAGCTGTGTAAAGAGATTGGATAAAAAGATAAAATTACATAATCTTCAGCATTGTCATGGTGCTTTCAAACTGAAAGCTGGATGTGCAGCAACTTATATTCATTTACTAAAAAACCTCTTGCTATGATTAAAGATATTCACTCAACCCTCAAAGTCAGATGATGCCTGTTTGCAGTAACTATGTATAACATTGTTCCCCGACACAAACCAGTGTAGGATGAAATAATTTTCGGGTAATTATGGGCTTGGCAAAAGACAGCAGCAGTGAACCAAACAGACTAGCTGAGTTGAACCTACTGTAATGCTTAGCAGATGGAGCTATGTGAATTGTGATTCACAGAGTATGCCAACAAATGGGTGTCAGTTTGACCAGTTATAAGTCAAAGTTAGCCCCGGACATGTTTTACCTATCTTGCAACACACTGCAAATGTGGTACATTATCTGGAACAGTTCCTTTTGCAGAGATATAAACAATGGGGATAAAAGGTCAATAGCTTCCTTCTGTGTCTGTAGCTTGTCTTTGTATCCTTCCCTTATTTTGGTGTTATTGGCAGTCTCTCCATCTTACAAAATTTGTTTATTCTGTAGATGCAGAGATAACAGTAAATAAATGATCTTGAACCACGAATGTATCAAATTAATAACTGGTTTTGATTGATTCTGTCAGCTTGACTGAGGCAAGCGCATTGAAAAGTAACAGCACCGATGTTGAGTTCGTAACCTAAGGATCCTCTCCTTTTTTTTAATGTCTGCTTTACAAATATTGGGAATGAAGAGAAAACCAATGGCAAACTCATTCCTCTGCTGTTTTTAATCTTGGCAGTATATAAATTATTGTGTCTGTAACCACATCAAAAGGGGAGTTAACAAAACAGTGCTGAAGAGGATTTGCTGTTTGTTATTTAGGTTTTGGATGAAAAAAAATCAACAGTGGATGAGTTTCTGTTTCATAGCAGCATGACTCCTTCTCATTTGAAGCCAAAGCTCTCTGAGTCATTGCAATGTGCCTTGGCAAGGGTACAACACTGATAAATAGTTACATCCTCATGACCATCCACAAAGAAACAGACCATTCTGTTGGCACAGCTACCCTTAGAGCCATTTTGAATACAGCTCTATATACAAAGATTGTGAATGAGAAGTAATTGATCCATGAACAGTGGGGCCTTTTTCTTCGAGGAGGTTGCAGCTGCGCAGATGGCTGGTCTGCATAATCCATCCTGTTTGTGTCCCTTCGCCTCTTCACACGAGCTTGATTTGTTTCTCAAGTACCCTAGAGATCCTGACAGTTGCGGAGCAATATGTGCCCAACTGGGCATGTCTGAGGATGTAAAAGCAGAATGTTAATGAGAGCCTTCTGCCTATCTTCAAGCTTGTAGTCACAGGATGCAACAAATTAGTAAAAGCATCAACTTATTACTAGGTGCAGTCAGTTCCACCTTCGTATTATCAGCCAGAATTGAAAATCAAAATGAAATTATGGTTAGGTTAGATGTTAATTATATTACATGATTAATACATTATATTACATTTAAAGCAAATGCAAATCACTAAGCTGACTTTCGTTTCCTATTGAGTTATTAGTTAATGAGAAGGAAGGAGTACTGCTTGGAGAACACAGATCAAAGAATTCACAGATCTTCAGAAAGGGAGAGAAGAGCTAGTAAAAAGTTATGAAAAATAGTTCAAATTTTCGTGTTAATATCTAGCTAAATGTCATTAGCAACACATTTGCAGAACGTTCCTCAGTTGCAGAGTCAAATTTAAAATAATCATTTTACTTCAGTCTTAACCAAAGAAGATATTGATCCAATACCATCATAGTGGAAGGAGAGATTAGCACAGAGCAGTGCCTTTAGCAGTGAGGTTGGAAATTGTGACTCGTGGTAAATATATTGCATTGGAGCAGGAAGTGGTGGCTCAAAGTGGAAACAAAAGGTGCCTGATCTGTATCAGGCTTTGAGGAGTTGGTGTTCTGTAGAGTCACCTATCTGTCATGGTAGAGGATGAGTATATTCGGAGGTTCAGGATCATCAGGAAGTCTGTAACAGATATATTTATGAAGAACAGCAGTGAAGTTAACCTATGGAAAGAAAGACACAAATTGATGGAGAAACTCAGCAGGTCTGGTAGCATATGTGCAAAGAAAACAGAGTTAACTATCTGGTCCGGTGACCTTTCTTCAGAACACCTGTTAAACCGTGGCCTTGGTGTAATTGCAGCTACGACTGTCCAGTTGACAACAGGCAAATTTCAGGAGTCACTTTGCCAACTTAAATTTGGACATCTGAGACCTCTGAAATGTGAGTGATCACCAACTGGAGTGAATTGTTCTGTATACTGCAAAGGTCGTGGTCCATGTGTAGATTTGCAATGATTGCCCAAGTTTCTTGTTCAGGTTTATAATATTCTTTTAATATTCCCCATGTCGTTTTCTTTTCTTGTGGTATGGTCCTTTGGATCTTCACATTTATTTGGATCAGACTTTTAGGTTACTTTTAAGCAATGCTTTATAACTGTCTGTACGTATTTGTTGTTCTTTAGAGAAGCATGCTCTGATGTTGTAAAGGTTCCAGTCTTCTAGCAGAGAACTAGCACATGACTGCAGAAGTCATAGTTACATCACACCTTACCTCAGAGGCTTATCTACATCGGCATTTAACCTCACCTCTGCAGTTTATAGAATAATTCCCCAAAATGAATGGACTTAAACGAAAAGGAGAGGAATGGATTTCAAGGAGAAATCTAAGAATTTTCTGAAACAGACTGCATCTAGGTAGCAAGGAATGAAGGTAATAAAGATTATTAAGGAAGTACAGAATTATTATTAGTAACTAAATCAGAATAACAAGAACTTGCTACTTTGTATATGCAAAACTTAAAATAAGTTCTGGCTTGTCCTTAGAAACATAAGCGTAAAAATTCCCTTCACATATTTCATAGTACTTTGATGGAAACCAAGAGGGACATTGTTGGAAAATGTCAGTGGGAGGTCATTTCACACTGTTGAGGTTCATCATAATTGAAGAAGAGTATCATCTATCATCAGAAACCAACATAGATGACGAAAAAATGTGGCGAAGCAAGTAAAGAAGCAAACATAATGACGACATATTTAGCCATTGAGTCTGACACATATTGGAGTTGGTGCAGAGAAAAAAAACCTTGATTCATGAACTTAAAAGAAAGAGAAGCTTAGGTTCTGTAGTTTTAAAGTAAGATGTGTCTGAATTCTGGTTTCTGTCATCGGTGTTCTGATGGGTATTAATAATTTTTACAAGTGATTTGAGTTCTAACATTTTGGGGATAAATCCATATTAAAGTATCAAAGGTTACCTCAGATTACAACAGGATTGTGACCAGATGGGCTAATGACTGAGAAGTGGCTGATGGAGTTTAATTCAGATAAATGTGAGGTGCTGCATTTTGGGAAAGCAAATCTTAGCAGGACTTATACATGTAATGGTAAGGTCCTAGGGAGTGTTGCTGAACAAAGAGACCTTGGAGTGCAGGTTTATGACAACCGACTTGACACCGACATTTTTTACAAACCCACCGGCTCCCACAGCTACCTGGATTACACCTTTTCCCACCCTACCTCCTGAAAAAATGCCATCCCGTATTCCCAATTCCTCCGCCTCCACCGTATCTGCTCCCAGGAGGACCAGTTCCACCACAGAACACACCAATTGGCCTCCTTGTTTAGAGACCGCAATTTCCCTTCCCACGTGGTTAAAGATGCCCTCCAACGCATCTCATCCACATCCCGCACCTCCGCCCTCAGACCCCACCCCTCCAACCGTAACAAGGACACAGCCCCCTGGTGCTCACCTTCCACCCTACCAACCTTCGCATAAACCAAATCATCCGCCGACATTTCCGCCACCTCCAAACGGACCCCACCACCAGGAATATATTTCCCTCCCCACCGCTTTCTGCCTTCCACAAAGACCGTTCCCTCCATGACTACCTGGTCAGGTCCACGGCCCCCTACAATCTCCCATCCTGGCACTTTCCCCTGCCACCGCAGGAATTACAAAACCTGTGCCCACACCTCCTCCCTCACCTCCATCCAAGGCCCTAAAGGAGCCTTCCACATCCATCAAAGTTTTACCTGCACATCCACCAATATCATTTATTGTATCTGTTGTTCCCGATGTGGTCTCCTCTACATTGGGGAGACTGGACGCCTCCTAGCAGAG
>NC_057741.1:6340716-6375749 GCF_004010195.1 Chiloscyllium plagiosum
GCTGCCTGAACTGCTGTGCTTTTCCAGCACTACTCTAATCCAGAATCTGGTTTCCAGAATCTGCAGTCATTGTTTTTATCTAGTGCAGGTTCATAGCTCCTTGAAAGTGGAGTTGCAGGTTGATAGGATAGTGAAGAAGGCATTTGGTATGCTTTCCTTTATTGGTCAGAATATTGAGTACAGGAGTTGCAGCTGTACAGAACATTGGTTAGGCCACTGTTGGAATATTGTCTGCAATTCTGGTCTTTTTCATATCGGAAAGATGTTGTGAAACTTGAAAGGGTTCTGAAAATATTTACAAGGATGTTGCCAGGGTTGGAGGGTTTGAGCTATAGGGAGAGGCTGAATAGGCTGGGGCTGTTTTCTCTGGAGCATCGGAGGCTGAGGGGTGACCTTATAGAGGTTTATAAAATCATGAGGGGAATGGATAGGGTAAATAGACAAAGTCTTTTCCCTGGGGTCGGGGAGTCCAGACCTAGAGGGCATAGGCTTCGGGTGAGAGGGGAAGATATAGAAGAGACCTAAGGGGCAATGTTTCCAAAGAGAGGGTGGTACGTGTATGGAATGAGCTGCCAGAGGAAGTTGTGGAGACTAGTACAATTGCAACATTCAAAAGGCATCTGGATGGGTATATGAATAGGAAGGGTTTGGAGGGATATGGGCCAGGTGCTGGCAGGTGGGACGAGATTGGGTTGGGATATCTGGTCGGCATGGACAAGTTGGACCCAAGGGTCTGTTTCCGTGCTGTACAACTCTATAACTTGATGACTCTAATTTAATATTATTGTTATAAATTTCACTATATGAAACATAACATCCAGGGATAACAATGGTACTCCAGTGGGATTTGGACCTGCATTGTTATGGATGCAAGTTTGCTTGGTGCTAATCTTATTCCATTGTAACTTCAGTAAAGGGGTCCCAATATCCATGGTTGAGGGCAGTGGAAGAAGTAATGAATAACAAACCTGGAATTATAAGACAATGTCTCACTTTTTTAAAATTATAAGATACATTTTATTGTTTTTCCCAGGTTTCCGACTTGACAACCATCGCATTTTTCTAAATTCTGTCTGATACATGCCCAATCAGTTTAAAAAAAAGGTTACAATACAATGCACGGAGCGGTGAAATCTTCACATGTAAGGAGCAGGAATGTTCAAGTAATTGCTTACGGAATTAAATGATATCATCATCATTCATCATTGGTGGTCCCTCGCAGATGAGGATAGCTGTCCTCTACTCTCAGGGTGATTCCACCAGATGAGTCTACAAACTGATGCGGTTACCACAGTTTCGGTTACGTTTGGGGCTGTTGGTGGTCACGGGAAGGGCTGGGTGGGGTGTTGGTGTGGCAGCGTGCTCCTTATGCTGTTTTTGCCTGTCTTCCACTTTTCCCCGACAGCAAGTGTCGAGGTGCTCGAACCCTTCCTGGATGCTCCTCCTCCACTTTGGAAGGCCTCGAGCCAGAGTTTCCCAGGTGTCTGTGGGAATGCTGCACTTTTCCACTGAAGTCTTGAGGGTATCTCTGAAACATTTTTTCTGTCTACCTGGGGCTCGCCTGCTGTTTCAGAGCTGGGTATAGAGTAACTGTAACAATAGAGTAGCTGGGAATAAGTGAAATATGGTATTGGTGGCAGCACAGGTGATGTGTTGCTGCTGCAGCATGTGGCAGCTACTGAATGCCAAAGTGTTTTGAACAAACATATCTGCAGCTTTGCATTTGAATTGAACAGTTTGTGGCTGAACTGCAAACATTGCACCATATCACAGAGGGGGCAAGTTACCTGGAAACATTACTACAGGAGGTGGTCGCTCCCCCCCACCTCAAATTAGGCAATTTAAATTTGTTTGTTGTTCAAGGATAAGAGAGTGGGTATGCAGGTGAGGTTGTTATGATACCCACAGGATCATGTTCAAGGAGCTTCAGCCATTACAATTGTCTGACAGTTGTGAACCTCTGAAAGCTATGTCAATGAGAACAGCAAGTATGAGCAAGCTGACCACAGCATGATGTTATAGGTCGCTGTTTAAGTTGGATGGGTGGGATGGGGGGGGGAGGAAATAGGAATGGAAATTGGAATATAGTTATTGTAGGGGGCAGTATAATTGGGGCATAGAAACTGTTTTCACCTGACTCACAGGAAATGACATCACCAACCCAAGGAAACCCAAACTCATAAATAGAAAGTGGGTCATAACACCAGCGCTTCACCGGAGGCTCACTGATGATGTTACCTCGTCATGGTGACGAACCTTTTAAAAAGAACCTTCCAGCTCAGCGAGCAAACTTAATACCAGAACCTCAACCTGAGCTACAAATCTTCTCAAAACTTGCAAATTGTTTTCACCTGTTATCAGTGTGAATTCCAAAGCCTGTGTTGCTTGTCCAGTGTCAGGGCTCCTTAGCACTGGAGAGGAAGTTAGAGTGGGAGGGCAGGGATACAGTTGTCACCATCTATGTTGGTATCAACGACATTGATGGGATTTGAAAGAAGATTCTGTTGAAAGAATTTGAACAGTTGAAGCTAGACTGAAGAACATGGGCATGGTCGAATTTATCATTCAGTTTGAGAATAAGGAACCTGGGGTGATGACAATTATGAGAGACTTAAATAAGGGTAATTATGAAGGAGTTGATTGAGAGAGGAGTTTAACCCAACAAATGATTGATGAGCAATAGCAAACATTTAAGAAAATAGATCATGACTCATCACAAAGATGCATCTCAGTGAGAAAGAGGGATTCTAAGACATGGATAAACCTAACATGGTTAACCAAGGAAGTTAAAGATAGTATCAAATTGAAAGAATAAATATACACTGTGGCAAAAATTCGTGGTAAGCCAGAGGATTGGGGAAGCTTTAAAACCCAAGCAGAGATGACAAAGCAAGGGAGAAAATAAACTATAATGGAAAACCAGTAAGTAGCATAAAAATTGACAGTAGTGGCTTTTCTAACACATATAAAAAAGAAGACAGAGTCCAAAATGAACATAAGTCCCATGGAGTATGAGGACGGGGAAATAATAATGTGGAACCATAAAATATCAGAGAAGTTGAATCAATATTTTGCATCCATCTTTACAGTACAAGACATGAATAGCCTTTTAAAAATTCTAAATAATCAAGGCATAAGGAAATAGTTACATTAAATGGCACTGAAGAAAATATACTCAGACAACTAATGGAGAATTTATTTCCCTCTTTGCTGATCATCAACAATCCCTTTGTTTACCTCCTCTGTTTTCACTTTTTCTCTGGATACCATCTGCATGTATTCTACTCATTTGTTCCCCTCCCATTCAAACCCTATCCTATGTCAGTAGCATAAATGCTACCATTTGCCAGCTTCTTTCAGTTCTGCCAAAGTGTCACTGAACCTGAGATGTTAACCCTGGTTTTGTTTCATTACGCCAGCATCTGCAGCTCTTTGTTTTCTGCATGTTCAGTGATAACTTGCTAACTGGCACCTAGCTTGAGTTCTGCCATCTCCACTCAACTCCTGACCTCATTACAACTTTGGCTCAAACAAGAACCAAAGAGCTGAATTCTAGAGGTGAGCTGAGAGTGATTGGCATTGACATTATGGCAGCATTTGACTAAAGTAGTCCGAGGAAATCTAGAGTTAATGTGAATAAGGCAGAAAACTCTCTCTGGTTGGAGTTATACATGACACAAAGGAAAATGGTTGTCATTGTCAGAGGTTGATTATCTCAGTTCCAGGAAATTTCTACAGGAGTTCCTTAGGGTAGTATTCTAGGCTCATCCATCTTCATCAATGACCTTCCCTCTATCAGAAGATCAGAAATGGGGATGTTCACTGATAATTATGCAATGTTCAGCCCCATTTATGACTCCTCAGATACTGAAGGAGTCCATGTTCAAATAAAACTAGATCAGGAAGGTATCCAGGCTTGGATTGAAGGGTGGCAAGTAACATTGATGCCACATGAATGTCAGGCAATGACCATCTCCATTATTAGACAATCTAACCATCCAATGGTATTATCATCACTGAATTCCCCATTATCAATATCCTGAGGGTTAACACTGACTAGAAACTGAAATGGATCCGCTATATAAATACAGCACTTATAAGAGCAGGTCAGAGGTGAGGAATACTGCAACGGGTAACTCAACTCATGACTCCCCAAAGCCTGTCCAAAACCCATAAGGCACAAGACAGGAGTGTGATGGAACTCCCTTCTTGCTAGGATGGGTGGAGCTCCAACAACACTCATGAAGCTTGACACCATCCAGCAAAAAGCAGCCCACTTGATTAGCACCACTCCCTCCACCATTGACACTCAGTGTGTATCATTTATGAAATGCACTATAAAAATTCACTACTGTTCTTTAGACAATGCCTTCCAAACACAACTACCAGCAAATTCCTCTCCAAGCCACTTGCCACCCTGACTCGGAAATACATTGCCACTCCTTAAATGTCACTGGGTCAATATCCTGGAACTGCCCCCTTAACAGCATTATGGGGTTTACCTCCAGCACACGGACTGCAGGGTTTCAAAAAGGCAGCTCACCATTACCTTCTTAGGGGCAATGCAGGATGGTCAATGTGTGCTGGCCCAATCCACGAATGAATTTAATATAAAAGGAACCAGTAGGAAAAAAGTAGTGGATTTGTTCCTTTTATTCTCGTCACAAATCTTGAGAACCTGGTTTTTCTGGTTCTGACTCATTGCCCAACTAATAAACAATTCCTGTTGATTATCTTCACTTTGGTGGATATAACTAAACACCATAAATATTATAAAGATAATAATTAATTAATATTTTTTTGTCTATTCATTTCCACAAATTTCAAATAGGCAAGTGTTGAATAATATGCTATTCAAACAATTGGTTTCAGACCCTGTAGTTCAAAGCAGTATGACATGACAATGTCATTGATAATGTTTTGCTATCTTTTCACACCAGATTTTGAGATAATCAACTACACCACCACAGTAGGATGGTTATCTAACAATGAGGAGTCAAAATACAAGAGGGTGAGAGAGGGCTTGGTGACATGGTGCACAACCTCGCTCTCAATGTCGACAAAACTAATGAACTGATCATTGGCTTCAGAAAGAAAGGAGGAAAACACACCCCCATCTACGACAATGGAGCTGCGTTTGAGAGGGTGGAGAACGTCAAGTTCCTCAGAGTGACAATAACCGACAACCTGTCCTGAACTTTCCACGTGGATGTGACAGTCAAGAAGGCACAACAACGCATCTTCTTCCTCAGGCGGTTCAGGAAATTTGGCATGTCCATAAGGACCCTGGAAAACTTCCCCATTTAAAGCGCACTGTCTGGGTGCATACCGGCCTGGTATGGCAACTGCGCTGCCCAGGACCATAAGAAACTGCAGAAGACCAGACCATCATAGAAGCCAACCTTTCATCCATGGACTCCATTTACATGGCTCACTGCAGAATGGCTGCCAACATTATCAAAGACCCATCACAACCCAGTAATGATCTCCTACAACTTCTTTCACCAGGAAGATGATACAGAAGCCTGAACAAATGCATCAGCAGGTTCAGAAACAGCTTCTTCCCAGCCATTATTAGACTTATGAATAGACTCTCTAGCCTCAGTAAACAATGTAATCTCTATACCTCTGTTTAAGTAGTTTTGATCTGTACATCCTTGCTTACTATAATCTGACTGAACTGCTCGTAAACAAAGATTTTCAGTGTAGTTCAGTACATGTGACAAGAAATAAATCAATCAATCAAAATGGAAATGGTACAATCCTGCTGCTAAACTGCAGATGAATAAATGGTATACTTAATGCCCATCTGCATTTGCTGTTAGGGAAAAATGGCTGGAATGCTCCCTTTTTCAGACTAAATATGAGGGAGGGGGTAATAGGCATTCATTAACTCACTGTCCTCATGACTGTCCAAGGTTGCTGGATCACATGCTGATCAGCTTGTGGACAGCTGACCGCCAAGTTTTGCCATGTCTCTTGCTAAATTACAGGCTGCAACAGTAACTCATCAGTTCACCTAAAGTTACCAGATAATCATAAATTGGCAGTTTCTTAATCCTAAAGCCTAGCAATCAAGGTTTACCCTTCTGGGGGTCCAGTGGTGACAAAATCATTTTTTTTGCATTGGTTCTCACATGGGAAGGGGAGCAGTGAGGGGAATGGAGGCATGGTCAGTGGCAAGGGCAAGGCTGAGCTTTCAAAGTTCAACACCTTGTTCCCCTATCCATTCCTCTGATTACCCTCAGATTGAGTCAAATGGAGGGTCCCTCATAATTTGGCAGATAGCCATTCCTTGTTACTGAATTAGATAACCTGCTTTCTTGCTGGGAGCACCTTTTTTGCCCAACATTTAATTGCGAGGTGGCAAGATATGGGTAAGGGGCTTTCCAGGGCCACCTTGCCCAATGAGTTTCCATACTCACCATAACTCTCAGCACTTTCAGGAAGATTGTGTGCTATATTTTGAAACATGTTATTTCTTAACAAGACCCTAATCCAATTACAGTCAGTTGTTATTTCTTTGTTCATTCATTTAGGTAAGGCCAAGGGCCGAAGGGCCTGTACTGCACTGGAATGTTCTATGTTCTATTTTCATCCCAAGAATAGTCTTGCTGTACAGTATAATAATTCATGGGAGCTTTTAACTCCCTTACCCATACACCAACAGTATACTGGGGAAATATCTTTATTAACTCACTCAACCTTAGAATGTTTGTAAACTTAATTAAAACATCAAATTTCTTTATAGTTAAATTGTGGATATTTTATGGGGTTGATCAGATGTTTCAGCATTTGGACGCCATGATGCCAGGCCATGTGTTCCATGTGTCTGCTTGAGTAATTTAAAGGTAATGTCAGTCCTGGCGTTTGAATGTATGATGGCAGGCTATTGGAGAACGTAAGAAGATAGAATCAAACAAATGGCATTCACTTCATCCGATATGCTTGAATCACAATTCAGGACCTTCTCAGAACATCTCAGCTCCCTCGCAGTTGGATGAATGGGTGAGTGGGAAAGTACAAGATATTGCAGAGGCTGAAAACTTGGAAGTAAAATCTGAAAAAGCTGGAATTTATGTTTTTGATACTCAATGGAAATGTTTTGCATATGGTTAGATTGGGTTTTCATATTCAGTTTGGTGTTATATTAGCATCTTGTGAACTTCTCTTAAAATTGACTCTTAAAAGTACAGAACTTATTTTCCTATATGCTTGTATTTGGGAACATTTATGCAGTGGGAATTTATTTCATGGGGGATGGCAAAATACCTCAAATGGATTCACTATAAATTGATGTATTCTTAGTTTGTCCAGGCCAGACGTAATGTGAATTTGCTATCAGACAGTTAATATTTAATTTGCAGAAAATTGCTGAGCATGTGTTACGGCCCATGTTCAAATGCTGTGCAGAATTCTTTTTTCAATCCTGTGTTCTGAACAAGGATAGAAAAATGAGAAATGGTTAGGTTCATTTTATAAGTTTTTCTTTGGCTGTCAGCACAAAGGAAGTTAATCTTACATTTAATGCAATTCAGGGATTAATGATGTTTTCTTTTCCTACTAGCGCAATGTTTTCTGTTGGCTGATTTCTGATTTCCTTCTCTTGAACAGTAGAATTTAATATTTAAAATGTTAACCCATTAGAAATTGTGACTTTTCTTAAGTGTGTTGGTAACATTTTTAGCATCAGGAATCTATGTGGTTTTTACTTATGAAGTCTTATCTGCAGAAACATAACAGTTCAGGAAAAATAGACTTTTCCTAAACCGTACAGTTCACATCAGTGACTGAGCTACATTATAGATACGGTGCCAAAGCTTGACCTGAAGTTGCAATGAAGAGTCAGTGTCCCTGAAATTTGCACTATTCCTTCTAAGTCAACTTAGGCATTTGACACTTAGTTCATGCTCTGACCTTAGTGTTGGTACAAAGTCCCTTTGGCATTTCATCAAACTTGTGGAGGGTTAGTACTAAGTTCGTGAAGTGCTGTCCACTGGACCCTCTGGTTTGGTGCAGCAAACTTATTGGTCTGCAAATAATGCTTCTAGCTCGACTGATGTCACTAGTGAATGATGATATGCAACATCCTCGGGAGGGAAACATTCCAAGTAGTAGGGGTGGTCTCATTGCATCATCAGGAAGTCATGGTAACCAACCTGTTAAAGCATTCCCAGCTGGTTTATATTCAGTGTTGGCTATGCTGCCAAGTTGCTGTGTGTGATGCTGCTCACTGCAGCTGAACTTGAGCAGATTTGTGTCGTGGGCACTTGCTGGATAGACAATGAGTTTGAGAATGTCCAAACCATTTTCAGAATGGATCATTGCAATAAGCCGAGGGGATATAACCTTTTGTCTTTTTTTGCAGTTATCAGAAACAACGTCACACTTACTCAGAAAGATCATGTTGCCAATTTCAGTGTTAAATTGATTAATCTGCATGCTTTCGAACCATATTTCACTTTTTGACTTAATGTACTTCTGATGAGGGAAGGCAATGGCCCAGTAGTAATCTGATTGGACTAGTAATGGAGGGGGCCAGGACTTGAGGACAATAATTGAAATCCCACCATGGCAGCTGGTTGAAATTAAATTCAGTCAATAAATCAGGGTGTTAAACCTAATCTCAGTGGTAGTGACATGAAGCTCCCATCAATCGACACAAAAATAAAACTTCATCCATTATGTCCTTCAAAGGTAGAATTTGACATCTTTGTTTGGTCTACATGGGACTCCAGTCCCACAGCAATATGATTAATACTTAATTACCTGCACAAAGAGGTCTTTTACAATACAAAAATAGCAAAAATCGCAAAAATAGCAAATAGTGCATGACAAGGTCTCACAAACAGCAATAGAATCATGAACAGCTAACCTGTTCTAGTCATGTTGATTGGGTGTTAAATATTGCTCAGTGCACTTGGGCAAACTTCCCTATGTTACTTTGAAATACAGCAATGGGAGTATTTACGTCCACCTGATGCTGCATTCTTTGCCTCAATTTGAAGAGTTAACCAACTGCTGATTCCTTGTTGCTTAATTCCACAGAGTACACCTTTAACCACGGAATTGAGACTTACACCAAAAAGGGTTAAATTATGAGAGCACAATATGGGAAGTAGCCTTATTTTCCTTTGCATGTAGGAGATTAAGAGGTGATCTAATTGATGTGCTTAAGATGATTGGAGGATTTGTGTAGCATATTGGAGGAATTTCTTTGGTGGGAACAAAGTGGATAACTTTAAAATAAAGATGAGGTCATTTGGATTTCGTGTCAGGATGCATTCCTTCAGAGAAAAAGGAGTGAAATCATGAAACCCTCACCCTGACAAAGCTGTTGAGCTGAATCAATTGAAAGTTTCAAACTTGTGTCTGATTTTCTTTAAAGCAAGCTTATTGAAGGATATGGGGCCAGCGTCAGTGGAGCTAACATGCAGATCAGCCATGACCTAGTGAAATGGTGGAAGAGGCTCAAAGGCTGGGCTTATCATCTGAGGAAGCCCGCAGCTTAATGATTTAGGTGTTCGACCAATCACGTCAAGGTTGACACTCATGATCCAAAATATTGTGGTAATACTTTGATTTTAAGGTGTTAATAATGTCAAAAAACAATTATTGCTTACAAATGAAAACAAAGCATAGCGACAGATTGCAAGTGAGTCATAGATGTTGCGGAGTACACACTTTCTGTATGTTTCTGTGAGGAATCAGCTTCTATATATTCTTATGGCACGCAGCTCGACCTCTCCACCACTCCTTTTTACTTCTTCTTGGTCTTTGTGTTTTCAGAACATAATAGGAGGTGGAGTTTCCCCCAGTAAACCTTGTCTTTGCACACCTGCACCTCTGTTATAATCTCTGAAATCACCAAATCTCTACTGGCCACTTCTTAGTCTGAGTGAGATTGTTAACATCCTGGCTCTTCTACTTGAGACCACATATGGAATTAAAAGCATGCTAAAGCAAATCCCTGTATATCCTCCTGAGTCATCCTTGAAGGTTGGTGAGAAACCCTGTATAACCACCATCTGATTTCTCCCGGTCAACCAGTGACATGGTCCATTTAAAAATATTTTGACTTTTCCTACTTTCCTTATTTTCAGAAGCTGGTTTTCCAGAGGATATTTCTGAAATACAAGAGCATCACATCCATTGTCTTACCCCGACAAACTCTTTGTCATTACTGAAAGCATACCATTGTTAGTTAATGTTTTGGTTATGGAGCTAACTTAGTTATTTTTTATACTGGTAATGCTATCCAGGTGCTTCATGATCTTGTCTTTTATAACGTTTTCCTGAACTGTACCCACCATGGACAACAATTGTATTCATCTTGAGATCTCTGGATAATTTTTATTAAAAGAAATAGGACAACATTTGCCTTGATCAGCCCTATATATCTTTGAAGTATGCAATGATTTCTGGGCATTTGTTGAACCATATTCATAAAAATTTGAATCTTTTAAACAATGAATATAAGTATGTATCCGTCTCTATTCCATTGATTTCAATCATTCAACAATGACTCTGTGGTGAGAATTACCTCGAATCTGTTAATAACTTCAAGATCTTCCATTTTCCATGTTTTATTTGACAGATTTTATGGATTAGAGCATAAGAAGATCAGAGTTGGAGTATTCAGCCCATGATGCTTGCTCCACCATTCAATGTCATCATGACTGATCTTTGGTTTCAACTCTATTTTTCTACCACTGCTTAGATCTTTGATTCCCAGAAAGACCAAGATTCTGTCTATCACAGCCTACAAGATATTCAATGATGGTAGTTCCAGAACTCTCTGTGCTCAAGAAACTCAAAGATTCCCAACTCCCTGAGTGAAGAAGTTTCACTTCACTTGGTACTTAATGACCTTCTTTAATAAGGTGCTGTTTGGCTTGAGTCTTGACTACTAGAAAAGATCAGAATGTGCACTGATTCTATTGGTTGGACTGTGAGCTCATGTGTCTGAGCTACAGTCCAATGATATCAAATATGACAATTCATCCTACTGCCACCCATGTTCTTTTAATGTAATCCGAGTTCTAAACGCTCAATATTACAGGCTTTTATAAGGTAATGTATACAAAGAATAGCTTTATAAAACTGATGAGCAATCCAGCGCCGACGAACCATTCAAGTTTTTGATCAGAAGTCAATTTACATTGTTTTATTCTAACGTACAAATGTTTTTAATATTTTGGCAGCAAGTAAATTCTGGATTGTAATGTAGTTCTGAATTGTGGTGCACTACCTTGATAACAGGAAATCGTTGATATATCTGATAACACATGTGCAAGAAAGAAATTCATATTCTAATACTTTAAAAAAAGGAAAAAATGGCAAGTTCAACAGAATTTTGCAAACATGAGATAAAGTGAAAAAATAAACCCATTCAAAATCTGTGCATTGTATGAAAGGTGGTTATCGCATTCTATTTCCTTTTAAATCATTAATCACCTATTTTTATTCAAACATAACTTAAACACCAAACTTGAAACATGACATGAAGTGAATAAGCTCTCAAAGCAATAATTAAGACCCATTTCTACAATGGACGGTGAGTTTATACAGGATGCTCCTTAGTTGCAACATCTAATCAAAGCAAGTGAGTTAGCGTCAACACTATTGCACATTATCCTTTATGTGGATACAAGTGACTCCTTGGTTTTTTTGCCGTGCAACGCTTGTCTGGTTGAATGTAAGTTGTTAAGCCATCAATCACAATGACAGAGTGCAGATGAAAGAAGGAAATGCAGGAAGTCAGTTGTGACTTTACCTTTCCATTCCTGTGCCTTTGCTACTCAGCAGACAGACAATAATCCCGGTGGGCCTACAGATCGAATGACTTGCTGCTGATGGATTAGGAGCAACTCTATCCCCTTGGCACAGCCTTTGGAATTTTCATTACAATGACCTTGGGTGTGGTGATAAAGGAATTTTATGTGCATTATTGATCAGGAGCATAGGAGCCTGACAAAAATGCTGAACTCTTGCAGACACACATCTCTTGAACTATAACCTTGTAACGACACTTCAATGTTACACAAATAATTTAATGTTAATTTTCGCCTAATTGATATGACTTGGAAACACCTTTCCTATTGTATCACTGATTCTGAGAAAGACTTAGCCATACCCCTGACGTTACATATGGAACACAATTTAAGTGCCACTTACTTTTCAACAACAAAGACGCCACTGTTCAGGCATCTGTTTGGCTGGAAGAAACACAGTCAGTTGCCATACTGAAAGGACATTTCTTCCAACAATAACTGGACATGACAGCTTTCGAAATAAGCCGCAGCATTTCACTCTCCACTCGGTTTTAACCATAGTTAGCAATGAGCCGTCAGAGTGGATTGTCACCTCGACTAAAGGTCTTTTCTTAATCTGCAGCTTGGAAAATCACACAGGCCAGAGGTTCACTGGGAGAAAAGCAGACAGCAATGGAGGCTGGAAGGGCCATAAAATCCCGTGAATTGGCGTCAGATTGGGCCCCAACATCGTCTTGCTGGAACATAATTTCACGAGCAGCAGATGGCAAGCTGTGCGGTGACTTTGCTAGTGTTTTGAAAACAAGCAATTAAGAGGTCATTTGGATGAGTAAGAAGGCAATTGAAGTGGATTTTATAGGCCACAATGAATTTTTGAGTACTGTATTGGAGAGGGAGGAAGGAGAGAGGAGCCTCGACAGCTTTTAAAGGGTGGCAGTGGAGCCTGGAATTAGGATGAGAATTAGATTTTATTGTGACATGTACTCAAATATAGAAATACTGGAAAGTGTACAAAGTCACCATTCCCTGGCTCCATCTTGATTTCAAAATTGGAATTAAACATAGAGAAATAAAGGAAACAAAGCCGAAAGGAATGAGAAATGCACAGAAATTAAAGTCGTATTTAAGACTTATCTCCAGGGAGGGGCCTAGGCCAAGCCACAGCCTGAAGTCTTAGGACAGGCTGAGTGCTTGCTGCTTCTGGCACTCCTGCTGCCTACACTGCCGACTCTATAATGACTGGTGCTGCAAGCGGGTCCTGGAACATGATAGAGAAGGGTCTGCTTGCAACTTCCGATTGCTGGATCCCGGAATAGACTTGGGCAGGGCCTGTTCACAACCGCCGAGCATTGGATAGGCTCAGGCTGGGCCTGCTCACAATTCCTGATCACCAGATTCTGGAATATACTAGGGCAGGGTCTGCTCGCCATCCCCAATTGCCAGATTCCAGAATATGCTAGGGCAGGGCCCACTCACCATTGTCAAATTCCGGAATATGCTGATGCAGGGACCGATTGCTGGATCCCCCACTGGATTCTGGAACATGCTTGGGCAGAGTCCACTCACAGACTGGGATCACTGGATCCTTCGCTGGATCCCAAACACACTTGGGCAGAGCCTGCTCCCAGTCTCCATTCGCCAGGATTCCTCTCCAGATCCCAGAGCATGTTTGGGTAAGGCCCATCACCAATGTCTCGCCGAAGCAAAAGTCTTTCAGGAAAAGGAAAAAAAAACTGGTAAAATTAAAAAGAAAGAGAAAGAAAGGAAGAAGAGTAGATGGAAGTGAATGAGATCAGGAGCTTGAATACAGCGCTGATACTCTACTGCCATCTTTAATCTTGGCAACGGTGCAGTGACGTTTTTCAAGTTTATTACAAGGAACAAGCAGGGAGACCATTTTCTTGGGGTCATCACCTTCTTGAGGAGTTATTTCTCCTGGCAGGGTCTCATTGGAGTATGCCCTACGGGGTGCAGTCATTTCAGTTCCCAAAGGAAGAGATCCCCATTATAGCAGCAATGCCCAGGTAGTATAGGCGTCATGCATTACAGAGTCATAGAGTCACGGAAACAGATCCTTCAGTCCATGCCAAGCAAGTTTCCCAAACTGAACTAATCCCACTTGCCTGCATTTGTTCTATATCCGCCTAAACCTTCCCTATTCATCTACCTGTCCAAATGTCTTTTAAACTGTACCTGCACCCACCACTTCCTCTGGAGGTTCATTCCATGTATAAACCACCTTCTTTGTGAGAAAGTTACCCCTCAGGTCCCTTTTAAATCTTTCTCTTCTTACCTTAAAAATTTGTCCCTCTGGTTTTGAACTCACCCACCCTCGGGAAATGACCTTTGCTAGTCACCTTATCTACGCTACTGATGATTTTATCAACCTCAATAAGGTCACCCCTCAACCCCTAATACACCAATGGACAAAGTCCTTGCCTATCCGGTTTATCCTGCATATAATTCCTGACCGTTTGTCAAACCCAGGGCAGCGGCCCTCCGGTGGAGTCCAAGTTTGGTCATCCCTCTACGGATCCCTGGGATGACTGTTTCGGTTCCTTGGTGGGATCACTGGGATTACTGCTGGCATCTTGAATGAATTCCTGGAGTCTTATTCATCTGATGACTTCTTCCATGTTTGTTGCAAGACCCATGGGGTCCATTTTGGTGGTGGGGCAGAAATTGAGAGCCCTGCTAAGAACTTCAATATCTTCAGTCTTTCCTTATAACAATCAGATTCAGGCTCTGAGATCATTCAGGTGCAGCACTTCAATATTTGTCAACACCAGTTTCCAGGCTGCACTCTACACAACCTAGTCCTGCAAAACAGTTTGCCCTGGTTGTTGAAGACAACAGAATGAGATCCCGTCAGACTAAGAGGAAGATGTGGAAACTGATGGAGAACCATAGAATCCTAGGTAAAAGAAAGGACTCCAGATGCTGGAAACCAGAGTCTAGATGAAGGGCTTTTGCCCGAAACGTCGATTTTCCTGCTCCTTGGATGCTGCCTGACCTGCTGCGCTTTTCCAGCTCCACTCTAATCTAAACCATAGAATCCTGTCAGAAATGAAGATCCAGTTGGAGGATGCAAAGGAACAGAGAAAGGGAGACTGCGGAGGGACTTCTATTCATGCCAATCAACGTGGAAGTGAAAGCCTTCATAACTGTAGAACACGACTGGCTGTTCTCTCAGTACAGAGAGATGACTGGTACTGGGTTTAGCCTGACTGTCATCACTTCTCACATAACGGCGAGCGCTGAGAAGCTGATCACACCAAAGCCACTCACCTCTGCTGGAAGTCCAGGTACCTTCAGCTACCAGCGTCTGACACTGCTGCTACATGTGGGTGATGATCATACCAGTCATGCTGCTCCTATTTAGCCCCTGGGTAAATGCACAAGTGCCAGGCAACAAGAAAGAAGCTAACCATCGCCTTCGATGTTCAATGCCATTGCCATTACCAAATCCCCCACTGTCAACATTCTGGAGGAAGTCACACGTGAAGACCACAGGAAATTCACAGCAATCCTCCATTACTTGAGGCAGGGTGCTGATACCCTCCGTCATCTCCTCCATCATATCGTCCCCAGCCCACACTGGAATTCTGGCCTTTGCCACCTCCAAGACAACTGGGGATGGAGTGAGGTTCACAATGGCCCTGACTACCCTATGCTGGTCAGGTACTGACACCAACTTGTAACTCTGAATCCACTTGCAAGCTTATTCTGGAGCTGGTGGCGGGTTGGGGGCATTTGTGTGATATCACATTCTTGGAGTTTCCCTCCTACCCCTCCAAAGTGGCAAAGGAGATGGTAAATCTTTGCTTCTGTTAGAAAGAACAACAGGCTCACTCCTGTCACAAGATCTGCTTGTCACTCCAGCCAGGTACCTACTGAATTGTCTGAAGCTTAAACTGTTGTCTGTCCATGCAAGGACACAATCATCCTTGCAATGACCAATCTCCATGTCGGAAACCAGGCATCAAAACCTAAGGGTACATTCCATGCACATCACCCACACGCATGCACATCCACAGGCATTGGTATCTAACATGTGCCAGCCTCTATGAATCCTTGTGGCACATCTCCCATTTTCTTACAGGAACATTCTGCCCTTCAGTGCTTGATATAGAATTGCTATATCATTGTAATATTTCAACAAGGGCACTGTGTGCTCAGAGATAAACACCCAGCTCATGGACTGGACCAGGCTATACCTCTGGGTTCTTCATCGCTGCCATAATCCTCATTAACTCTGAGCCTACCAGGGTGCTCACAGCATCCCGGCTGTACATTGCTTTGCCTTGCCTATTTGTGCTTTGATACCAGTGGAGATACCAGGCTCATTTAACTGCTGTCTTGCCTTGCTGTTTCGCACAGACACAAGGCCAGGAAACTTGGCATGGTTGTCAACGGGCCTCATACACATGCAGATAGACACACAGACAGACAGACACACACATACGCACTCACACACACAAACTTTCTCACACACAAACACGCAGATACAGACAGACAGACACACACATGCACTTTCTTTCTCACACACATACAGACACACAAACACACAGACAGACACAAACAGGTACAGATACATGCACACAGATACACACGCAAACACACAGACACAAGAACACGCACACACAGAGATGCACACAGACACATGCACGTATACACACTCACGCTCACAAACTCTCTCACACAGACACATGTAAACACATGGGCAAAAGTACATACACACAGACAGACAGACAGACAGACACCCACTCATACATATGCACGCGGCACACAAACACACGCACACACAAACTGTTCTCCTATGCCTGTTTCTTTGCTATATTCCTCCCATTTGCAAACTCTGTAATTTCCTTTTTTGTCCTCCAATCTATCTTTCACTTCTGCTGTCTCTCCTGACCCACATGCACACATATATTTTGTGGGGTGAATTTGTATTTTCAGGGTTACATTGTACTTTGCTCAAAAACTGCATGCATTCATGTAAACCTCTGTTATCTCACTTTTTAGATTAGAATCAATCTAAACATCATAGCATAGACAGAGAACATAAGGAGCTAACACCTTCAACATATTGTCTAGCTATCACCATTGTTACAGCTAACCTGAGAATGCAACTTTTAAAAAAAGGTTTTGTGATTTACACATGAAAGAAGTGAAACTATCACGGTATTCAAACAGATGAAAGACTTAACAATTAATTTTTCAATGTATAATTTCAGTTACATCACATTGTAAATTGTTGCTATAAATTCTGTGTTAGGATTGAGCCCTCCACTACCACCTGATGAAGGAGCGGTGCTCCGAAAGCTAGTGCTTCCAATTAAACCTGTTGGACTATAACCTGGTGTTGTGTGATTTTTAACTTTGTCCACCCCAGTCCAACACCGGCATCTCCAAGTCATGTCTCTACTTGGTCGCCTTTGTGTTTGATTCAATATGCCTCTTCTCTCCTTTGTGTATCCTTTACTGTATTCATCACATCTCATTAAGATGATCTGAAATTCTGCTTATATAGTCAGTGGGCCATTAGGATCTTAGATAAACAACACATTTTCCAATAAACAAAGAAACATTGCCAAAGAACATTACAATGGAGAGATAAATATTTATTCTCTGGAAACCATTGCACACAATGACTCTCATGCTAGGTTAATCATTGCTCTGTCTCAGATCGGATTCCGTTCCCCCATACCTGCCAATGTATGCTCTCGCCACAGTACTCTACCCACTTAAAAGGTTCAAGACGTCTTAAAACTTCCGAAAGCATTGACATGATGCAGAGATAATGGAAATGATCCAATGCTTAAAGTTGTAATACTGCCTACATTGCAATCAATGTATATGTGTTATTAACTATATTTATTGTTAGCTTGGTTCATATTTCCTGGTGCTATCCAAGTTCATTGTGTCACATAGCACAATAGGAGATCTTTGGGAGGTGGAGAATATTGAGAGAGTAGTGTTATAAGTGTTTCAATTCAATTAAAGGGAGGATTTAGTAATGACGAACGTCTTTAAGTGTAACTTGAAAAATTATATTGCATTATAAAATGTCATGATCAAGATTACACATTTCAAACTTCACATCCTTCAAACAATAAGAAAAGCCTGGAGTTGATGTCAATGCTTTCTGTGAAGCTTAATGCCAGTAAAATTGAAAGTACTGCACTTGCTCCAGGGAAAGTCCATTGTACCAGTGAAAAAAAACATTGAGTCTTCATTTCTGGGATCTGAATTTGAATACATCTCATTTAGGGATTAAGACTTTGTTTATTTTAAGGCTGTGAGGGAATGCTGCAAAATTCATTTTGACAGCCTCTATCCCCATGGCAAGCAGCCATCGTAAAAAGTTACTTATAATTCTGTTTGATTAACAATCTCACTTCCAAGCAAAGGATGACAATTGTGAGTGAACCAGGACAAGTGAATACAAAGCAGCCTTGCATTATACCTTACCCCACAATTCCAGGTACCACAGACTGCACTTCCATTGACCTGCACACTCCCCCACCACTATATTGATATCTCTCTAAGGAGAACAAGTTCCAATCCCTTCATGGCTATTTATTTGTTGCCATGGGCACATCAAGCAGATCTGTGCCTGATTTTCTGATGATTATTGTCCATTCATCCTGCACCTATGCACTGTCGATGTTTCCAGTTTCAGGCCTGTTTGTGAGAAACTTTATAATCAAGCCATGACTGAGTATTCAGATTTGTGTTTTTTTGTTACATATTGCAATGGTCTCTGTGAATCCCAGACACAAACTAAAGCTTGAAGGATGCTCTGAGGAAAATGCACGTGCGTTCTCTGACGGGATCTGAGTTGGCCTAATCTTACCTGGTTTATGTCGATCAGCTTTTAGTTTTGGTAGTCTCTTGCTGGCCTTGAAGTCTGCATTAGAGTCCTCTGCAGCAGTTCTAGTCTCTGATCTCACCCTCGAGGGAACTAGAACCCATGGCTTCTGATTCCCCGACCCAGCTCATGCATGCTTTTACCTGGGAACATATGACAGGAAAATTCCCTCTTCTAACCGAGTCTATGCATAGTGTCAGTGTCTGATCTGGCGTTTGCTAGGATCTGATTCCTTTGCATGAGAACCGAAGAGTACATTTTAGCAATAGAATTGCAAATCTTACTTTGAGTTCACACATATTTATTATTTAAAAAATGATTAGCAGTAGAAATATTAATTCTGCTTAAATCCAAACATATAGTTCATCCTGTGACAGCCGTATTATTTCTCAGCTAACATCACGCTTGGTGTAATGTATTACCATGATAAAAGTATTAATTCAAGTCTGGCAGAACACACTGTTGTTCTTATTGTGATTATTCACATTACATTTTCAAGTTTAAAAAATAACAGATGCTGTCTAAGATGTGCACAGATACAGTTGTCTTCATTGAAGTCCAGATGTATACAGCTGCCCATCCATTCAGCACAAAAATGAGAATCATTTCCACTGCAAGATGTTTGTTGCTGATTGCAAAATTCACTGAATCAGACCAAACAGCAGGACAGGGCAAGGTCAACACAGCAACAGAAGACTGCTTTATACCAAACTTCTGTTTTATTTCATTAATACTACTTTGGTGTTAGGTTTGTTTTGAAAGGGGCTGGCCTTCATTTGTTTATCCCCTTCTTTCTGAAAAGAATTGCAGCCAGAAAAATGATTAAGTTAATCAGTCATGAGTGACACAAATGCACCAGCTTTAATGTGATTGAGCTGAGAAACTCTTCATGAGTTTCTTTCAGTTCAGCTCCATTCTGATCTTCTTGTTCAGGCAATCGTTCGTGGTATGGCCATTGTGAATGGCTCGTTATCACATCTATTGGAAATGGATTGAATTTGGGCTAAGAGTTTATGTTCACTTCCTGAAGTTAAAGCATGACGGATAATCTAACCAATCTGCATCATACAGGTCAGGCCCACTTATCAGTTGGGGGGACTTGTCATGGACTACTAGCTACATATGATCTCAATTTCTCAAAGACAATTTGGTGAATGAGGCTCCTGCTAACATCCTGGACCTATAAACTTAGTGCTTCAATATTAACTAAAGTTAAGATTCTTGGAAAATATTTTTGCACAGCCTGCCCGTGGCACATTTGAAAAAAATGGACTCGATCCCTGTCGGCCAGCACAGCTCCAATGTCTGGTCCTTGTGTTACTGACAAATTTCAGTTAGAACTGGGGTTGAGGACAGCACGTTTGATTTCCTTAACCATTATGAAAAGGCAGAAGAAACTCAGCCATTGATATTTTCATTGATACCTGAAGAGTTTTGAATTTAAGAACACCCATGTGGGTAAAGCCCTGAAGGGACTAGTTTATTCTAGTTTTCAGGAGAGAAATCCCCTCTTTCATTTTTCATAATCTTTGTGCACAACATCTAGCTGGCAGAGTAGGTTGGTTTAAGGCTCAATGTCACACTTCTCCTTATTGAGCTGCTACATGATTGTTGTTCCTTGTGGGGTAGTATCTATGTTTCTGCTCGGTACCACTGTCAGATGTCAAAACTGGAGGATCACATGCAAACTCAATTCCTACTCAACCCAAGTGTAACATGTACACTTACAAGATTCTGTGTCTCTGAGTTGCCGTGGTTTTAAATGAATTCAAATCATGTCATGCTTGTGTGCAAAATAGCTACATTCAAATTGTGCTTCTTCACATTGCAAAAGTCCTTTTTAAAGAGCAAGAGCCACATTTGATATATAATTCCATAACATATAATACACAACTTGCAAAATTTAATCTGAACCAGCATTTTACAATAATATTTACAAAGATAAAAATAAATTGAAAGAATGAAACACATTTGTTCTTATCTAGCAACGTTGTGGAGAAATCCACACAGTTTAAGCCAGGCAAAATGCACAGTTTACCAAAAATTGGAGCCGGAATCATAAATATTATTCGTTTTGGTTTAACCTGAAGTTGCAGTATCCTCTAATACAACATGTTCATTTACTTGTAAATTAATGTCACAAACACATGGCCTGGTTTAGTGCATGATACAGCCTAACAGGACGATGGGCAGTTCGATAGATTTTATGGGTTCTGGTCAGTGAAATTAAAAGTTACTTCCAAACCTGAAGTTGCTTGTTTCATTGACTTTATCACCGCAGTGTCCTTTTACTTTGTGGCTTTTTACAGACAGAACGGTCAGCACATTTGTATTCCCTGGTATGGGAATTGTTGTGTTGGTGAGCCATTGGAAACCAAACAGAAGTGGATCATCAGATTTGTATTAAATTGTATCGGTTTGAGGTGGGGATGGAGGAAAAGTGGCTGGCTTTCACCATGAATCCAACAAAATAGTTTACAGTGTGGGACTGTTAGGGGAGGTAAGTTCCGAGAGATATCGAGTTGTTAAATAGCATTATCCAAGCGGTGTAAATAAAAATTGTTTTAGGTGGGGACGGAGGGGGTACTGGTACCTGGTCAAGCTTGTCCACATCCAGATTAGAAACTCCTGGAGCAATGTTTGTACCGAGCTCAGGACATTCCTTTTACATGAGTTAGAGTCAAAGGATTTACACACAGCAAACTCAAACCAGGAGAAACGTTTGTCTCTCCTGGACTGAGAGGCAGCTAATTATTGAAGACCATAGCCCAATGAGCTGGAACTTGCACTGTCTCTGTCTCTATCTCTCTCTCTCTCCAGAGATACTGCCTGACCTGATGAGAATTTGCAGCACCCACATACAGATTTTTTCTTACTGCTGCACGTTCTTGTGTCTGTTGCAGGGACTGCTCCCAGACCCCAGTCTCGCATCTCAGCTGGGTTAGTTAAAGAGGTGGCATGGTGGCTCAGTGGTTAGCACTGCTGCCTCACAGCGCCAGCGACCCGGTTTTGAATCCAGCCTCAGGTGACTGTCTGTGTGGAGTTTGCACATTCTCCCTGTGGGTTTCCCCTGGGTACTCCTCCCACAGTGCAAAGATGTCCATGCTAAATTGTCCATAATGTACAGGTATGTGTAGGTTAGGTGCATTAGTCACAAGTAAATGTAGGGGAATGGGTCTGAGTAGGTTACTCTTCAGAGGATTGGTGTTGGCTGAAGGGCCTGTTTCCACACTGTAAGGATTCTATTCCAAAACCATCAGTATCAGAACAGTCTATCAGGATAATTTGCCTCATTTTTTTGTTCATGGGCTTGGCTGCTTACTGCTCTGTTTCCTAACCAATGAACAGTAGACTGCATTTCCTAGGTAATACACGAGCTGTGAAATATTTTGGCATGCCCTGAAGATGATATTGCTGCTATATGAATGCATTTGTTTTTATATATGTAAGTGATACAGACAACAGGTAACAGAATTCTCTGGTGCTGGTGAAGCCTCATTTGGAGTATTGTGTACAGTTCTGGTCACCCTGTTATAAGAAGAATAATATTAAATTGGACAGAGTTCAGCAAAGATTTATCAGGATGTTGCCAGGATTGGAGGGTTAGAGTTATAACAAAAGTCTGGTTGACTGGAAGATTTTTCATTGGAGCATAGGAGGTTGACCTTATAGAAGTTGATAAAATCATAAGGGGCATAGATAAGGTGAATAAAAAAGATATTTTCCCTAGAATAAAGGAGTTCAAACTTAAGGGCATAATTTTCCAGTGAGAGGAGAAAGATTTGAAAGGGGCTTTTGGAGTAATCTTAACACACAGAGGGTGGTTCGTATCTGGAATGAACTGCCAGAGGAAGTGGTGGAGGAGACGACAATTGCAACATTTAAAAGACATCTGGATAGGTGCATGAATAGACAAGGTTTAAAGGAATGTGGGCCAAACACAAGCAAATAGGACTAGTTTAGTTTGGAATGTGTGGACAGCATGGACAAGTTGGACTGAAGGGTCTGTTTCCATGCTGTATGACTCTGTGATTCTATGACCATATGACAGCTAAATGCCAGAAGCCATATATAGATACCCAAACACACTAGGAGCCTTTCTGCTTTAAGCCACAGAAAATTGATAATGTGTAATCCTTAGATCCATGGAATGTGTAATTCTGTGCTCTGGATCTTTAGATACGTGGAATGTGTAATTCTGTGCTCTGGATCCTGAGAATCGTGGAATGCAATGTGCTGTAAGATGATCCATCACTCTTGAAGTAATAATATATTTTACAGGACTTGTAGACAAACTAAATTATTCAATTTCATCGTAAACGTTGATACAAATAGGATGACATGGGCATTAGTATGCCCCTCAGTAAAGTTGCTAGCTGCAGTGCTTTAACAGTGTCAAACCAATAGCATTGATTGCTAGATAAAAACAGAATTGAATTCACGGATGTTTTCTCGAGAGGGAAATCGATCACCTTTACTTGACTGCAATATGTGTGACTCCAGACTTACAACAATATGGTTGATCGTTCTCAAGGACAAGGAGTAATGGACAACAAATGCTGGCCTTGGCTTTGATGGCCACGTCACATCAACAAATATAGAAACAACATCCATTTGTTTTTAATGCTGGTGTCTTGAAGTTAAACATAGAGAAACAAAATAAGAGTGAGAGGTCAGTAAACAAAATGAACCATAATTTGATATTTGAGCTACCAATCGGACAAAAGATTCCTTATTAGTTTTCGCTGTTTGTATGCACAATGTGTTAAAAACTGGATGTGGAGAATCATATTGGATCCAATAGTTTACATAGAACAATGTTAATCCTTCTCTCTATTCTTCTTTAAAGGCTAGTAAACCATCGATTGAAAGAGAGATTAAGCAATGTCATGCATCTCTGTGCCTGTTAAATTGACATCAACTGCCTGAGTGACATTTCATCGAAGCATGCCTTTCCCTGCTCTAACTCACATTCATAGATTATCTGTTATTTGCGTGACACAGAATACAAGACCACATAATAGAAAGGATTATCATAACAAACAATTTTTGCTTTATTTTTAGTATCTTTGTGTGGGATAAAAACACCAAATCAGATTCAGCTGGATATGTGCTCACAGTAATCCACCCTAAACTTTGATAGTTCATTTGAGTTTGCCTTCCGAACATCTCTGTGGCTCCTGTGGATTATTTCCCTGTAACGCTTGGAGAAACATCAATTAGCGGAAATCAAAACTTTTCCATTGCTGCACTTACCAACATGATGCAAGACAAAAAAAATCACATTCAGATGAAGAACAAAACATGTTTGGAAAGTAGCTGCAGGCAGGAGCAGTCAAAGATGGTCCACAGTAATTCTGTCTGTGTTTTCTTTGGAACATTTCCCTAGGGTTGGGGATTTCAAGATGATAAGGCACAATTTTAGGGTGAGAGGAGAAAGATGTAAAAAATATATGAGGGGCAACCGTTTTGCACAGAGTGATTCGTGTGGGAATGAACTTGCAGGGAAAGTGGTGGATACAGTTACAACATTTAAAAGACATTTCGATAAGTGCATGAATAAGAAACTATTTTGGGGGGACTATGGGCCAAGTGCAGGCAGGTGGGACTAGTTTAGTTTTGGATTATGGTTTGACATAGACTAGTTGGACTGAAGGGTCTGTTTCCATGGTGTATGACTCTGACTGTATGATTCCATATGGAAGTTATGTAGGTATAGATAACTTTCCAAATCCTATGCCTTTTTAGTTTTTTTATTCTTTCATGGAATGTGGGTGTTTGCTTGCTAGGCTAGCAAACATTGTCATTTCATACTTCCACTTGAGAGTATGATGGTGAGCTAGTTGCTTGGACTGTTGCAATTTATTGGAGGTAAGTACATCCATAGTGCTGTTAGAAAGGGAGTTCCATTCATTTCCATTTGTGCAAAGGAAGGATAGCCAATAAGGTAGACTTCAGAGATCTATGCACAGCACTTAAAATGCAATTGAAAGAAATAGGACTAAGTTAGATTGATGGTGATTAATTTTTGTGTTGGAATGGTACCAGATAAATTCTTGATGCAAACAAAAAGGAAAAACACAACATTCTCATCAATTGCAGGCTGCCATATTTAATCTATTGTAGTTAAATCAAGAGGAAAGCTTTAGTTGCACCTTGGCAGCCATTTCATATTGGAAACTGTAGGAAAAGTAGATGTTGTCCTCAAGATACCTAAATATTCTTAAAAAAAAAACATGCCAAGTTAACTGTATTTCCAAAAGTTTTGTGTTGTGAAAGACCTTCATTTTTTTTCTTTTGATGGGTAAGGAAAAAGCCCATTGCTGAAGTAAACATGCACTGAACAGATGGCGATCACCTTTTTCAACTAAAAATACCAAAAGACAATTCCTCCAAATTTGCCACGCAGAAACATTCAAGGCACATATAATACACAGCCAACTTGGCTTTGCTTATTGAGACCAGACTGCAGTGAGTTCTTTCCAGAATGAAGCCATAACTCGTGCTTAATGCACACACAGCCAGCATATGTATTGGCTTCATTTCACCCCATGGTACTTATGTCAAATAACCGGGAAACTCAGTGCAATGTGCCAGAGTTGTGGTTATGTAAATTGGACTTGCAAGATAAAACGAAAAGGTGTAAGTCAATGCGGCCATGTATTCGTAACCAGTGAACCTGGTAACATGGAGATTTGGGAACTGTGAAACATTGTGGTGGGGGAAGGGGCAGTGTGGGTCAGAATAGAATGCAGGAGGATCAGGAGAGAATGTGTGGGAGTAGGTCAGCTAATTGTAGCAGATAGTTTGCTTCAGTTTATGGAGGATCACTGCCAGTCCCTTAGCTACTGGATCAATTACCCTCACCTCAGTTTTCCTGTGACGCTAGTTGCCTGCCTGACTCAGAATTCAAATGGTTTCTAAAATTTGAGCAATACAAGTTTAATTATTGTCATGAAATCACAGTCCACAAGATTAAAAGTCAAAGGAGCAAGAGTTGTCCATTCAGTCCATTGACTCTGCAATTTAATGAATCTTGACAGATACAATAATCCTCCATTCCACTTTCCTGGCTTTTCATTCCCTTGCTGATTAAAAATGTCTATCTGTACCTTGGTTTGGCAAAAGCAGCCCTCGTAGTAAAGAGTTCTCCAGATTCACCACCTACCGAGAGCAGAAATTGTCTTCATCTCTGTCTTACCCGGGCGACCCCTTACTTCGAGATTTTCACCCTCTCGTACTAGATCTTCCCGCAAGGGGAAACAACCTCTTCACATCTACCCTGTCAAATCCCCGACGTAACTTAGTATTACAATAAGGTCAGTTCTCAGTCTTATAAATTCCAATTTGTAGAGGTCAGCCTGCTCATCCCCTCTTCATAAGAGAGTCCCTCAAGACCTGGAATTAATCCAATGAACAGCTCTGGACTGCCTCCAGTGCCAGTATATCTTCCCTTTGTTTAGCTGACCAAAGGTGTTCGTGGCATTGCAGATTGGTCTGACTAGTTCTTTGTATAGTTTTAACAAGGCTTCCTTACTCTTATAGGAGAAAGTGAGGTCTGCAGATGCTGGAGATCAGAGCTGAAAATGTGTTTGCTGGAAAAGCGCAGCAGGTCAGGCAGCATCCAGGGAACAGGAGAATCGACGTTTCGGGCATAAGCCCTTCTTCAGGAATGAGGAAAGTTTATCCAGCAGGGTAAGATAAAAGGTAGGGAGGAGGGACTTGGGGGAGGGGCGTCGGAAATGCGATAGGTGGAAAGAGGTCAAGGTGAGGGTGATAGGTCAGACTGGGGTGGGGGCGGAGAGGTCAGGAAGAAGATTGCAGGTTAGGAAGGCGGTGCTGAGTTCGATGGATTTGACTGAGACAAGGTGGGGGGAGGGGAAATACCTTGTCTCAGTCAAATCCATCGAACTCAGCACCGCCTTCCTAACCTGCAATCTTCTTCCTCACCTCTCCGCCCCCACCCCAGTCTGACCTATCACCCTCACCTTGACCTCTTTCCACCTATCACATTTCCGACGCCCCTCCCCCAAGTCCCTCCTCCCTACCTTTTATCTGAGCCTGCTGGACAAACTTTCCTCATTCCTGAAGAAGGGCTTATGCCTGAAACGTCGATTCTCCTGTTCCCTGGATGCTGCCTGACCTGCTGCGCTTTTCCAGCAACACATTTTCAGCTTCCTTACTCTTATATCCCATTCTCTTTGAAAGAAAGTTGAATATTCCATTTGTCTTCCGTTATTCTTAAATGCTAGATTTTTAGTAATTTATGCATGAGGATTTATAAATCCCTCTGAAGTCTATCGCCAGTTAAACTCTATTCGTTAGTGAGTTTTGAGAAGAACCTTCCAGCTCAGCGAGCAAACCTATATCCAGAAACTCTATTCGTTTCCAGTCTTCCTAGCAGAATGCATAACTTTACATTTTCCCATATTACATTCCATCTGGCAATTTTTTGCTCATTCACTTAACCTATGTCCTTTGCATACGTTTGTATCGTTTTCCATGTTTTTCCACTCATTTTCCACATTTTTCACCTAATTTATTACATTTTCCCATATTACATTCCATCTGGCAATTTTTTGCTCATTCGCTTAACCTGTCTATGTCCTTTGCATACGTTTGTATCGTTTTCCATGTTTTTCCACTCATTTTCCACAGTTTTCACCTAATTTATATAATCTGTAAACTGGCTATGTTACATTCACTTTCCCCATCCAATTATGACCCAATACTGATCACAATGGCACTCCATGATCACAGGTTGCCATTTTGAAAAGGACCACTATCTTCCAACTCACTGTCTTCTATTAATTAGCCAATTCTCTATCTATTCTACAATATTATCCTCAACACGATTGGCTTTTACCTTATTAAATAGCGAAATATGTGGCTACCCTCTGAAATGCCTTCATGAAATCCAAATATGTTACATCCATTGACTCCCTTTTATCTATCCTGTTTGTTACCTACTGAAAGAATCCTAATCAATTTGTTGGGCATGATCTCCCCTTTATGAAGTCATGCTGACTCAGCCTGATTATGTAATGTGTCTCCAAATAATCTGTTATTGCATCCTTTGTAATAGACTCCAATATGTTCCCAATAACAGATGTTAAGCTAGCTGGTCTATAGTTACCCAATTTTTGTCTCTTTAATATTTTGAATAAATGTGTAACCTATATTCGAAGCAGTTATCCAACCTTGCAGCACTTTTCCAGAATATAAGGTTTCTTGAAGATTGCCATGACTACTGCATCCATTATCTCTGTAACAACCTTTCTTAATATCCTAGGATGCATCAAGGAGACATAGCAGTCTATCCCCCTGTTAGTTTCCTGGGTACTTTCTGTGATAATCATTCTATCTATTTCTTCTGGTATATGATATATAACTGATATATGTCAGTTTTGGGTTTCAATGAGTTCTGCAGTGCACTTGCTTTCCTTAACCCACTGAGGTGTCAGCATAGCATGTGACCTTGTAACATTTAGAAAGACGAGTATAAAATGCTTTTTAATTGCCTCAAATGGCTTCTCATCCCAGCTGCAAAGGTTTGAATGTCGTTACACTCACAACTCTGGGAGTCAGAAACATCTGGGGACCCCAGCTCTTCCAGTAGCAGGAAGTAAGAATACAGTTGGCAGGGTGGGGGGGAAATATTACACTGTTACTGTTCAGTTCCATTCCCATGTAGTAAACAAAGAGCAACTCATTGGGCTTGTTAATGATTCAATTCCAGGAAAGAGTTAGAAGCAAGGAGGGTGGGGGGAAACCAGGAGGTCTCACCAAATTTAGCAGCAGCACCTGGTTTAAACCTTTTTGCACCAGCTGAAGAGTGGGTGTCAGGCCAGTGGGGTAGGGGTTTGAGTGAATCATAGAATCCCCACTATGTGAAAGCAGGCCATCAGCCCATCAACCTTCTGAAGAGCCCCCCACCCTGCTGTAGTACAGGATTTCAACCATGTTTAATACTCACTTGAAGAATAGTATACCAATCTTTTGATTACAGCCTTTAGACACAGCATTGCTGCAAGAAATTAGATTAGATTACTTACAGTGTGGAAACAGGCCCTTCGGCCCAACAAGTTCACACCGACCCGCCGAAGCGCAAGGAAACCCACGCAAACACGGGGAGAACGTGCAAACTCCACACAGTCAGTCGCCTGAGGCGGGAACTGAACCCGGGTCTCCGGCGCTGTAAGGCAGCAGTGCTAACCACTGTGCCACTGTGCCGCCCACAAATGGTTTGTCCCAACTTTGTTTCATTTCTCATTGCCGCTATTTCTTCTTGACATTGTCCTAAATCTTCTAAACTGCAGCAATCAGAAGTGTCACTGGATCATAACTTTTCCTGACCAAACGTTTCACATTTCTTTCAAGAACTTCCAATCCCAGGTTTCACAAAAATGCACAGCACGGTTTCAAGATCCATCGGTAGAGAGTCAGTGGAAGACAGGACGTGCCTTGTTTTCACAGAACTAGGCGTTCTGCAACTAGCAGAAGTGAGTACTGCAGATGCTGGCGATCAGAGTCAAGAGTGTGGTGCTGGAAAAACACAGCAGGTCAGTCAGCATCCGAGGAGCAGGAGATTTGACGTTTCGGGCAAAAGCCCTTCATCAGGAATATATGGGGGGAGGGGAGATGAGAAAACTGTTGAAATCGACATTGATGCTGTATGGTTGGAGGGTCCCAAGGCAGAAACTGAGATGTTCTTCCTCCAGGGGTCGGGTGGCTAGAATTTGGCAGTGGAGGAGGCCCAGGGCTTGTATGTCCTTGAGGGAATGGAGGCGGGAGTTGGAATGGTTGGCCACAGGGGGGCGGTGGGATTGTTTAGTGCTTGTGTCCCAGAGATGTTCCCTGAATGCTCCGCGAGTTGGCGGCCTGTCTCCCCAGTGTATAGGAGACCACATTAAGAGCAAAGAATGTGATAGATGAGGTGGGTGGATGTGCAAAAAAATCTCTGCCGGATGTGGAATGATCCTTTGGGGCCTTGGATGGAGAAGTGGCAAGGGAAGATGCTGGGTGTGGAGAGTGGGTTGATGGTAGTGGGCGTGGACTCAATGAGGGAGTCATGGAGGGAATGGTCTCTACAGAATGCTGGTAGGGGTGGGGAGGGAAATATATCCTTGGTGGTGGAGTCTGTCAGTAGGTGGCAGAGGACGATTTGCTGTATCTGGAGATTATTGGGGTGGAAGGTGAGGAATAGGGTGGTTCTACCCTTGTTGTAGTAGAAGTGGTGGTGCAGGAAGTGAAAGAAATGTGCTGGCGGGCAGTGTTGATCATGTTGGAGGGGAAATTGCCGTCCTTGAAATAGGAGATCATCTGGGATGTTTCTCCTGGGACCAGATAGGGTGGAATCATTGGGAGTAAGGAATCATGTTTTTACAGGAGGTGGGGTAGGAGGAGGTGTAGTCAAGGTAGTTGCGGGAGTCAATGGGTTTGAAAAAGATGTCCAATGAGAACTGGTCACCGGAGATGGAAGTAGAGAGCCAACTCGCGAAGCATTTCAGAGAACATCTCTGGGACACACACACTAAACCACCTCACTCCCCTTCCCACTTCCCTCAGGACATGCAAGTCCTGGGCCTCCTCCACTATCAAGCCACCTGACAACTGGAAGAAGAACGCCTCATCTTCTGCCTTGGGACCCTCCAACCACACAACATCAACGTCAACTTCACTACTTTCCAAATCTCCCCTTTCCCCATCTCATCCCAGATCGAACCCTCCAACTCGGCAAGCCCGTAAAGATTGAGGCTGCCAGCGACATTAAATGCCATTCATGATTGAGTGCAGATAGTTGCCTATTCTGACGGGTCTTTCTATTCTTGATGGGACTCCTCAGTTATAGCCTCCTTGATGACCTGAAGCTTCTCAATTACCAGTTCCTGATAATTGTCATCACATAACCTCTGCCTGTGAGTCAACTCTATGACATTGTTCTGAAATTGATTTGCTGATCTTTAATAAATTTAGGCAAATTCATGTGAGGCATAACATTTTTGAAGCTGAAAAGGATTTTGTACTTACAAAAGATATCCTAAAGAGCTTCATAGCTAGATGGGGTGCATTGTCACACTATCACACTTTCTACCCAATAAAAATCCAGTAACATAAATGAGACCGCTAGCTGAATAATTTGGTTTAGTGATTTGGCTAATTATGCCAGTTGCATACTAATATCCCAGTGAGAAATCAGCAGAATTCTTGTCAGAATTCCAGGCTAATATGGCTCATTCTTGGATTGGGACCTCAACACATAACCTTTTTATAAGTTATGTGTTGTTTATTTATTGTCACATAGAACTAGAAAGATACAGCGAGAAGTGCTTTGTTGCCATAAAATGAAATTACATAAATAGAATGCATTTTCTGTACAAGGGGTCTTCGAACACATTGCTACTATTGAGCAAAGCTGACATCCAACCCTCAATGATACATAGTGGTGGATGGCCCAGTTTTGGACGAGGAGCATCCTGAATGCAATGTTAAAAACTAACAAATAGCCATATTTCAATCAGTTTTACTTCATTAATAGGTTTTACAGGAAGAAGTTTTAGTAAATATTAAGTATTTAGTAAGAGAATTAATAACTATGTCAAATTCTCTGAAAAATAAAGGAAGTTCCTTTCAAAGTATTTCACTGCATGTTGTAAACCTATCCGTCAATATATGACTTTTGATATGTAAAAGCAATTGGAAGCAGAAATTTGCACAGAATCTCCTCTGGTTGTGGCTACATACAGCATCCCCGAGGTCAGTTGTGCAATCCTGCAATGTCATAGTCTGAGTAGGAAGAATGAAGAATGAGTGTATTAAAGGTCTGTCTCCGAAGAACATTAAAAGTATAAAGCTCACCATCAAGAACTCAGGCATTAACGAAGGTGAACAGTGTTCACATTACCTCCATTTTAAACATTTAAGGAAAGTGTAACAATTCAGGGGAATATAATTTCTATCTTTACCAACTGAACATTAAATATCATCTGAGGTAGATTGCAGATGGGAAGAATTACCTGCCATTTACATAAACCACTAAAGGTCATTGCATTCATTTCAATGGGTTCTGTAAACTTCCTTGTGAGATTTTCCTTCTTACGTTATCTTAATGACAATGCTTAAAGCTCTGGCAATTAAAGGAATGTCTAACTCAACATCTTCATGGCATTCTAGACAGTGATATCCTGTGAGTACATTTTCTGACTCGTCGACGTTGTCAAAGATTGAATTAGGTACTATCTATGCGGCTGGATTTTCAGAAACTTATTGAAAAATGTTGACATAAAAATATCAACATCCAGCAGCACTTATTGAACATGAACGATGTGATGTGAATTTGACCTTAATTTTTTGCGTATACTAATGAATGTGGAATTTAAGTTGTTGGTCGGCTAGCTCAGATGGATAAAGCGTGTTGCTGATAACGTCAAGGTCATGGGTTCGATCTCCATACTGGTCAAGTCAGTGGTCACGATAAGGGTGGCAGGATGGCTCAGTGGTTAGCACTGCTGCCTCACAGGTTCGATCCCAGCCTTGAGCGACTGCCTGTGTGGAGTTTGCACATTCTCCTCGTGTCTGCGTGGGTTTCCTCCGGGTGCTCCGGTTTCCTCCCACAGTCCAAAGATGTGCAGGTTAGGTGCATTGGCCATGCCAAATTGTCCAGAGTGTTCAGGGATGTGTAGGTTAGGTGCATTAGTCAGGGCTAAATGTAGAGGAATAGGTTTGGGTGGGTCACCCCTCAGACACTTGGTGTGGACTGGTTGGGTCAAATGGTCTCTTTGCACGCTGTTGAAATTCTATGAACTAGTGTACAGGATTCTGGGCCATTAAAGCCAGGTTCTCTTGGTTTAAAGTGAAGGCATGTGAGGAAGTTAAACTATGATAAAAGGGAAGATAGAAATAAAATTAATGACACTCTATAAATAAACTAATACTGAGTAACTGCATTGTCAAGGCACATCACAAAATTCCATTTTAATTCAAATTCCATTTAATTTAAGACAGCCTTTTCAGTGTCAATGGCTCTTTGGCAAACATGAAACGTTGAACTCCTGAAGGGTTTGGAACTGTAAATGAAATATAACAGAAATATTGAAAACCTTCAGCCGATCAGTCAGCATCATGGACAGAGCTGACATGTTTCAGGGATAACTCTTATTCAGATTTGGGTTTTGTAAATGTGTGAGAGGAACGTGCTTAGAGCCATTCCATCACAACAACTTCCAAGTCTCATCCATTCACAGATGCAGCACAGCCAAAACCCACAGCTGTCAAGTATTTTCAACAGATTCCACAGTTCCTCGATGAGGTTTTGAGAAATTCCTTTGTCCTTACACATCAGCTAAAAGGAATTACCGTAACATCTGATATTGTGGAAGTGGGAAACTTGCCATCTTGACCTTGCCCAAAGCATTCCGGAACTCTGGGTCACAGATTTATTGTCTCATGTGTCTTCAAAAGGTCATGAAGGCCTTTTGTGGCTCTCTGAAAATCTAAGCAACCAATCTGCCATTGATTTTTCTGCAATGCAGCTTTGTATGGCAGATGGACACATGTTAGTGTAGTTCCATAGATCTTTGTCATTGGAAAGGCATGTTCGACTGGGGCAGCTTCCAGCTGTTAGTACTACACTGATCCCCACAACCAATCACCAGACTTCCTACAAATGGAACCATTCTGTTTAGATTGTCTCATGTTTACATGTAATGCCTGCATTTTTTAATAGGTTAGAACAGCTGTGATTGAATGAGTAATTAAAAATCGCTAATTTCATTTTCTTTTCTCCATTTAATCACTTTGTTTATGGATGTAAGCCAAGGTGGGGAAGGCAGTGCTGGAGAATGGGAGATTCTTTAACCTTGCTCTAATGGAGCCATTGTCATCCTACTTTCTAAATGTGCTGCAGATCTTCCTGTTCAATACCTTTGCAATATATCCCTGGCAAAATGTTGCAAAAACACATCTTCATATTTCACACACTGAAGACTTGTCTACGATAAATCTTCAACTTGGTGCCCTGGTGTAAAACTATTGCTATGGATAATGAAAGTCAAATGGCAGCTAGTCCACAATGTTATATTTTATGTTTTTGTAGCAGTAATAAAATGAATATCTATCCCTAAGGCATATTAACATTCTAAATAGCGGGCAGAATATCTGTTCCCAACCACACAATGTAAGGGCATACAAGAGGTATCCTTTCCCAATGCATGAGGTAGTCATTAATCTCTCTGCAAATGTAGATAATGATGATGAAGGTCTTAGCATCCCCTCATCGTGGGCTAGCAACCTTGGGTTCAAGCTCCACTTCAGGACTTGAAGGCTCAGGAAGTTTGTATCACAATGTGACAAAATGATTGATTGGTTTATTTGTTGCCATGCGTATTTTGTTACAAAATGCAGTGAAAAAGTATTGCATAGTGTCGCCATTTTCCAGTGCCATCTTAAAACACAAAAATAAACCAAAATATAGCATACAAAGGAAGAAAAATAAAGAAATGGGAAATATTACTCAACTTTACCATATTTCTTGGTAATAGCTCAGCCAAGGGTCTCAGGCCTGGTGGCCAGTCAGACGGCCCAAAGTTAACTCCACGAGTCTGCCTCGGGCCCACCTTACTGCAGCAGCTGCTGCCAATGCTGCTGGGTCTCAGACTGGGCCCAAACTCACTTGCGCCACTGGCTCAGTGTGTGTCAGCATTGGATGCAGACACTGCCGGAACCCAAACTCACCTCCATCGCAGTAGCAATGAGTCAGAGCAAGGATCACCATGCCTGAAGCCACCAGGAACCTAAACTCACCTCTGACATTCCCGCCACTGGTCTGCACTGCTGGGCACACTCGAGTCCATGCTTGGCTCACTCAGTCACCACAATCAAACACTTCCAAAGAGATAAGTACTGGAAAAGAAAGCAAAAAAGTGAGATAAAGGGAATAAATAAGGAAAGAAACTAAGAGAAAAGTGGACAAAGTGAGCGTGCCCTGGACTCAGGAGCCCTACACCACCTCAATTTTAGTAAACTGGTTAATTATCAATCTAGAAAACCTGCTGAAATGCCCACTGCAGCCAGTAAGGGTGGGAGAGTGCCCTCATCAATCTCACTGATGCGCAACAGCCAGGTTATATCACCATGCAAGCTGTTTGTGTGAGCAAGCAGGGTCTTTGCTCTGAGGGACTAACACACACACACACAAACTATCTCTCACAACACTTATACACACACACACTCACAAACTCACTCACACAGACACACACAGACATATACACACACACACTCACTCACACACATACAGTCTCATACTCTCGCACACTCACACTCACCCTCTCACTCACATGCACACACACGCACACAAAATCACGCACACTTTCACATATACACACTTC